>NC_084490.1:9306799-9635410 GCF_030035675.1 Rhineura floridana
CAGAAATTCAACAGATGAAATTTTCCACAGCACAGAGCTATGGTGATGCCAAGAACTTTACTAACTGAATTTCTGCAGTGGTTAAAGGCGGAAAAGACCATTTGGGAGATTAATCTGTTTTCCCTACTAAGCACTGTTGTGTGGACAGGCGTCCTTTGCGGCGTGGGAACAGAGGTGCTTGGGGCTCAGTACCTATTGGATTGGCCTTGGAATTAGTTTTCTGTGCCAAACCACAGCCCTGAACCATGTGAAAAGGTGTTATGGAACATGCTCAGAGTGGATTTCTCTCACCATAGCAGAGCAAGCAACATATAGCCCACGCTGCACCACTGCACAACTAGGACTGGGGAAGAGCTTCAGACTTAGTGGATGTGAAAGAAAGCGGATGCCAATTGTGAGATTTCCCATAAGGCCCTGCAGGGGGCAGCAATGCACAATTCTCTGATCGCTGATCGAAAATGGTTAAGAGAATAACTGTATAAGGAGCCTTCTGGCTGTAACTGCCACTCCACTTGCCAAGCGGTTTGTTGTGCTAGTCAGCATCCTGGTAGGTTGTTTGCAGAAGAGTTCTGCAACTCCTGAAAGACATCTTGAAAACTCTCCAGGCTGAAGGGTTCAGGTGAGGTGTTTGTATGCAAACTAGAGATGGGACGTTCCGACAGCTTTGGTTCTTGCAGTTTCTCATTTTTCCATTCTTAAACTCAGTTCTTCACATTTCTGCAGCAATTTGCATTTTTTAAATCCTCATTAAAATTCTCCAGCATTTTAGTGCACTTTTCTCCTAATAAACACATTTTGGAGGCAGTTTTGACTAAAGTACACATTTTTGCAAGCAATTTCTCATCATATAATGCATTTTGTACATTATTTTCACTCATATATTCATTTGTATGCACACTTTCCCCTAACATACACACGTTTGTAAACATAGTTTGGTTGGTGCACTGCATTGCAAAATTCGGATAAATGTGAATTTTGAAGGATGGCTGTGTTTTGGTTCTCATATTGTTTCAGAAAGTGCGAATTTGATAGATTCAGCTTGAAATGCGAACTGAATTGAAGTTTTTGCCCATCCCTAAAGCAGAGGTCGCCAACTGTTCAGCTGGCTTCTGTAGCTGTGCCTTTAACGGCAGCTCGATTCAGTTCTCAGAAATTTCACTGATGAAAATAGGGACCATGATTGTGATATCTCCAACTGCTGCATGCACTCCCAGTCACTGCATGTTCCTGAAGGCTCTACTCAGCTAGGTGCATTATTTATTTATTTATTTAATTTAATTTATATACCGCCCTAAGCCCGAAGGCTGTCTGGGCGGTGTACAAAAAGATAAAAACAAGCAATGTATAAATACAATAAATACAATAAATCAAAGAAAACAAAACAAACAAACAATAAAAGAACCAAACAACATCCAAAATACAAAATAATGATGAAAATGCTATTAAAACACACTTTAAAATGCCTGGGAGTATAAAAAGGTTTTCACCTGGCGCCGAAAAGTTAGTAGCATCGGCGCCAGGCGCACCTCACTGGGGAGGCTGTTCCACAGTTCGGGGGCCACCACGGAAAAGGCCCTGGTTCTAGTCACCACCCTCCGAGCTTCTCGATGGGATGGCACTCGGAGGAGGGCCTTAGATGTTGAGTGCAGTGTCCGGGTAGGTTCATATTGGGAGAGGCGTTCCACCAGGTATTGCGGTCCCATGCCGTGTAGGGCTTTATAGGTCAAAAGCAGCACTTTGAATCTAGCCTGGAAACAAATAGGAAGCCAGTGCAGATGGGCCAGAACAGGTGTTATATGAGCGGACCTTCTGGTCCGCGTCAGCAATCTGGCCACTGCATTCTGGACTAGCTGTAGTTTCCGAACAGTCTTCAAGGGCAGCCCAACGTAGAGCGCATTGCAGTAGTGCAGTCTAGAAGTTACCAGAGCATGAACAACTGAGGCGAGGTCGTCACTGTCCAGATAGGGACGTAGCTGGGCTACCAAGCGAAGATGGTAGAAAGCATTCCGTGCCACCGAGGCCACCTGGGCCTCAAGTGACAAGGAAGGATCAAAAAGAACTCCCAAGCTACGCACCTGTTCCTTCAAGGGGAGTGTAACCCCATCAAGAACAGGATGAACATCCTCCATCTGGGCAGAGAAGGCACTCACCAACAGCGTCTCGGTCTTGTCTGGAATGAGCTTCAGTCTGTTAGCTCCTAGTCTGTTAACATTGAATTACTCTGCAATAGGGATGGAAGGACTGGCCAGTATCACTTCTCCGTTTCTCATTTTCCCAGTCTTAAATTCAGTCCTCCAAATTTCTAACATTGTTGCAAAGCCATTTTCACTAATATAATGAGCATGAGAATACAAGAAGAGCCTTGCTGGATCAATCTGGTGGCACATCTAGTCCAGCAACAAAAACTGTGAAGTTAAAATCTACCTTAATGCAAACACAGTGCTCCAAACAAAGTTAAGGTACAGACATAGAATACATAATTATAAAATGATATCAAAAATTTAATATGTATGTAAACAATCAATATAAAATCTCTATAAGTATTTTGATATAATAATAAAAATGGCCAGCAAAATAATGGAAAGATCAGTGCCCATACACAATAAAATACAAAATATATGGTATAATCAAAACAATATCAATATCAGTGTGGATATAAAGGGCAACTTGTAAACAGTGGCCAATACGCATAAATCAATGACCATATGTAATAAATTGCAAAATGTATAACATAGCCAAACGTGTTTCGACAATTAGTCTTCTTCAGTGGCTTTCATGATGAGTATACATTTTGTGTATTATGTTCTAAGATATGAACTGATACGTGGGCTGTTCATTAACCAGCGGTGTCACTAGTGGGAGTGCGGGGGGGGGCGGACCTCCGGCGCGCACCCTCTAAGGGGCATGGATGGGGGTAGGTGGCCTTGTGCGTGCGCATGTGTGCACACACTCAGCAGGAGATGCTGACCACGTGTTCCAGGCTGATGGTGGAAGGTCCGTCCTGGCTTCACCACCAGTGAGTGGGCACCTGCTTTGGGTGTGCACAGGACCAGGTGCCGGGGGGCCCTTGGCGAGCCCCCAAATCTTGCACTGAGCACATGCGTGCGCATGAGGCCAACCACCCCCATCCATGCCCCTGAGAGGGCATGTGCCGGAGGGGCACCCAGCCGGAGAAGCAGGCCTGGGAATGCCAGCGCGCCTCCCTCACCCCGCCGACGCTGCTCCCGGTCTTGCCCACCCGCCTGCCTGCCTCCGAGGAGGAGTTGGCTGCTCCGACGCTGACCCGGAGTGCTTCTCGGCTCCTTTGCTGGGCAACGGCACGGGCGCCCTGCCCCGTAATGGGGCGGCTCTGGGTGTCACCCCCCTCATGGCATCACCCGGGTGTGGTCCGCACCCCCCGCACCCCACTAGTGACGCTGCTGTCATTAACTGAATTGTTCTTTTCCTTCTGTCAATCAGTTATAGAAAATATACTGACAATTTTACCAATGTGCAAAGAATGTATTTTTATATGGTATGTCCCCTAATATACTGCATTTTTATGCAGACTTTATTCTGGCATATGCATTTTTGTATACCTTACTGGGCTGGCAAGCTGCTCTGCAAAATCAGGAGAAGTGCAAATTTTGAAGGGTGGCTGTCTTTTTGGTTTGTGTATTTCGCAAAGTGCAAATTAAGCAGGTTCGCCTTTAAATGCAAACTGAATCGAATTTCTCCCCTACCCCTGTACGCAAGTGAGTGGGAAGGCACAATCGACCAGAGCAGGCTCTGAGGTCTTATTTGCCAGCCTTCCTTTCTCTCCTGGAATCCTTCCCACACAGGGTCATCTACCTCTCACCCCACGTTGGGAAGGAACAAGGTTATCTCCAGACATTTTGCTGCCTGAGGCAAATGGCAAGATGGTGCTCCCCCCATGCTGTGTACAGAAGAAGACTAAATCAGTTCAACAGTTCAGCACTGGCAACAGGACAACATCCTCCCGGGCTCCTGAGGACACCAGATAGGAGAAGACATGTGGCACACGTACCTCTGTCCTCCAGCGGGGGGAAATGCTGTCCACTCCGCCTGAGGCACTTGCCTCACTCTGCCTAATGATTGGGCCGGCTCAGGGAAGGAATGGAGGAATGACAGAATGAAGGCTGTCACCTTGCTGAGGCTAGGCAGGTTTAGGTGAGGTCAGAGTCACTGACTACCTGGGAACCACATGCATGGCGCCGTGAGTTCTGTGATGGAAGAAAGGTGGGATATAAATGTAATAAATAACTAAGGCTATTTTTTGGGGGGAGGGGATATTTGATTCCCCCAAACCTCTATTTTGGGACTCTCAATAAAAATAGGCAAATAATCAGTGCTGCAGCAATGACCATCTGACCAATGACCTTGTGCAGTTAGATCCTCTGAGTATTGTTTCACTGCATTTTATAAATGTTCCAATCTGCTCTGAGTACACCTGTTGAGAACTGGAATACAGTAGGGCTCTGCTTTACGGCGCTTCGCTAATGCAGCAGTCGCAATTAGACGCAATTAGACTAAAGCCCCACTCATACGGCGCTTGTTCTGCTTTTGTGGCGGTTTTCGGGCGTCGCGCACCATTCTCTTCAATGAGTTCTGCTTTTCAGTGGTTTTCACTTTTCAGCAGGGGTCTGGAACGTAACCCGCTGTAGGAGTGGGGTCCTACTGTATACATTTATGTATTCTTTATGTAACAAAATTTATATACCACTTGATTGCAATAAAACCTCTCTGAGTGGTTTATAAAAAAAGAATAAAACAATAAAATGATCAATAAAGACCATTAACTACAGATATTTAAAACCATCCAGAAGATAATGAAAATCAGCAGTAAGCTAAAAAGATATTAAAGGACAAGTGAACTTGCTACGTGTTTAGCTGGATGTGCCTAAAAGGAAAATGTTGTCAGCAGGTGTTACACTTTAAGCACAAATTGTAACAAATAAATCAGTTACAGAGCATAACAGTTTGAAAGAGATAATGCAGCAGGTGCAATGTGGGGAATGGCAGGTTGTGCAATGAACATGGTGCCTTAATGTTCATCCAGTGCTGGATTTAGGAACAAGCCAAGTAAGCCATGATTTAAGGCCTCACATTATGAGCAACCTCTATATATGATGAAAGTAACTAAAATGTTTTATCATAATGGAAATTGGTTTGGCTACGATAACTTTTCATATGAAACCCACCAACAAAATTCTGAGCCCCGATCTCCCCACCCCAATTGTAAATAAAACAATTCTACAGTCGTGTTCCACACCAGGCATCATTTCAGCTAATCGCCTCCTTGTTACTTTCCCACCACTTTTTCCACCTCTTAATTTTTTTTATGGTATGGGGTCTCTGATTCTTGACATGGTTTAGGGCCTCAGCATGTCTTAATCTGGCCCTGTGTTCATCCTGCACATTTATATTTCCTGTACGCTGGAGATAAGATGTGAGTTTCTAAGAGTTGCGGTACCGTTTGTCAGGTGCACCTCTCTCCCCTGGATCTCTAGAACTTCCATCTCTGAAGGAGGAGTAGGAAGGAGGGGATTAGCTGAAATGATGCCTGGTGTGGAACAGGACTGTAGAATTTATTTATTTAAAATATTACAGTGATTCTTTGGGGAAAATAATGTCCTTTAAATGTATGATGTATATGCAGAATGTTGGAAGATCCAGGATGGACAAAAGATAATATTCTTCACACAGCAGCACGTAGTTAAGCTATTGGGTTCGCTCCCAGAAGTCACAGTGATGGCTGTCAATCTGGATGGCTTTAAAAGGGGTTTAGACAAATCCATGGAGGATAAGGCTGTCAGTGGCTAGTAGAATCTACACTGTCAGAAGCAGTATGACTCTGAATACCTGTTCCTGGGAGCCACAAGTGGAGAGATTAGCATCTGGTTGGCCACTGTGAGAAAATTGTGCTCCTTCTGTTGTTTCCTGGTAAGGTTGGCTGTAATTTCAGGGCTGTGGTGAAGGCTCTGCTTTAAGTCACCTGGGAGCCCACACCTCCTTCTCCCTTTTCTTCTCTAGCCTATCTCCAGGTATCCAGGGCCCTCATGATCAGTGCTTTGGTGCTGGGCTGCTTAGGGGTCCTGTGTGGCATGTTGGGTCTGCAGTGCACCAAGGTGGCGGAGGAGAACCCCAACGTCAAGGCAAAGATGGCGGCTGTTGGGGGCTGCATGTTCATCTTGGCTGGTAAGCGGAGCAAAAACAGGGGCCCTTGTGGGAGACAGCAAAAAGGGACCCAGAAGGCCGTTGACCAAGAGGGTAAATTACTGCATGGTATTGCTAGATTTGGAGATGGAGGTTGTTCATATGTCTTTAAGCCAGGGGTGGGAACCTCAGGCCTGGGACCTTCAGCATGCAAAGTGATGCTCTGGCACTAAGCTATGGGTCTTCCCTTTGTGTCCTGTTGTGGACACGCAGTTCCCATTGGTTCTTTTCCAAGCAGACTTTGTCTCCCTCTACTGGTAATTGTTGGTCCATGCAACAGTCTGCTTGAGCTACCAACACCAAGGCCCCAACTGCACCATACATGGTATAATACTACTTTAAAGTCTGGGAGTCCAGAGTCTGTGAGTTCAAATCCCTGCTTGTGTCTCCTGGGTGTCAAGGGCCAGCTAAAGATCACCCCCACAGGGAGTGGCTCAGGGGTTACGTGCCCTGCCACCTGTGCAGCCGTGGGAAAGATGCATAGTCCCAAGGAGCCCAGCTGCCCCCCAGCTGGCAGTTGCGGACAAGGAAGGGGCTGGCTTGTGCAGCTGTGGCAAGCTGAGCAGGCCCTGGCCAGCTGGGGAGGGCTAGCCTCAGGGGGAGGCAATGGTAAACCCCCTCTGAATACCGCTTACCAAGAAAACCCTATTCATAGGGTAGACATAAGTTGGGATCGACTTGAAGGCAATCCGTTTCCATTTTCAAAACTGTCGTGGCTTCCCCCACTGCGTCCTGGGAACTGCAGTTTATTAAGAGTGCTGAGAGTTGTCAGGAGACTCCTCTTCCCCTCACATAGGCGGAGGCAGTTTGCTTCCAAATACCAGCGGCTGGAAACCGCAGGAGGGGAGAGTGCTCTTTGCTCTCAGGTCCTGCTTGCAGGCTTCCCATAGGTATCTGGTTGGACCCTGTGCGAAAAGGATGCTGGACTAGATGGGCCTTTGGCACGATCCAGCAGGGCCCTTCTCATGTTTTTAATAGAGGTGTCCTAACAGCTCTCAGCACCCTTAACAAACGACAGTTCCCAAGATTCTTTGTAGGAAGCCACAACTGTTTTAAAGTGGTGTGATACTGCTTTAAATGTATTGTGCGGATGGGACCCCAACACCCTTTAGGGCACAGGGATGCCACTTTGACCCCAATGCCTTTTCCTATGCAGGTGAAGCATTCTTCTTCTTCTTGCTCAGGTATCTGTGGGATGGTGACAGTCTCCTGGTACGCCTCCAATATTACTCGTGATTTCTTTAACCCGCTCTTCGTTGGCACAAAGTAAGTCTGCAGAGCTGTGGCTGGTGGGGGTGGAATGGAAATATATTGACTGTAATTTATACATTACCTAAATATCTGAGTAATTTACAGAAAAATGTAAGCACAATGAAATGGCTTGGGACCTGAGTACTTGAAGATCTGCTTTCTTTCCTACAAGCCTTCCTGCAATTTAAGACATGCTGCTTCAGAGGTCCTCCTCAGGGTGACCCTGCTTTCGGAGGTTATATGGGTGGTGATTGGGGACAGGGCCTTTTTATGATAGCAACCCACTTTGGGAGACACCAACACTTTTGTCTTTCTCTCTCTCCAGGGCTTTTAGCAGCCAGTGTGGTATATTACATAAAGCAGAGGTGGCTAACTTTTGTCGGCTCAAGGGTCACATGGACACGGCCACATATGCACACCCACACCCACGCATCACACATAGACCACACATGCGCACCAATCACTCACATAGCACATACACATGCAAGGGCACAAGACTCTCTTTCTGTCACACACACACACACACGCACACATGCTCACTCACATACACACATGCGTGTATACAACACTTTCTCAATTTGGCTAGGAGCATAGTGGACCTTATCTAGCCTGGGACCTGGGCCATCCCTGAGTCAAAAGTGTTGATCTAGGATTGGGAAGACCGTGGGTCAATCTCTCTCTCTCTTTGAGCCTAACCTACTTCCACAGAGCTGTTGTGACAACATGTGGTGGGGAATATCATGCACGCTGCCTGAAGCTCCTTGGAGGAAATATGGGGTGTGAATTTTTTACAAAATGTACCTGTTATTATTGCCTTACTCTGCTCTGATACAGTGTGAGACATGTTTGGCAATTGCTATTTTTTTAAAATTTAATTTAAAAATTTCATGTTGAAGTTGTGGCTAGGCAAATAGGTAAACAGGCAGCTCTTTCATCCAATAAGCTCACATTTCAATAATAGAGGGTTAGAATAACACAGAGGGGCAATGGTGGATGTGGCTCTAAATCAGTGAGGCAGTGTAATCTGCTCCTGATTTTAGTTTAAACCTTCAAGGAGCTATCCAAAGTGCTTATCACCCAGTCTGCTGACTTCTATATTTTATTTATTTATTAAATTTATATCACCTTTCCTCCGCAAAGGAACACAGGGCATTTTTAGAGAATGCACCCTTGATCTCTGTATACCATAGAGCTTAGGGTAGAGGGTCTTATTAGTAATGTGGGTTAGTTGTCCTTAGCACAGGGGTGAGGGAATATGGGGCCTTCCAGATGTTACTGGCCTCCAACTCTCATAATCCCTGACCGTTGGCCACGTTGGCAGGAACTGATGGAATCTGGAGTCTAACGGGATCTGGAGGGCCACAGATGTTCCCCACCCCTGCCTTATTGTGTTCTTGGGGTTTTTGTGAAGTAGATTTTTTTGGATCACAAAAGGTGATGCAAGTCCAAAGGGAACTGAGAGGGTTTTCACTGAGCTGCCCCCCCCCCAGATTATTTTCAGATGGTTTCCAATGTGCAGGTATGAAATTGGACCCGCCCTCTACCTGGGATGGAGTGCATCACTGCTGGTGATCATTGGTGGAGGATGCCTGTTCACTTCGTGTAGGGCCCATTCCTCCCCGGACAAGAGGTGAGAAGCATGCTGGCTCCATTTGTTTGGGTGGTGGTGGTGGTGGTGGAAGGGGAGTTGTGCCTGCTGCTCTTTCCCTCTGGGCCTGATCTGCTCCATTACGCAGAAACAAAAGACAAGGCAACTGGGGGCTGTCATGTCTTCCTGTCTTATACTGAGTCGGACCATTGGTCCATCTCGATCAGTATTTTCTTATTAGGGGATGGGGAGTCTGTGGCTCTCCAAGTGTCGCTGGACTACAGCTCCTATCTTCCCTGACCATTGGCCATGTTGTCTGGGGCTGCGAGGAGTCTCAACAACACCCAAAGGGCCACAGACTGTACATTCCTGCTCTGCATTGTGGCAGCAGCTCTCCACAGTTTCAGACAGGAGTCTTTCCTAACCCTTCTTCGAGAAACCAAGGATGGATCCTGGGACCTTCTCCATATAAAGCAGAGATGAGACTTGGGGCCCTCACAGATATTGTTGGTCTCCAGCTCCCACCAGCCTCAGTGAGCATGGGAAATGGTGAGGGATGATGGGGGTTGTAGTCCAGCCATGTCTGGAAGGCCATAGGCTCCCCCATGCCCGAACAAGAGAAAGGGCTGTAGCTGAGTGGTAGACCATACACTTCATATCAGGGATGGGGAACCTGCATGACTACAGGTAGATTTGTTGGACTCCAACTCAACCTCAGGCAGTATGGCAAATTCCACGGGTTCCCCCATCCCTGGTATAAGAGATCAGCTAGGACAGGTAGGGTGACCAGCCACAAAGGAAGACAGGACTCTTCAATAATTGCATTAAAGATGGAACAAAGAAAACTTCCACACCCTGCTGTCGGCTTGGTTGACATCTTACATCGCTTAGTAGCCCTATGATTAGGCCTTATGAGGCGGCCATCTCAGGCAAGGTGATTTTGGGCGCCATAAATGAGCAGCAAATTGTTAGCAGATGATTATTTATTTATTTTATTTATCTAACAAAACTTATGTACCTCTTGGATGTAAAGACCCCTAAAAATGCAAATGGACTGCCTTCAAGTCGATTCTGACTTATGGCAACCGTACGAAGAGGGTTTTCATGGTAAGTGGTATCCAGAGGGGGTTTACCATTGCCTTCCTCTGAGGCTGAGAGGCAGGGACTGGCCCAAGGTCACCCACTGAGCTTCATGGCTGTGTGGGGATTCGAACCCTGGTCTCCCAGGTCGTAGTCTGGCACCTTAACCACTACACTGGCTCTCAAAGAACTCTTAAAAATTAAAATGGTCAATAAAACAGTTGAACAAGTAATTAAAAACATGGCGACAGGGAGCCACCACTGGGTACAGTTATCAATTTACTTAGGGTAGCAAGGCACCCTCTCTCCCCCTCCCCCAACTCAAAACAGGTCATGAAAGAGCCCGGAAAGATGTGTGGCTAATTCTGAGAGGATGCAATGACACAGAAGCCAAGTAGAGTTAGCCGGCCTGCTGTGACTTTTTTATTGCCTGTTGGAGAACCCCAGCTTCTGAGACCATTCATTTTGGGGGGCGTGCCACTTCTGCTTTCCCCTTAAAAGAAATATTCCAACTGTAAACACATCGATATTGAAGGGTAACACCCAGCTACCCCGCAATGTCCTCACGCTTTTGTTTCTGTGTCTTCACAGCTACTCTTATCCATACAAGGCCCCCAAGAGTGCTATGTCGGCCCCCACCACCAATGCACCGCCCCGCCCCCGCATAGACTCTAATGCCAGCAGCGGTGGAAAGTATGGGAAGAACGCTTACGTCTAAGCCTGAGCTTCTCTTTCTTTTTTTTAACACAAAGACATGTCTGGATGCTTCTCTGGGTGCACAGAACCCAAAAGGCTATTACAAGAGCAGGCAAGTCATAGTGGGAGGGGCTCTTTCGTCTAGCTTCCCCAAACCCCGCATCCTTTGGACATTCCGATGATAGGAATTGGACTGAATCCACATTTCTGAGTCTGTCCCTGGAAAATGCTGCATCGTGGGAATTATTTATTGTGGAGGAGAGCTGTCTACACGTGGCAGTTTTGTCCCCTTTCTCCTCTACGTGGAAATGGCTTGCTGGTTTTTGGACAGCATGTTGTCAGGAGTAGCTGACTTCTTAAAATGACAGAGGAGGGGGGGTGAGCATATCTCTTGAATTCCAGAACTTTGTGCAAGGTCCTATGTGCTCAGGGATCAGGGGAGTCAGAAATGTTTTGGAACGCTTGGCAGAAGTGATCTTACCCAATGGTCCAACGCTAAGAACTAGCATCAATCTACGTAGGGGAAGAAAAATCTGAACTCGAATTGGCTTGTAAATATTCAAAATGGTGTAGTCCGCATGTTTTGTGGCCCTGTCTCCATACCCCCCCGTTATCGAGGTTGCTGAATTAGAAGGGGGTAGGTGATGGGGAATATGGGCGTGTGGGAGAAATGGTACTGAGTTGGTGATAGTATCTAATGAGGTGTGCTGATACATGCTATGGTTCAGAAAATTCATCCGTTACATTTTTAAGATTTAGCTTTCTGAAGTAGCAGCCCAGGGACCAGTGGCCTCCAGATGCTGTTGGACTCCAACTCCCATCAGCCCCAGCCAGCATGGCCAAGGGTTAGGGATGATGGGAGCTGTAGGCCAGTGACACCTGAAAGACCACAGCCTCTCCATCCCTGAAGTAGCCCATTGCAAAAACGAAAAGGTTGGATGGGTTCAAAAACTTCAGCAATTCGGTAAAATTTCAAACTGGTGGAAAAATACCAGGTTGTAAAACAAGGCATTGCATCTGTATCTCATTCCTGGTCACTAGCCATAGGTTTCGTGATTGCTGTCATGTCTCTGGAATATGGTGTTCAGATAAACCCAAAGATCCAGTGCTATGCCATCATCCATGTGTGGAGCCAAGAGTGGCTTTGGTGTGTATATACCCTCCAGCATCCCACTCTTATGGCCTCACAAGGAGTCACTGGCTTCCCTTCTCCATTACCTACTTCTAAGAGTGCGCCTCTGCTTGCTGCGCATAGGTTTTCCAGGAAATCAGCACTTGCTGCTATGCCTTCAAGCTGGAGCTGATGGGAGTTGGAGGCAAGAGCACAGAGAGATCAATGTTACAATCTGTGTACTGAAGCAATTGCACCACTGTCGAAAGGCACAGCTACATGGGCTGGTTGAAGAGCTGGCAACCAAGAGTAAGCCATTATCCTGGAACAACTCCTGTCTGGGGTCCTGAAGCATGGGGTGTAAGAAAATTGAAAACATGTTTTTTTCCCTGGATGGTCAGTTTTACTGTTAAGGGGATGGTGCATTATGAAGATTGAAGATGCACATGTGCGCGGACACACACAATGTGCAACTATCCCCACATGTGAGGTGCAGTTCTGAACGCTTGCTGTCCACACATACAAAAATGAATTTAGGATTGGTGGTTTTAAATTTCTGTTAGAAAGGCCCTGCACTAGCCTTCATCCCAGCAGGTAGGAAGTTTAAATGCAGCCGAGGGTGCATACAAAAGACCCTCCTTTCAAGATCTGACACACCAGCTGTTGAAACCCCTTCAAGGGCTCTGGTTGAAAGGGATTTCTGGACCCATACACAAAGTTCAAGAGCCACCCCCTCTTCTCTTTGGGTTAAGTATCACTCAAAAGATACTCTACATGGAGAGACAGCGCTAACTTGGCCTCCCTCCCTCCAGCGATAGGAGCAATTGAGCTCCTATAGATAAGAACATTTGAATTGTGCTTGTTTTTGAGCCAAGAGGCTTTGCTCACTTGATGCTGAAGGATACAACCGGTGTTAGATTTTTTTTCCCCTAAGGACTGTTTTGTATGACCTGTGCACAAGAAGCACTACCTTGTACATTTCAGATATATATTTATATATCTATAAAAACATTATTACTTGGAATCATGACCACTGACTCGTGCCGCCTTTGAAATCCAATGAGCTACGCTAGTAAAACAGAAATAAAAGCAGGATGCTTGAAGAGGAAGGATCCGCCCTTAAGCAATACTAAATTAGGCCACCCCTCCCAGAAGACTGAAGGCTAAGCCCTACATATAAGGACACTTCATACCAGGCTTCAATTGCAGCAGCTCATGCACAGATCTTTTCATCTAGGAGTCGTGCCTCACAGTTCCACCAATTGCTACCATGCTGACACACACATTAAGGGGGAGGGAGGCCTTTAGTGTTTATAAAGCACTTGGAACAGCCCAGATTGCTGCTCTCTTAAGATACGCTCAGTAATTTTCACAACAGCCCTGCAAAGTAAGCAGGTATTATCATTCCCACCCGGTTGCAGAGGACCGAGGCAAGACACCAGGCACACTTCTTGCTTTACAGCACAGTCTTTAAGCTGCTGCACTTTACGTTAGTCCTCAAAATGGAAAATAAAACGCTTACCTAAATGGTGCAAGTCTAGTGGAGGGGAGAAGCCCCTTTGCTATGCAGCTCCTGGATAGGGCCAGATCATGGCAGGTTAGTAAGGAAGAAATGCAAGCCTACAAACCTCTTATTTCTCCACTTGGAAAAGCCTCCGTGTGCCCCAGTCCTGGTCTGCACATACCCTTTCACACGCTGCTTCCAGGGCACAGCATGCTGTGTTTGGCTAGGCCTTGAAAGTTAATTTGGGTTCATTAATACACACAGGCCCAAGTCCAGAAAAAGGCAGTTAAACCACCTTACTTTCAATGACATGTAGCATGCTTAAGGCGTGGGAAGGAACCTGGAGCTCTCCAGATGCTAAACTCCTCCAATCAGCCTCATGCTGGATGAGGCTGATGGAGTCCAACAATATCTGGAGGACCACAGAGTCCGTACCTGTGCACAGGCATGCATGCCCAGCAGTAGGTCCCATTGAGTTCCATGATACATACTCCCAGGAAAATGTGTAGGCTTGCACCTACAGCCCTTAACTCTCCTTGCAAACAACTAGCCCTGCAGAAAGCTTGAGCAGAACAAGTTTTTGAGTGTGTGTGAGAGACAAAAGGGTCCTCCTAAAATAGCTCACATCAACTAGATGCTAGAAAATCCATGCAGTCATCCCTTCATTCCAACAGAACTTAAAAATGTGATGGCCATCTACTTGGAATTTAAGAGAATTAGACAAATTCAGGGAGGATAAGGCTATATACTTATATATCTGGTGTGGGTTTTTTTTTTTTTTAAAGAGGAAACCACTTCAAGTTCTATTTGCTAGGAAGCAGTCTAAAAATGACATGAATAAAAACAGTAAGTGGTTAGTGGTAATGAGTGGGGAGAGTGCTGTTGTGCTGAGGTCCTGTTTGCAGGCTTCCCATAGGTATCTGGTTGGACCCTGTGAGAAAAGGATGCTGGACTAGATGGGCCTTTGGCCTGATTCAGGCGAGCTCTTATTACGAGATGTGCTTTCTCTGCCTCAGAGCCAGAGCAGACAAGGTAGATGTGGTGAGACACAACTTCCCAAGTCTTGCTTCTTCAACCCATGCATCAGCATAACAGTGAAAGGAAAGACAAGTGATCGTTTTGCAGTACAAACGTTTAATCTTGACACTTCTGGTGAAGGTGGCTGTTTAAACACCCCTCCTTCAAGTTCCTTCTCTCAGCCACTGGGTGATGACTAGAACAGATCAGGATATTTATTTTAACTACTGTGCTGTGATGGGGTGAAGTGGAAACAGAAATGGCGATGCCTCCCTTCCTGCCTTGGAACAGGGAGAAAAGTTAAGAATTTTATTTTATTTTGCCTAGCTGCAATAAATTAGAGGAAATGAGTGCCCCCACTTTGTTGTAGAATATCAGACTTGCAAACGACACATGTAACAGTCAAACTTGGGGCAAGGAAGGACAGCAATTTTATGAGACGGGGGATGTGTGAAGTAAGCTCTTTTCTCCCACATCCAGAGTGGATTCTTCGTTATAATCCCCTTCGTATTCGGAGAAAGAGAGAAGTCAATGTGCAATACCAGAATCCACCCTACTATAAAGACAAGACAAATTATTGCCACATAATAGGGTGACTCACAACATAAAAAAAAAAAAAGGCCGGCAACCTTCAGACCTTTTTCATCCCGTCTAGTGAAAGTGGGTAGTAATGAGAGGTGCTTCTCCCTGCCTTTACAAGATTAATAGCCATATCGGCACATCACAGGATGTTGCTATGGAGGAAGACTGTGCAGGATTCAGAGGTGGTTCCCCACCCCATCAACAGCAGTTAACAGAGCTCATCACACACATCACATTACTCAAGGCTGACGTTTTCTTGGATAGGCAAACTCAAACAGATGCCAACAGGCAAGCAGAACAAATTGTGCACTCTTCCCCTCATTTTTTTTTCAAATTAAAATGAGAGGAATTTTTGCCCCCTCTTGAGCTGCTGGTTACATGGTGGTGAAGGATTTTGTAAGGACAGCAGGGGTAAGGAGTAGAAGGAATCAGTTCCTGTTTCCTTGCCACCAGCTTAAAAAGACTCTCCGTAAACACATGAGAGGCATATCCCATTGCCCCCCTAAGTCAGGCTGCAGAATTCAACTCAGAGTTGCAAGGGCCACCGTGAAAGGCAGGATTTTCAGAGAGGTATGCAAGGCCCTGCATGCATGGTACGGCCCACCTCGCAGCAACCATTTCTTGGGAACCACGACTGGAGGCAAGGCAACACCATCTTCCTTCAGGCTTCAGCTCTCTTAGGAAGGAGCATCCGGACACCTGACCAGGGATGTTTGAATACAGTAAGGAAGGAACCTCCACACACACACACCCCATTGCATAGCGGTTGTCTTCTGATGGGGACTGGTAACTCTTGTAGTCTCTGCGTCAGCAAAGCATAGCCCAGAGGTCCGTGCGCCTGTTTGCAGCCACAGTTTCTTTCGCCTTCCTGTTTTGGGCTCAGCCAACTTAATTGAAGTGAAATTTGAAGTGGAAGTTCCCAGAGCCAAAAGGGTTGAATTCGAACGGCCACTGGTGCTGATGTCCTGCCCCTCCTTGCTGGTTTTCTGGGTCTAGCGGGTCCTCACCGGAGTCAAACTTCTGTCGCATTTCTGGACAGGGGGAAAACAGAACAAAAACGTTGGGAAGAGACAGCGCAAGTCTGAAGAAGAGATGGTCTCTGGACCAAGAAGAGCGAGGCCTGTGCAGTCGGACACACTCAGGGATGGGAGAGCAGCAGAGAGCCAGCTCTACTCTTCTTACCTCTCAGCTATTCCTTGCTAGTTTCACATTCGCCGCCCTGAGCTCCTACTGGGAGGAAGGGCAGGATAGAAATCGAACAAATAAATAAATAAATAACAAAATGCGAAAGATCTCACGCTCCCCATCTGCGGTCTGTGCGAATCAGTGCGATGCAGTGGTCAGACTAGGACTGGAGAGAGACGCAGGTTTCACTGAGCCACCAAGGTGATTGTGGGACTGTCACTATCTCGCAGCTTAGCCTACCTCACAGGATTGTTGCAAGGTTAAAAAAGAAGGGGGTAAGGGGAGCAGAGAAGAACCATGCACACTGCCTTGAGCTCCTTCGAAGAAAGACAGGATATGATTGTATCAAATACATGGAAATTTGAGATGCAATTACTTTCCCAGTGGCACAGTTATAACCCACTGCAATGAGGAAGGGGTAAACCCCAGCAACATCTTTCCCAACACAGCAGGAATTAACATAACCAGTAAGAGAGTTTGGTGGTTACGGCCATATGTCACAGATGGGGAACCTGTGGCCCTCCACCGATGTTGGTGGACTACAACTACCATCATCCCTCACCCTTGGCCATGCTCACTGGGGCTGATGGGAGATGAAGTCCAGCATCTTCTGGGGAGTGGCAGATTCTCCATCCCTGCCAGACACCATGCCTATTTATCTTTGAGCTGTTCTGCAAGGGACATTTTGCTTACGCTCAGGGGCTGACCTATTGCTGCATTTTGCTGTTAGGAATAGAACTCAGCATAACCAGGCTTTCATTAGAAAAAATAAAATGTTCCTAGCCCTAAATAGTGACATAATGTAGATGGCAATGCCAAAAGGGGGCAAGCCCAAAAATTCTGGTGGCCAAAGGGTGGGGCTTTGTGGCTCTACAAACACTTTATTTGCCCATGGCTAGCATAGCACAGAACAGTGCATGTCAAATATATAGTATATACCCTTGCACTTGTTATTCAGGTCAAGAAAGGCAATTTATTGTTTACAGCAGAGCAGAGCAGACCAGGCCTCAAGTTAATCTCAGGTGGGACTTACCTGGATCTGTCAGGACTTCTTTAGCAGCTGCAATGTCAATGAATTTCTTCTCAGCCTCTTTTTTCTCATCTTCTGACTGGAAATTGTCAGGGTGCCATTGCTGAGCCAGCTTCCGGTAGGCTTTGATGATTTCCTGCTTATTTGCATTCCTGGGGAAAGGAAACAGAGGAACAAAGTTTGTTCCTGTATTTTTTCAGTGACACGAGGAATGGCAAATTTAAGTGAGAAAGCAGCAGGAAATGTTTCCACAGACCACATGGTGTGCAGCTCAGACAAGGTCCCTGTCTCAGTTCCAATATGACAGGAGAAGCAAAGTATGTAGGTAAAGTGGCCTCTTTTTGTTTAATCAGGTGAGCTTGGCATACGGGGTATGCAAGCTTTGGAGATACACAGAAATCCTTACCGTGCCTAGCAAAAATTCCTTTGAAAATGCAAACATTTGCATATTTTGGCATTAACCTAATTAGACCGGCAAAATTTATCAAATTGTTTTTCTGTTGCCACCTCATAAATACAGTTTGCAAACCAACCTGTACACATCTACCTTGCCACATCAAAATTTTGCCCAGAACCTGACCAGGATGGCTTTGTGTTTAAAATTATTAAACAGCTGGTTCCAGTATTTTTACCATTTTGTGATAAAAAAAAGAGACAGCCAAGAGCTGACATAGTTAACTATGCTCTGTGAAAGATATGACTTAAGGTCTGGTCTAGTTCAGTCCAAGTAGTGTTGTTTTAAATTGTTTTTATGTCATTTTATTACTGTAAGCAGCCCTGAGGCTCCTTTGGAGAGGAAGGGTGGGTTATACATTCAAAATAATAAATTAAATTTTAAAAGATGTCCAGCTTTAACTAGATCATGACTATAATGATACTATTACTTCATATTTGTATGCATACTTTTTATCTTGGCGATTCTTACAAAAACTCTGCTGGGCTGGCCTCCCACTATTGGCAATGTAGGACAAGACTCGAATTGGCTTGCTTAAAGCTACCTGAGTGAGCCTGTGGCAGAGGCAAGATTGTGCAGCTTAGCCCCTTAGCTGCGAGGTAGAAATACTTTTCACAAAGGATCTCATTCACTGTGTCAGGCCAGATAGTCCATTACAACCAGTGCAGTCAAACTTAGCTTTGCTGGTTAAAAGTCCTGCAGGTCTGCTAACAAAGGCATTTCCAAGCCCTGATATCCAAGGTCCATTAAACTAGGAGCTCAAATTTAACGGGCACAAAGCTTAACGCTTATTTAATATATTTTTAGGCCATCTTATAAAACAGATGAGGAGCCTACAGCCCTCCGTATATTGTCAGACTCTAACTCCCATCAGCTCCAGCCAGCACGGTGCATGGTCAGGGAGGATGGGAGTTGGAGTCCTGCAACATCTGAAGGGTCACAGGTTTCCCACCCGTTATAAAGTGTCAAACCGTGACAAAGTGGCTTCCAACATATAAAAATGCATAATGTTCAAATGTAAACTCTAGAACGCCATAAAAAACAAGGGTGGAATTAATAGTCAAACAGCAATCAGCAGCTTCAGTGACAGCAACAGACACCCCAGCATCACAATAAAAGCAAAAGAATGTAAAGGCAAACCGGCATCATGGTAGTATCCTTTTAAGGAAAGGCCCATTGTCTTTAAAGCCAGCCTGTAATGATAGAGCCATACATATTTAAGTTGGAAAAGAATTCCACTAGCCAATCCCTCTAAGACTTTCACGAACAACGTATCAAGAAAGTGATGGAAGGGCCAGAAAGCAACTCCCCTCCCCTGCTTCTGGGCTGTGAAGAAGTTATGGAAAGTGCATGCCATACCTCCGGATCCCAAGGATTTTGTAGTAGTCTCGCTTCTTGGACTGCTTCAGCAGTTTCTGTGCCCTCTCCAACCCTTCTTTTAATTCCTCATTTTCACTGTCAAACTCTTTGGCCTCTTGATAGTCTTCGACAGCTACAAGGCAAGAGTTGGTGTTAACTGAGAGGAAAAAACCCTACACAACCCTCATTTCTCCTCTTTCTTTAGCGTTGTCTCTAAGGTCAGAGCTGGTAGGTCTGCACATGTAGAATCCGACAGAATGGCCGAGTGCATGCCATCCTGAGAACCACGGTTCTTGCTTTTTGTTTTGAAACAAACATATTTATAACCCTTATTTATTTCTTTATTATTTGATTTATATCCTGCCCTTGCTCCCAGCAGGAGCCCAAGGCGGCAAACAAAAGCACTAAAAAGACGTTAAAACATCATAAAAACAGACATTAAAATACATTAAAACAAAACAACTTTAAAAAACGTTTAAAAAACCCTTCAATGCTCGTAATAAATCGAGAGATTGAGGCAAGCGACTCTACGATGGTCTCATGTGATCCTGTGCCCTCACCCCACCCCCAACAGCCCCTCATCACTTTCCTCCAACCATACATTGCTATTGTGCCTGCTTACAGAGCTTGAATGACCTCTATACTATATTTTGTATCTGCACAGATTACACACAGATCCAGAAGTGACCTTATTTGCCAACCCAGTTGATACTGGAATGAATGAATTAATGCAGTCTGGCTTTTACTTTTGGGATCATCATAGGAGGGAAAACAGAGACCAAGATCTACAACAGAGGTGGGAGAACCTGCGGCCCACTAGATGTTGTTGGGATTTCCAACTCCCATTATCCCCGAGCCTCGACTATGCTGCCTGGGGCTGATGGGAGTTGGGAGTCCCAACAACATCTGGAGAGCTGCAGGTTCCCCACCCTTGAGCTATAATAATCAATAAGATCCAACAGCTAAGTAGAACCTCCATATTCAGAGGCAGTATATCATATTGTGCTGGGGGCCTCCAAAATGGCTTATGGCTCTTCTGAAGGTAACTGTCTGGCTGCTGTGGGAAACAGGATGCTGGACTGTTGTCCATGAGCGCTCTTATATTCTCACAGGACGTCCCTTATACAGAGTCAGACCATTGGTCCATCTAGCTCAGTATTGTCTACACTGACTGGCAGCAGCTCTCCAAGGTTTTGGGCAGGGGAACATGTCCATCCCTACCTGGAAATGATGGGGATTGAGCCTTCTGCATGCAGTGCAGATGCTCTGCCAATGAGCTATGGCCCTGACATGGTCCCCCTCTACCCCTCAGTCACAGGCCATCTTACCTTTCTCAAACTCCTCATTCAGGATATAGGCTTCAGCTCTGTCACACAGGATGAAGATGTTCCTGGGGTCAAGCTGATGGGCTTCTGTGCAGATATCTATAGCTTCATGAGGTTTTTTGCTCTGTAGGTGGCAAAGGAAAGCACCATTTGCATCTGTGCTGCTGGTTTCCCAGCAATCACATTGCCCACCATGCTCTGTCCCATCATCTGTTCCAACACAGCACGTCACTGTCAGACCAGAGCAACACTGGTTCAAAACTTTCCTTAGATAGAGCCAACGTGGTGCCCTCCAGATATCTGATGGACTACGATTCCCATCATCCTTGTCCACGGCTGGAGCTGATGGGTGTTAGAGTCCAACAACATTTGGAGGTCACCCTGTTGGCTGCCTCTGATTACAGGCCAACAAGCTCCACTTCTGTAAGAAGGACCAAGGACAAAAAGAACAACAGTGGCAGAGCAGGAAACGAAATGCAGATCTCTAGATTTCAAGATGAGGTCTGTCTTATCTCCAAGGCTGTCGAAATTGATTCTGAATAAGTTTCAACATTACCATAAGCTAAGTGTTATTTTCATTCATTTATGATGAATACTCATGTAATCATATTCAATTAATCTTAACCCCTTTAAAAACAAACAAACAAACCCACAAACCCAAAGCCAATTTCGTTTCAGTTCTATTCCTTTCCCCAAACAGGCTGGACTGCCCTGCCTCACCTTGGACAAACAGTGGCAGATGCGCCCTTTTGCTTTAGCCACGTAGATCTCCACGTTGGGCTCTGTTTTCATGGCCGCTTTATACTTCTCTATGGCATCTCCGTACCTGTTTCCGGGCAATGATAGAGAAAGGAGCTCGCCTCAAGGCTGCACAACAAAGGGATAATAAGCAGCCAAAGAACTGCTCGGAACCAGTCTGATTTTGTGGTCAAGCAGAACAGAAAAGCGTCATTATTCTGTGATCACCTTAACTGAATGCAGAAACTGCTAATGGACCCCAGAATTCAGCACTGTTGTGTTTCACAAACAAAAGAATGTGGTGACCACATGATAGGGGTTTCGACTGGGGAGATCTTTCTTCTCTCGTAACACTACAGCTCAAGGCCGTCCAATGAAACAAACTGATGGACAAGTAGGCACAGGAAATTCGACAAAGTGCTTCTTCACACAACACATAATTTATCTTACAGAATCCACCACTACAAGATATGTGGGTAGCTACTGGCTTAAATGACTCCATGGATAGTTGAAAAGCCCTGTCCTCCATGAAGTTGTCTAATAACCCCCCTTTTAAAGCTGCATGAATCTGCCTTGTCAACGACTTGTGTGCTCTCAGCTAGCAAGAGCACATGTTTTGCATGAAAGTGGCACCAATTTCAATGCTGTTTGTCTCCCGTTAAAATTGTTGGGGGTTGAATGGCTGGGAAAAGACCCTACTGAACTAGATGGCCCAATGGCCTGACTCAGTAGAAGGCAGCTCGAGGTTCCTATCCCAAGAACATCAGTTTAGGTTTTCTAGGCTGAACGTGCTGCAAGTATAGCCTTGAAGGTACGTAGGCAACGCACGCTGGAGTCTCAGAAATGGTGTTTCATAAAATGCAGCTAACTGAACATTCCTCGGCATGCCTGTTGGAGAGTGCTTAGTGCACAACGCTTTGCACAGAGGATCCTCAATATGAACCTCTGACTTCTGCCCATCCACCCTTGCAAACAAGCAGCCCAGGGAGGTTAAGGGGGGTAGTAGAGGGAGGGGCCCACTGCACCTCTGAGCGCTGACGTGTTCCTCTGCAGATTCCAGCTGTTTGGCAAGCTTCTTCACTTGCTTGTAGTGGGAGAAGCAGGCCTTGTCATCCTGATCCAGCTTCAGGCACTCCCGCACTTGGCTGTGGAGGAAAAGGGACCGGGTCTAGCTCTAGCAGGAGGAGCCCTAAGACAACATGCCATTTGCAGGCATCCATTGGGTTGACGCAGACAAAAAGTGACCGGACCAAGAACAACGTGGAACTTCATGGCTAAGCTAACTCCTCATCCCAGGAAGTATGATCACCCACTCTGTTTTTGTGACTGCAATTTCATTGTTTTTAATACTGAATTTTAAACTGCCGTAGCCCACCGTGGGGCCTGCTGGTGAAGGGCAGGCAATACATTTAATAATAATAATGCCACGTTCCCTTTACATTTTATTTTGTTGTTATGTGCCTTCAAGTCGATTACGACTTACGGTGACCCTATGAATCAGCGACCTCCAAGAGCATCTGTCATGAACCACCCTGTTCAGATCTTTTAACTTCAGGTCTGTGGCTTCCTTTATGGAATCAATCCATCTCTTGTTTGGCCTTCCTCTTTTTCTACTCCCTGCTGTTTTTCCCAGCATTATTGTCTTTTCTAGTGAATCCTGTCTTCTTATTACGTGTCCAAAGTATGATAACGTCAGTTTCATCATTTTAGCTTCTAGTGATAGTTCTGGTTTAATTTGTTCTAACACCCAGTTATTTGTCTTTTTCGCAGTCCATGGTATGCCTCCAGATTTCCCCCTGGGACAGAGCGTCGTGACCCACCCTGTTCAGATCTTGTAAGTTCAGGTCTGTGGCTTCCTTGATGGAATCAATCCATCTCTTGTTTCTTTTCTCCTTAGGGGAACTCAAAGGTGGCAAACACAGGGGGCCCTTGAGTGGTCTCCCACCCAAACACTGATCGCTTAAGCAATGTTTCTGCTTGAAGTGTCCTCAACTGTGTATCCCTCCTCCTGGGGCCACACAGAAGCAGCTGAGTGTGGATATGTGCAGGGAGATTATCAAGCCAAACTACCACATAGCCTTCTTCATCCTCTCTCATTAGCAGCCTCCCGGGTATGTCACCTGCCCTCTTCCACCCCTCTCGCCTGCTTCTCTTCCAGAGGAGACATGACACCTTCCAGGGTGCTGGATTTGGCAGTCAACTTTCCCCAATGTTTACTAACAGACTGAGTTTGGATTATCAGATTTCACCTCCTTTCTGCCCACTTTCCGTCTCTGGCCGCTGCCCTTCTCCATGCACACCCCACTTTGGTTATTTATTTATTTAAAATTATTTGTATACCACCTTCCACATCAAAACACACGGGACAATTAAAAACACACACACACAACAAAAATCATCCGTTATGATTACAGTAGCCAGAGATGTCGGCAGGTGTTAAGAATCAGCAACAGCGTGGGTGAAGAGCTATGCCTCTAGTCGTTGGTGGAAGCACGCAACAGTCAGTGCTTGCCTGGTTTCCAGAGGGAAATCATTACACAAGGTAGGGGCCACCACGGAGAAAGCCCGTCACTGCACGAGAGGGAAACATCGGCAGGCCATGGGGCAGGAAACAGGGCCTCCTCCACAGACTGCAGTGACCGAGTTGGTTACAGGGCAGCATACTTACTGCAACAAAAAAAAGCTATGGGAAAGGCCTTCAGGCCATTTTGACCTGCGGCATGTGTCTTTAACATACATAAAAGGCGGGGCTAGAAATTCCCCACCCCCCAAATTTCACTGCCCAATCTACAAGTGGCAAAACGGGAGGTGCTGTAATTTGGCAGCCGGAACGTGAACATCAAAGTGGGAGGCAAAAAAATTTCCTCACTACCTGTGGAATTCTCCTCCCCAGCCGCCTTTAAACACACACACAGCAACAATCGGAAATCTCACCCCTCTGGAGATCGAGGTCAGCTGATGCCATCCGATGGCAAAAATATAAAGAGTTCACACACCCCGTCCCCACAATACTCTACACACATGTGCATCCACCACTCACTTTAAGGACTCCTCGTGCTCCCCCAAGTTGTAATAGAGCTTGCTGAGCTTCAGGAAGGCTGCCCTGTTGTCGTTACGCAGCTTGGTGGTGGGTTTCAGGTCCATGATGGCCTTGCTGTGGTCGCCGAGGTACAGGTGGCACTCGGAGCGCAGCTCTTTTGCTTCTGGGTCCCAGGGGGAAATCTGGAGCAGAGCAGAAAGGTCCTAAGAAGGCCTCCCGTGGCTTGCGGTTTAGAACCCTGGTCGCTAACACAGGAAACTGCCTTATGCAGAGTCAGAGCACTGGGTCCATCTAGCTCAGTACTACCTATTCTGACTGGTAGCAGCCCTCCAGGCTTTCAGGCAGCAGCTTTTCCTGGCCTTAACTGGAGACGCTGGTGATTAAAACTGGGACCTTCTGCATGCAAGGCAGATGCTCTACCACTGAGATCCTGCCCTTCCAAACAGAATTTGCTGTATTTATTCACAGCGTTAAAAAAACCCTTGTTTTGTTTTATACTCTGAATAAATTATTCCCCCTCTGCTCCCAGACTTAAGCATGTTATGTAGATCCCGCCTTTCCTCCAAGGAGCTCAAGGGGGCGTGCACGGTTCTTTCCTCCTCTATTTCCTCCTCACAACAACCCTGTGAGGTAGGTTAGACTGAGATAGTGACAGGTCCAACCAGGGCCAGCGCCAGGCATGACTAGGCCCTTGGGCACCAGCCTGCCCCAGGCGCGCGGCTCCTGCCTGTTCCACCTACCTCTCTCCTGTCTTTCCTGCTGTGTGTGCTGGGCTGCCATCAACCAAGATGGCGGCGGAGGCTTCTCTAAGGGGTTGATGCCCCCGACACCATCTGGGTTGATGGCAGCCCTGCACACACAAGTGTGCGCAGCAGCAGAAGACAGGAGAGAGGTGGAGCGAGCAAACGGGTGGACGGCCTGGAAGCTCTGTCCCTGTGATCTGCGGCAGGGAAGTGCTACTCTCCCACCCTAATGAGGGGCCTTTCAGGGGCCCCTCAGTCAGGGCCCGACCTGGTTGCCCTTTGGTGCTGGCCCTGGGCCCAAGGTCACCCGATGAGCTTCATGCAGAGTGGGGATTTGAACCCTGGTCTCCCAGGTTCTGATCTCAACACTGTTAACCACACTGGTTAAAGAGGGCCTTTCCTCTTTGCTCACCCAGTCATCACTCCTTTCAGCCATGCCAACTGACAGACAAGCTGAAGAGCCAAGGGCTGCTTGTCATCTGCCTCTGCTTCAACACAGCAGGGTGCGTTTTAGCCTGCATGGCCCTTGCATGCCAAAAGCATCTTCCTGACCTGGTTTCTCTCTACTGAAAGTGACACACGCTGGTTATCTCATTCTACAGCAATGTTAAGAAGGGCAGTAAGACACAGAAAGTGCCTGAGGCCAAGACTGTCAACCCGTCTCATGGTGCCACTTGAAAGAGAGTGCAAAGGCAGTGCGAGGCTCTGTCTGCTGAGCCACAAACAGCTCAAAGAGGATGAGTTAAGGACAAAGATACCTCAATTGCTCGATCCAAAATACTGATTGCTCCCAGGTAGTTTTTCCTCTGAAAGGCGGTTTGGGCTTCTTGCATGGAATATTCTAGCTCAGACACACGTGCAAGCTGGTTTTGGGCCTCTGTGTTATCTGGATTGCTCTTGAGCTGATGAAACCATTAAAAAAAAAGAAAAAACCATTTGCATTAGGTCATTGCGTATGTTAGGAAACCCATCTGAAAAACTTTGAGCAGATCTGGAAATGCCCTGAGAGGTGGCACAGGGAGAAAAGATGGGTGCCAACACAGAAAGGAAAATGGCTGTTGCCACATACCTAAGGATAGGAAATAACGTAAAAGATACTTTTTAAAGTGCTCAGCTGGGCAGATAGCCACTCTGTGTGGGCTATTTCTGCTCGTTACAATAAGAACTTCCCCAAAAATTGCATTCCCCGCTCTATTTTCCATCCAATGCAATGTACATGGTATTATTTGCATATCACAGACAAAGGAGAGTTTTGCATACCTGCACGATTCGAATCCAAAAATGAAGCTGGTCTCTCTGTAACAGTCTGGGTTGCCACAACTTCCTCAACGGCTGGAACGTATGCATACACACCATACATTTAAAGCACATTTACTTCCCCCAAAGAATGTTGGGAACGGTAGTTTACCTCTCACAGAGCTACAATTCGCAGAACCTTTAACAAACTACAGTTCCCAGGATTCTCTGGGGGAAGCCATGCACGCTAAATGTGCTTTAAGTGTATGGCATCTACACAGTCAGTGTGAGTGGAGGCTAGTACTGGAGGCAGGCACTGCTGAGGTACACAGTCTTGCTGATGGCCCACAGATGGATTACCAAAGAGGCCAGAAAGAGTACTTCACCAATGCTCCATTCCCAGCCATGGAAATGAGTGTGCCATTACTAGCTAAGACTCCAGCACTCGGGAACAGGTCCCGGGGGTATGGGAAAGTTGCTTACCACAGCTTCGAAGTCCTGCTTGGCCTCCTGTGTGCTGCCTTCCTTCAGGAGGATGTTGCCTCGTTGTAGCCGGGCCTGTGGGGCAGAAAAAGCCAGATTCTTCGAGACAAGGGTGACAAGACAAACAGACTCTGGAGCAATAGTAATAATTTCCTGCTTGGAAACAGGAAACATCATTCGGGGTCGTCTCTGTGTGCAAACTGAAATGAAGTAAACTGTGCGTGGGTGTGCACAGTAAGAATCCCTAGAGCCCTGATTATATAGCAAAATAGGGACTTTCACAGATATGCCCGCCACATGAAACAGTTCATGCATCAAAGGACACTGTGGCAAGGGAAGACAAGCCGGGCCCCAGAAATCAGCCACAAGATGAGCAGCTGCAGGGACCTTACTACCTCCCCTGCCCCCCTGCCCCCCCCAAAAAGGAACTCTGCTTCCACTACCTCAGGGCTGCAGCAGGGTGGGGAAGACACACCATGGCTGCTAGGCAATTTAAAAAACAAAACTGTATGGCTTCCACATGTAGTGAGCCATCCTTGAAATCAGTTGATTGAAAGACAGGACGTAGCATCTTTAAAATAAAATAAATAAGGACTGTAGATTAATTAGTAATCCACAATGACATTTATCAGTTCTGCACATATAATGTCTTGCACTATTCAGAATCATTCTCCATCTATGCAAGAGAAAGAAGGGGACTGATTTGAATACCAATTCAAACTTGTATTCTGAGTGGGAAATAATTCCTTCTCCCTGCACCCCTTTCCCATGAAGAAAGTCTTACTCAGATCCGTAGGGGGGAGGGAGGGGGAGAGGGGGAGGGAAGGGAGAGGGAGAGAATGTGCACATGACTTACAGCCAGGAAGTCCGGCTTCAGTTCAATAGCCTTCGAGAGGTCAGGTAGTGCTGATTTGAACTTGCCCATGGCCAAGTAGATAGTTGCCCGTTTGTAATAGGTAAGGTAGTTTTTGGGATCACTTTCTAGGAGGGTTAGGAAAAAAACCCAGAAATAAATATCACCAAGTATGTATCAGGAATGTACCCTGTGGGATGCATATGGATTATTATTACTACTCATTTCATTTATTAGTCGCTTTATACAATACAAAGTCTCAAAGCAACTTGACACAATACGTGACTTGACAAAATGCAGGTCTGCTTCTGCGCCCTCCCCCCCCAATATAGCCCTCTAATTATCCTTGCTAAAGTTCCAAAAGCCTAAATAAAGTTTTATTAGGCTGGAGGCTATGTGCGACACATGGACAACAAAAAAGAACCACCTGCTCTCTTTCAGTTTGCAAAAGGCTTCCCTGTCTTGTCACCATGAAGAGATTTCTCCTCGCCATAGGCGAACAGGCAAGTGGTTAGATTTACAAGTCTGCCGTCAGCCTTAAAAGCTGCTATGACAGCCACATATCTTATAGAACCAGCAAGGGACATGGCACAGTATGTCAGCTTGGGACTGGGGAGACTGTGTTCTAATCCCCATTCCCCCATAATGCTCACTAGATGGCTGTGGGCCAGTCAGCCTGACCTCCCTCAAGATAAAAAGGGAGAGCGAGAAGCTTGATGGTGAAAGCACAATATAAAAATGCAAAAAATTAGGGCAGTCATCCGGTTAAAGAAATCTGAGGCTGCAACCCTATACATAGTTACTAGGAAGTTAAGTTCCATTGAATTTGTTACTGTTACTGCGATTTGTTACTGTTTATTACTATTATTCAATGCTATTATAAGCAATATATGTGAAAAAATTACAGAAGTCAGGTGAAGCTCCAACACTGAGAGAGTAGCATAAGCCAAGAAGACACCTGTCGTTCCGGTGCCTGCACCCTCCACTGAGAAGACAGTCAACACCGGCGGTGTTACTCACCCACTGCAGAGTGGTAGTGAGAGAGTGCCTCAGCCAGCTGCCCAGCTGCCAATAGCTTCCGCCCCATTTCCAGGTGGTTTTCGATCTCAGCTTGCCCAGCAGCCAGCAAACCTGTAAGGCATGAAACAGTTTGTGAGACCAAGAGCCAGTGTAACAGAGCAGGAGACAGAGATGCGGGAACAGAGGACATGCACATGTTAAGCAAAGTTGCTCAATGGTAGAGCAACTGCTTTGCATCAGGTGGTCTTAGGTTCAACACCTGGCATCTCTAAGAAGGAGAAGGGTCAGGTAGAATGTGATATGAAAGATTTTTTTTTTTTTTTTGCTGTACACCGCCCAGAGAGCTATGCTAGTCGGGCGGTATAAAAATCTAACAAATAAATAAATAAATAATAAATCACTGCTGGAGACTCCATTCAGTTACTGGTTCCAGAACTAGGCAACTTGTCAGACCCGGCTTTATTTGTCTGTGGTTTTGCCAAAGAATTAAGAAATGAGCCAAAGGTGGTACAGTGGAAAGAGAGTTCAAGTCGCCTGACCTGTACTCCTGTCACAAGAATAACAAAAGTTCCTATTCTTCTCTGATCCTACCCATTAACCTCTACAGGTTAACAATAAATCATTCTTGTTTTGTTTAACTTGCACAGCTTTCTGCTAACACAGAAGGTGCAGAAGGATGCCTGATTGATCAAATAGCTCTAACTCTTGTTTACTGTTTTTATAAATTGCATATACACACACAACAGAAATACCTGGGGCAATGTACTATACAAGAATGTAAAAAATACATCACTGGTGGTCAAAAACAGCTGCTTTTGTTACTAAAATATATACTTTTATAATCAGGTATGTTCCCTTCATGTTCCCATGTTATTGAAGCGACCTTGCATAGTCTCCAAGGAAAGACTGATGATTCTTAAGTGTCGTAGTGGTGGAGGGAGGGCTCATCTCAGTTGAAATCACTGGGTACTGATGGTCAGGCAGCTTTCACCAGATTCAAAAACATCCAAACCACAAGGGGAGTTGGGGAAGAAGGGTGTGTGTCTGTAAAACACTAAGGACTAGAAACATATTAAGGCAGAGTGGGTGAGGCTAAGGGAGAAATAGCCAAGAGGCACCAATAACACAAAGGGGTGGGGCTGTGGGCGGAGCAGCAACGCGTCATCACGCGTGGGTGGGGCCTGAAGGAAGGGCGGGGCTTAGAGAGTGGGAGGGGCGTGATAACAAGCCCTGAAGCGGAAGAGCGAGGAAAAGAGAAGCAGTGGCCAGGAAAGAGTGTGGCGCCCCATGATCAAGGGGGGGCGGGGCCAACAAAAGCTTTGTTGCTAAGGGCGAAGAGGAAACGGCCCTCCCTCCCTCCCTCCCTGTTACCATGGTTACCTGGCAACTGCAGATCCAGCAGGACGCACAGCAAGGACGCGGCCCACAGCAGCCGCCTCTCACAGCCACCAGGACCCAACCCGGGGTTGTCTCCATCTCTGCCAAGGAGCCGCAGGCCGCGCCACACCGGCTGCTGCCTGGACTCCATGTCCCAACGCCGGAACCAACTCAGTTCCGCATCCGCTTCCTTGTCGTCGAAAACTATTTCCTGCCGCTCTAGCTTGGTACTTGTCTTTCCTCGTCGTTATTCTTGCTGGCGAGGAAACTGACCGCTCTGAGATGTCCCGACTCGCCCGCTTATGCCCTGCAATCGCGTCAAGGGAAGAACGCGGCGGGGAAAGGGGGCGTGGCAGCTTCTGGCCAATGAACTCCCACTTCCTGGAGGCTGTGGAACTTCGGTAGCCAATCAGCGGTAGATTAGGTCTCGGTGCCCAGGCCGCGGGGATCCGCTTCGCCGTCAGGAATTATTGCAGAATCAAGAACAGGCGTGACGTTCCGGAGCACGTGCGGTGGCGATAGTAGGGGACACTTTTGCTAGGTGGGATGATGATAATAATAGTAATAATTTCTAATAATGATGATGGTGATGATAAAAACAGTAATAATTTCTAATGATGGTGATGATAATACCTCCTAGCCCATAACGCTAACAATTAACAATTAATTAAATTAAGCACCCATGAGTATCTTCAGTGGGAGAAATGGAGCAAGGAAGGTGAGCACACTTCCTCCACGCTCTGGATAATGCGAAGTAACCCTAAAGAGTATGCCACTGAGCATGTGCAGAGTGACTTTCTTTCCTGGGTCAATAATCACCACAGTCTCGCCCCCTGGAGTCCTCTTATCCATCTAGTTTTAAAGTAAAAATGAAAGCATATATGTGGAATGATTTTTCTCCTTCTTATAGTTACTTCCTTGTTCTTTTAAAAGGTGTAACTTAGAGGGCCGGTGCCAGTGTTTGGTAATCAGATGTGCTCCAGAGCCATATTGATTATCCCCATATTTCTTTTTTGGCAATAGTATCTCCATATTCTTTTTTAAAATGTTGTCAGTTAAATTATGAGCCTGTGGGCAAGGACTGGCATATCTTTGAGTTTCTGTACAACATTTAGCAAATTTTAGGTGTTTAGAAGGGATAAATGATAATTATTAGTAGTGACTGGCTCGTTGCCTGTCGTTGAGAAAGAATGAGACTGATATAAATTGCTCTCCTTTTTCTTCTATCCAGAGAGTGTGATGGGGATGTATCTAGCCTGATGGAGCCAGGTTGCAAGCGCAGGAAGACAGGTGAGCCCAGTGAGGCCACCCCTTGGGAAGTGCTGCCGGTTCTTTCTGAGAGGGAATCCCAGAGTGTCACGTTAATGCCTGTGTATGCTGCACCTGTCCTGGACAAGAAGGAGGCATGCCGCCTGGTGAAGGAGGTTTCCGCTGCCTACCCGCTGGGTGACCACCCACACTTGAAGCGTGTCCGTGCCTCTGTGGACAGCTCCCACCCTCTCGAGATGATCCTCTGCCTGGCCAGCCCCAGACAAGAGCAGGACAGCTTGCCATCCCTTGCTAAACTCTTTCCTGAAGGCCAAGTAGGCCTGTGTGGCTTGGGGGAACCTTTTTTGACCCAAGTACCGGCCTTTCCGCCCTTGACTCGTCCCCAGTATGAGGAAGCTGCCTTGTGCTGGCCTGTCTCTTTCCATGAGAATAAACGCATCACCCAGGCCATGACAGGGTGCCTCTTCACTCCCTCGGAGAAGGCCGCCATGCAAAGCTACATGGAAATGGCCATCCAAGTAGCGCAACAGGGAGCGATGCAGGGTATGAAGCCAGTAGGTGCTGTGGTGGTTGACCCAGCCGCTGAGAGAGTTCTGGCAGTAGGGCATGACTGCAGGGATGGCTTCAACCCGTTACTCCATGCCGCCATGGTTTGCATCGACCTGGTGGCCCACAGCCAAGGTGGTGGGGCATGCAGCTATAAAGATTACCCTGCTTGCACCTTCCTTCCACTGGACAGTAGCTCGGGTTGTTCCTCTTTCAACAATGGGCTCCCGTACATCTGCACTGGCTACGATATGTACTTAACGCGGGAGCCATGCGTTATGTGTGCGATGGCACTGGTGCACTCACGCATCGAAAGGGTTTTCTATGGCGTGCCATCGGCTCATGGAGCCCTGGGGACTAAGCACCACATCCACAGCCGCAAAGACTTAAACCACCGCTATGAAGCATTCCGGGGCATTCTAGAAGTCCAGTGCCGCAGCTTGACACAGGTTGTGGTTCTCAAGGAATCTCTGACAGAGAGCGCTTGAGGGGGAGATGTTTTTATTGTTGTGCATCCTTTGTACTTCAAAATTATATAATTTTAAGAACAGTCATGTGTCTGTCAAAATTGAGAATGTGATGGGGAGGTCTTTTGTTTTTACACATCCTTTTTATTGTTTTTTTAAAAAATACATTATTTTAAGAACAGTCATGTGTCTGTGTGTGAATTTGGAGGTCCTGAGATCGAATGATAAGTCATGGTGGGAAATTATGACTGTTTTAGCAAAAACATTTGCTTATAAATAACCTCATGTCATGTGGAATTTAGAACCTCACCAGTGGGGCCTGCAAAAAAATGTTGCAGTGTGGAGGGCTGTTAGGGGTGCCAGCCAGCCATGCTCTTTTCCAGGATGCTCCATTCCATTCCTTCCACCTGTAGCAGTCTGTCAGCATTCCATAGCAACTGAGCATGCTCAGTCCTCATTGGTGTTTTGTGCCCCCCCCCACATTATTTTTTCTTTCTGAAGTTATTTTGTACATCTTCAAAACTGGGGGTTCCCTTGAGCTTGCTGATTCCTCCTTTGTGTGTGGGTTTTACCATTTTGTCTACATAAGAATTCACACTTAGAGAATGAGTTTCCTGTTGGCATAAAGCAGGGGCGAGGAACCTATTGCCTTCCAAATGTTGCTGGACTAAAATTCCCATGATCCCTAGACCATTGGCCATGCTGGTTGAGGCTGATGGGAGTTGGGTCCAACAGCAACTGGAAGGCCATAGCTTCCCCATTTCTGTGTTGTCTGTAATCCAGAGATGGGATTTTTTTTCCTGTTACGTTCACCATTCTCTGGGGTAATCTGCATGGTGGTCACATACCAGCAGCGTGTGGGTCCAGAACCAGTTATGGGCAAAGCCAGCAATGAAAATGTTCTGGATTAGTTTATCCAGAATAAAATCCACTCTGCTTCAATTTTCACTGCAGCTAACTCGGAATTCCCAGCCTTAAGCAGGTCTACTCAGAAGTAAAGCCACTAATGGAGTTGCTGTCAAATAAGTACAGAGGGTCCCCCCATACATAGTATGATAGACCAATACAGTTACTGTTCTAGAAAGCAAGTAAAAGTAATTACTTTTTGCCTCTCATGTACTATATAGACCAGGGGTAGGAAATCTGTGGCCCTCTAGATATTGTCGGACTCCCATCTCCCATCAACCCCAGCCAATGCTTTAAGGATGGTGGCGATTATAGTCCAACAATATTTGGAAGGCCACAGGTTATCATCCCTGATAGATACACACAAACATATGGCAGAAACATACCAATTTGTTCTTAGCTCAAGGGAAAACATTTTCCGCAAGGCACTGATTTCCCCCCCCAATCAATGTATTTTTAACAAATAAACTGTTATCCTCATTGTTTAGAAGCTACAAAGAAAGAGGAAAAACACTAAAATGGGTGGGAAACCTTTAGCTCTCCAGGTGTTGCTGAACTACAACTTCCATCAGTTCCAGTGAGCATGGCCAATGGCTAGGGATGATATGAGCTGTAATTCAGCAACATCTGGAGGGCTGAAAGTTTACCACCCCTGCTTTAAAACATCAGAAAAAATGAAACAAAATAAACTCTGATAGGTTGGAAGAATGGGGCAGCTTTAACGGGTGTTGGGGGCTGCAAATAAAGGCTGGGGCCCCCACATGTGGCCTCTGGGCCATAGATTTCCTCTCTGTGGTGGTTAAAGATGTGGTCAAAGCCTGATGACTTCAAAGCCTGTGCTCCAGATCAACTTACCTACTGAGCATCAGGTAACGTAGCAACTTTTTTTGATTTGCCCTCTCGGTATGATATCCCCGGCCAGTCGAGAAGCAATTTTAAAAATGTATTTAATATTTATAAATTGTACTTTAATAGAAAATATAACAAGGCAGTGTGCAAAATACACAGTAAAAGTAGATTCCTTGGATCTGTATTACAATTGTTTTTTAATTTTTTTAAAAAGATGTTTTTTAAGATGTTTTAAATATTTTTAGTGCTTTATCATTTATTTGCCACCTAGGGCTTCCTTTGGGAGGAAGAGTGGGATATACATTATTAATATTAATAATAATTTAATCATGAGTAAGTAAAAACATCAATAACCTGTCAATAAAAACTGGTTGGTCAAATTAAGATGTCCCATGCCAGGATATGGGGTTTAGACTGCAATGCTATTCTCACTTGGGAGAGGAAGCCTCTTTGAAGTCAGTGGGACTTACTATTGAATAGAAGTTGAGGTTCACTGCTATACTCAGTTCCTTGGGAAGAAGCAGAGCTGGAGCCAGAGGGCAGCCAGGTAGGGCCCTGGCTGAGGGCCCCTGTGACCCAGGGGGTAGTGCTCCTGTTTCACGATCCATGGCAGTGTGGATTGTGGAGACCGAGCTCCACACACACACCCTAATACAATCAGTGCAGGCTTCAATAAGCCTGCATGCATGCTCCACCTCCCTCTCCTGTCCCTGTGAGTGATGTGTGTGCTTGCACACACATGCCTGCCATCCACAAAGATGGTGAGCTGGCTGGCCCTAGGAAGAAGCCTTGATCTCAGCCGGACTGGCTTTTGATTGGATAGACATAGGGTTGTGCCGTAATTTACCCAGCTGTTTCATATCTGCACATTTCTCTCTGAAGATACAGGAAAGAAATTATATATTTCAACTATTGGATCGTTTACTTTCATTCCCCTTCCCTAGTAAAGCAGAATTGTTCTTCAAAATCGAGTGTCTTTAATCTAAGCTACATCCCTGTATTGCAGGTCAGAAACAGTGCACAGAATAGAGACGCTTAACTTTTCCAGCTGTTGCAGAGTTTCTTTCCAAACTCTTGGCCTCCTGCAAGAGGAGGGCCTCTCATTTAAGAACCTGTTGCAGAAGTAATTGTATAGTACAATACACAGCAGTGAGTATGTAGGGGTATAACGCAAACCAGTTTCTTGTGTAGCAGAGTGGCGCAGCGGAAGCGTGCTGGGCCCATAACCCAGAGGTCGATGGATCGAAACTCATTCTCTGCTAGTTCAGTTTTTTAAAGGACGTTTTAATTTCGTGGCAACGTGGAAGAAGATAAATATTTTCTTTAAATTAACATACAGGCAAAACGAGTCAAATGCAGCTGCAATACCTCCCAGAAAACAATGGTTTAAATATCTCTGGTTCACATGTGGGGAATGGGGGAAGGGACCCCAACTCCAGTGATTATGTTTAACCTTAGTGATACTTAGAGTAGACCCTGTGAAATTAATGTACTTTTAGTAACTTAAATCTATTTATTTCCATAGATCCACTCCTAGTATGACAATCCTAACTATGTTTGCTCAGAAGTAAATAAAGAAAAATAATATTTATGTCAGTTAGCCGGTGATCAGAGTATTTCGTTTTTATTTTATACAGTCTTGTGAATCTCTTTGATTTTTCTTTATGAAATTGAGGTATATAAGTATTTTATACATAAAGTGAATAAGTCCTACTGGATTCAGTGGGGCTTCCTCCTCCCAGATAAATGTGGTAAGGCTTGCAGTCCCACTTCACCCGCCCCAGGGAATTCAATAGGACTTATTATTATTTCTGAGTAGACCCGGTTAGGATTGCCCTGTAAGTTGGATATCACCCAATATGATTTCACACAGTGGAAGATTTTGTGGCTGTAAACTTCATACCTACTTGTCTCATTGAACACAACTCGGGATCTATTTTTGAGCAGGCATTCTTAAGATTTCGCTGCAAGTTCATAGACGGTTATTCGATATGACCCCCATTAATATTGTTTAACCTGCTTTGACAGCAAGATTGCGATCAAGTCTGCAGCTTTTATAAAAAACAGATGCTAATGCGAATGAATGCCCAGCTGAGGCGATCTACATACGCATGTTAACACCTTTCCAAAAAGAAAAGAAAAATGCTTCAACTAGTTCTGGATTGACTTTTAATCCATCAGACGCATTAACTGCAACGTTCGCATGCAACTTCTGTGGTCACAACGGCTAGTGAGTGCACAGCTGAGCTGAACGACTTTAGGATGAAATTCATCGATAAATGAGGTGTCATTCTAACTGCCTAATAAGCAAAGCAAGATCATAGCCCCTCCCCTCGTTAACTGAGAATGTCTAAAACAAAGCAGAACTTGATCCTCTAAAAGGGCATTCTTTGAATAGTTTTTGCTAATTCTTTGGGATTTCGATGTTTTGTCTTTTAAAATGTAAAAAACAAAGAAAAAAAAAGAGTTTAAAAAATATTTTCGCCCGAACAGGGACTTGAACCCTGGACCCTCAGATTAAAAGTCTGATGCTCTACCGACTGAGCTATCCGGGCTCCTGTAGAAGTGTTTTTCACGACTAGTGTAGTGTGTAGATTTAGCTTCTGCAGATTTTCTGTGAACTTCCTTTTGTTTTTCTCGAAAAAGTAGTAACGCAAAAAAAAGCCCTGCTGAATTAGTCCAATGCCTCATCTTGTCTCACGGTGGTTAGCCAGATGCCTACCGGAAGCCAACAGGCAGGACCTGAGTGCGACAGCAACTCTCTCCGCTTATGATTCGCAGTGACTGGTTTATACTGGTTTCAGTTTGTGCAGCTCGAGGATGTTGACAAGATCCTTGGACTGGTGCGGGCGACCACGTCTGTACTGGATCCTTGCCCCTCTCGGCTGGTGAAAGCTAGCAGGATCGGAACCGCCGGCTGGGCCAAGGAGGTAATAAATGCCTCTCTAAGAGAGGGAGTGGTTCCTGACTGCCTAAAAGAGGCGGTGGTGAGACCACTCCTGAAGAAACCCTCCTTGGACCCAGATAATTTGAACAGCTATAGACCTGTGGCGAATGTTCCGTTCCTGGGCAAGGTCCTGGAACGGGTGGTTGCTGGCCAGCTCCAGGGGCTCTTGGATGACACTGATTATCTTGATCCATTTCAATCCGGTTTTAGGCCCGGTTTTGGCACTGAAACAGCCTTGGTCGCCCTGTATGATGACCTTTGTCGGGAGAGGGACAGGGGGAGTGTGACTCTGTTGATTCTCCTTGATCTCTCAGCGGCTTTCGATACCATCGACCATGGTATCCTTCTGGGAAGACTCACGGAGTTGGGAGTTGGGGGTACTGCTTGGCAGTGGCTCCGCTCCTACTTGGTGGGTCGTCGCCAGAAGGTAGTGCTTGTGGAACATTGCTCGACACCCTGGACTCTCCATTGTGGAGTCCCGCAGGGATCGGTACTGTCCCCCATGCTTTTTAACATCTACATGAAGCCGCTGGGTGCGGTCATCAGGAGTTTTGGGGTGCGTTGTCATCAGTACGCTAATGACACGCAACTCTACTTCTCCTTTTCATCCTCTACAGGTGAGGCTGTTAACGTGCTAAACCGTTGCCTGGCCGCGATAATGGACTGGATGGGAGCGAACAAACTGAAGCTCAATCCAGACAAGACCGAGACGCTGTTGGTGAGTGCCTTCACTGCCCAGATGGTGGATGTTCATCCTGTTCTTGATGGGGTTACACTCCCCTTGAAGGAACAGGTTCGTAGCTTGGGAGTTCTTTTCGATCCTTCCTTGTCTCTCGAGGCCCAGGTGGCCTCGGTGGCACGGAATGCTTTTTACCATCTTCGATTGGTAGCCCAGCTACGTCCCTATCTGGACAGTGATGACCTCGCCTCAGTTGTTCACGCTCTGGTAACTTCTAGATTGGACTACTGCAATGCGCTCTACGTTGGGCTGCCCTTGAAGACAGTTCGGAAACTACAGTTAGTCCAGAATGCAGCGGCCAGATTATTGACGCGGACCAAAAGGTCCGCCCATATAACACCTGTTCTGGCCCGTCTGCACTGGCTTCCTATTTGTTTCCGGGCTAAATTCAAAGTGCTGGTTTTGAACTATAAAGCCCTACATGGCATGGGACCGCAATATCTGGTGGAACGCCTCTCCCAATACGAACCTACCGGTACACTGCGCTCAACATCTAAGGCCCTCCTCCGAGTACCATCCCATCGAGAAGCTCGGAGGGTAATGACTAGAACTAGGGCCTTTTCAGTGGTGGCCCCCGAACTGTGGAATAGTCTCTCTGATGAGGTGCGCCCGGCGCCGACGCTGCTATCTATTCTGCGCCAGGTGAAAACTTTTTTATACTCCCAGGCATTTTAAACTGTATCTTATGTGTATTTTATAGTGTATTTTAACAGTATTGCATTATTGTTGTATTTTGGTGTAGTTTGGTTCCTTGCTTGTTTGTTTGCTTTTTGATTCTGTTATATCTATTGTATTTATATATTGTGCTTGTTTTATTTCTGATGTACACTGCTCAGAGAGCCTTTTAGGCTTAGGGCGGTATATAAATTATATTAAATAATAAATAAATAAATAATACTACCTCTGACGGTGAATGGAGAACATAACCATTTGGGCTAGTAGCCGCTGATAGCCTTTTGTAGTTATGTGCCTTCAAGTCGACTACGAGTTATGGAGACCCTATGAATCAGCGACCTCCAAGAGCATCTGTCATGAACCACCCTGTTCAGATCTTGTAAGTTCAGGTCTGTAGCTTCCTTTATGGAATCAATCCATCTCTTGTTTGGCCCTCTTTTTCTACTCCCTTTTGTTTTTCCCAGCATTATGGTCTTTTCGAGTGAATCATGTCTTCTCATTATGTGTCCAAAATATAACCTCAGTTTCATCATTTTAGCATCTAGTGACAGTTCTGGTTTAATTTGTTCCAACATCCAATTATTTGTCTTTTTTGGAGTCCATGGTATGCGCAAAGCTCTCCTCCAACATCACATTTCAAATGAGTTGATTTTTCTCTTATCCACTTTTTCCACTGTCCAACCTTCACATCCATACATAGAGATCGGAAATACCATGGTCTGAATGATCCCGACTTTAGTGTTCAGTGACAATCTTTGCATTTGAGGACCTTTTCTAGTTTTCTCATAGCTGCCCTCCCCAATCCTAGCCTTCTTCTGATTTCTTGACTGTTATTCTCCATGATTTTGTCTAATCCTCGTTTAAAGCCACCCATGATGGGCCAGGTAACTGCGTGAGTCTTCTCAGTTCTCTAATCAAAACAGTTCAGAGCTGCTGTGGAAAAAAAATCAGGCATTTGGTCAGCCGGTAGTTAAAACGACTGATAATCCATTTGGGAAATAAAAACTGAGAAGTGTCAGGATGGCCGAGCGGTCTAAGGCGCTGCGTTCAGGTCGCAGTCTCCTCTGGAGGCGTGGGTTCGAATCCCACTTCTGACAACAATCTGTTTTGTGTCACTCTCCATAATCTTTCCTCCACCAAGAGCGGACTGGATACATACTTTTGTGCACAGTATTTACCAAGAATGGATTGCATACTTCCCCCGTTTTACAGTTCAATGAATTTTAATACTTCAAAGATTACTGCCGTTATTTGCATTTGCAAGTTTAGGATACGCTCTTTGCAGATCTGTACGGAGGAACTGCTCAGTTTCAGCCTTTTGTCGTCTGCTCTCTCTTTCCTTTCTGCCCCAAATTTTGTCTAAATTTGAAATTCACAGTCCTGTTTGATTTATTTTCATCTTGGAATAGAAATGGGGGAAAGGCATATCGGATGCTTATGTAAGCATAAAACAGCGAGTTTAAAAGCGAGTGTAATTTTAGATCTCCAATGGTTCTTCTGCAATGTTTTTGCTGTATGGTGGCGTCATCTTCCACTCGCTTGCCCCATTTTAACCGGCTCGCGTCTCAACCAATAGCTAGCCAGGGAAACTTTAGCAGCATGGGTGGCCGGTTAGCTCAGTTGGTTAGAGCGTGGTGCTAATAACGCCAAGGTCGCGGGTTCGATCCCCGTACGGGCCAACATACTGTTTTGAATCTTTTCGAACGCAGTATTGTGAATTCTTTCCGAACCACTCGTGCATCAATTTATTTTTTGAGAATTCTTTATGAAGCTGAATGGAAAACCTAATAGTGTAACCCTATGCACGTTTATTCAGATATCTGTCCTAGGTGCGTAGACGCTCAGCCCTAATTTCTTACCCACTCCGTGATCAAAAAGGTGCCTCCTCGCTCTGATCAGTTTAGTATATAGTTGTATCTTCGGTTGGAGGGAGATAAACCAGATTTTAAAGTTTAGGTCATTCTTGGAACTTAAAAAGGAACGAGTACCTGTAGGATGACTGATAAACAACACATGATCATCGTTTTTTCTACATATTGGGGAAACAATTTTTGCGGAAGCCTTCTTAGCGCAGTAGGCAGCGCGTCAGTCTCATAATCTGAAGGTCCTGAGTTCGAGCCTCAGAGAGGGCAGTCTTTTTCGTAAAAGTAAGATTGTCATGTATGTGCACGTAGGAGCTTTTTAATTTTCTTTCCACAGATTTATGCACATAGATCAATTCTCCTTTTAAACGGTAACAAACAACGTCCTCTTTTAGTACCCCAGACATCTTTTGTCTGTTGACCCATGTGATGTTCCTATATATTAGTGTATATATGGTAAGTGCTGGTTGTTTAGAGTATACATGGTAAGTAGTGAAAGAAGAGGGGGAGTGAATGGGCAATAGAATGCTTGATGATTGGCTGAATGTTTAAAATGGCTGACAGTATAAATGAAAGGATGACTGGTAAATCTGGGTGAATGTGAGGTGGTAAATTGTGGAATCTGGGGGGGAGAAGAGAAAGAGTGGATTGCTTGGTGGGGTTTGAGAGAGTTGTTTGCCAGGAGAGAGTGAAGAAGGAGGGAGGTGGAGTTCGGATTAGTATTGAGTAAAACCATATGCTTTTGTGCCTTAAGAAGAAATCTTGTTAATCTTGTTAGCTTTGTTATCTGTAATAAATACTTAATTTGGTTTACCAAAGGCCTGATCCTTGGCTGGGGTTTCACAGACCAGAAGGGAGGGTAAGGTAATGACCAAGGCTGAAGGGGAACTGTAACAAATGGTGGCAGCGGTGAAGAGAATAACAATACCAGTATTCAGAGTCTCTGGGAATACTAGTATTGGGATGTTACTGGTGGTTGCCTAGCAGGGGGATCTGTTGAGATCTGTGCTAGAGCGGGGAGAGAAATCATAAGAGAGAGCGGTCCGGACTGGTGGAGTCCCTGGTGGTGCCTAGAGACAGGCAGTAACCACGAGCAGGTAGGAACCTGACAGGGAGAGCCAGGGAAGGACGCATCACAACCCACTCTTAAAATTGCAAGACTTTATTTTATTTTAAAGAACATAAAAACAGCCCTGCTGGACCAAGCCAGTGGCCCATCTCGGAAAGCATGCTTTTCTCACAGTGGCCAGCCAGATGCCTATGGGAAACCCACTAACAGGACCTGGGCACAAGAGCACTCTCCCCTCTGCAGCTTCCAGCACCTGGTATTCAGAACCGTATTTAAAACAGCCTCTAAGCTGTTTGGTATTTAAACAGTATTTAAAACAGTCTCTGTGGTGAGAGAAGGGCCTCTTTTGACATTTGCAAAAAAAGGTTCTACAGAATCTGAAGATGCCTCATCCCAGGATAGCATCATAGAATAGTAGAGTTGGGCCTATAAGGCCATCGAGTCCAGCCCCCTGCTCAGGGTAACCTGTGGCCCTCCAGATGGGAGTCTAGCAACGTTTAGAGGGCCACAGGTTCCCCAGCCCTGCTCTACTCCAAGTACTTCTCTTTGGAACATATTTAGATTTCCTCTGAAAAAAGATGTGACCATATCTCCTTACACAGGAACATAGCGAGTTGCCTTATTCAGAGTAAGGCCATTGTTCCTCAGAACCCTACCTGGAGATGCCAGGAGTTGAAGCTGGAGGCTTTTGCATGCAAGGCTACAGGCCTTTCCCCTAAACTGCAACTCACCAGCTACTACCCTGAGACTGAGACTCTCACATTCTACTGATTGAGCTACCAGGGCTGTTCCTTCTTATACTGTTACTTTCCTTCTGCTCAAACTAGCTACTTCTCCAAGTAGCTCTTATTTTAATCTTAGCTAGTGAATAGAGATGCTCTTTCTCTTACACGCACACATACACGTAGGCGGGTAGAAGTCAAAGTCACCCTATGAAACTGATCAGCAGTAGATTCAGGACAAATAGAAAAGTTCAACCACTTGTGGAACTCTGTCCCACAAGATGTGGTGGTGGATTGTTAGTGGCTTAGACATGCCTGTCAATGGCTACTAGCTATGGCAAATAAAGAGAACCTCCGGCTTCAGATACAGTGTATCTTGTGTGTGCATGTGCATCGCAACAGCAATGAAAGACTACTATTTTGTGCATTGCTTATTATGGGCTTGCCAGATACATCAGGCTGACCCCTTGGGGAGTGGCATGCTGACCTAAATACACCTTTGGCCTGATCTGGCAGTTGTTACGTCCTTAGAGGCTTAAATCCACTCCAAATTAGAATGGCTCTTTGGACCTCTACTTTGTAGCTGTTCTACCTCTAAAAAGTGTTAATAATTGGGTTCTTATTGCTCACACCTTTGTAATTAAGTTTCTCTCAAAACATACTCAAATGTGTATATATAGTTCATGAACAATATAGCCTGGATGGGGGCAGAGGGAAAAGGACAGGAGTGTTGCTAAGTGTTTAAAATGAGGACACTGGCCAAATTTGCAAATTTACACTGATTTTTTTTGGGCGGGGCAAACTCTGGCTCTTAATGTCAGGCTTTATTCTGAATTATGGGGCAACGACAGGATTTTCTGGGCTCTGTATGCTGTGAGGATTGGGTGTGCTACAAAAGATGACAGGGGAAAGGCTGCATGCACACTATACATTATTATTTCCCTTTATAGACCGCTTAGTATCTAAAAGATCTCAAAGTGGTTTACAATAGAATGCACAAAGTACAATAAAAACATCAAATTAATTTACAAAGCAAAATACATAAACAATATCCATATACATCCCTGCTTGTGTCTCCTGGGTGTCAAGGCCAGCTAAAGATCATCCCCAGTGAGTGGCTCAGGGGTTACTTGCCCTGCCACCTGTGCAGCCGTGGGCAAGTGGCATAGTCCCAAGGAGCCCAGATGTCCCCCAGCTTGCAGTTGCGGACAAGGAAGGGGCTGGCTTGTGCAGCTGTGGCAAGCTGAGCAGGCCCTAGCCAACTGGGGAAGACTAGCCTCAGAGGGAGGCAATGCCCCTCTGAATACTGCTTACCATGAAAATCCTATTCATAGGGTAGACATGAATCAGGATCAACTTGAAGGCAGTGCATTTCATTTTCCATTTAAAACATATGGCTCCCCAAAGGAATCCTGGGAATTGTAGCTTACCTCTGAGCTACAACTTGCAGCGCCCTTGAGCTACACTTCTCAAGGTTCTTTGGGTGAAAGTCATGCACTTTAAATGTACAGCTTGTAAGCCTGCCTTGTGCTTTGCAAAATATACAGCCACTTTTTTTGTTTAAAAGTGGGAGCTGCAGTAGGAAGTCTGGGACCCACTGCAAAACACCCATTCCCCTTGCCCGTTTGTAGGAGTTTCCTAAGTAGCATGAAATAGAACCAATTTCCTGCTACAAATCAGTTAAGACCCAAATACTGAAATCTATAAGGTTGGCCATAAAAAAGGTAAAGGTGTCCCTGCACTTATAGTGCAAGTTGTTTCCAACTCTTAGGGTGACATCTTGCAATGTTTACTAGGTAGACAGTATATATGGGGTGCTTTTGCCAGTTCCTTCCCTGGTTTTTCTTTACCCCCTAGCATATGCCAGGTACTCATTTTACCGACCATGGATGGATGGAAGGCTGAGTGGACCTCCACCCCTTTTACCAGAGATTTGACTTCCTCTTGTTAGAATTGAACCCCAGCCATGAGCAGAGCTTTGACTACATTACCGCTGTTTACCATAGCAAGACAATATTTAGTGATATCAGCTCACTTTACTGTTAAAGTAGGTGGCTCTTAAAAGAGCCTTTGGGCTTGGTACGTCCTGGGAACCAGTCAAGATTACTTGGAGCTGGTGTACTTGGTGACAGCCTTGGTGCCTTCGGACACGGCGTGCTTGGCCAGCTCCCCCGGCAGCAGGAGGCGCACCGCGGTCTGGATCTCCCGGGAGGTGATGGTGGAGCGCTTGTTGTAATGGGCCAGGCGCGACGCCTCGGCGGCGATGCGCTCGAAGATGTCATTGACGAAGGAGTTCATGATGCTCATGGCCTTCGAGGAGATGCCGGTGTCGGGGTGGACCTGCTTCAGCACCTTGTACACGTAAATGGAGTAGCTCTCCTTGCGGCTCTTCTTGCGCTTCTTGTCGCCCTTCTTCTGCGTCTTGGTGATGGCTTTCTTAGAGCCCTTCTTAGGAACCGGCGCGGACTTGGCTGGCTCAGGCATCTTCTCACTTCTGCTAGCAGCGAACAACGAAAAATAATCTCGAATACTGGTCAGACTAATGTGCTCTTCTATTTATAGGACGCTTATGCAAATGAGGTGCCGAAATACTCTCGTCACAATTGGCTACAATCCTCACTGGCACAAAAGAAAACGAGATAACAAAGTTTCAGAATTTTGGTCTCAATGTCGATGAGTTCTCATTGGCCAGCTGTTTGGCATCGTCCTCTCTTATTGGTCGTGTTTCAGAATTCCTTCTGTCACTGGTTAGGTTAGCATCTGCCACGTTCATTGGACTTGGGTTCCAAAGGTAGACCAATGAGAATGTGAATTCACAAGACAAGGGAAAAGTATATAAGGGATGGAACTAACCGGTTTTTCTTCATATTGCAGTTTTAGGAGAGTTTAGTTTTGTTATTAATAGTGTCTTTTAGCTTCATCTAACAGCATCCTTATGTCTGGACGCGGCAAGCAAGGAGGCAAGGCGAGGGCAAAGGCCAAGACTCGCTCTTCTCGCGCTGGGCTGCAGTTCCCCGTGGGTCGTGTGCATCGTCTGCTGCGTAAAGGGAACTACGCTGAGCGTGTTGGGGCTGGCGCGCCGGTCTACTTGGCGGCCGTGCTGGAGTACTTGACTGCCGAAATCCTGGAGTTGGCTGGCAACGCCGCCCGAGACAACAAGAAGACCAGGATTATCCCTCGCCACTTGCAGCTCGCCATCCGCAACGACGAGGAGCTGAACAAGCTCCTGGGTAGAGTTACTATTGCCCAAGGAGGCGTCCTTCCCAACATCCAGGCTGTCTTGTTGCCCAAGAAGACCGAGAGCCACAAGGCGAAGGGGAAGTAATGTGGGTCTTGGAAGCAGAAAGTTAAAATAACACAAACCAAAGGCTCTTTTAAGAGCCACCTACAAGTTCATAGAAAGAGCTGATTTTTCACTTAGGAAGACCAATGTGGTAAGATTTCCAGCGAGATGTAAAAAAATACGGTAAAGGTTGGAGCTAAAATTCTCGGTTCACGGTATTTCAGTATTTTACCGGGATTCTTGTCCTTGCTAGATGGGTTTTACAGCGCTATTGATGGCTAGAATTTTTTTCCGGGCAGTTAGATACGTGAAATACGTAAACATCGGAACGGGTGGGTGTGAGTTACTGTAAGCCAAGGTAGTTTTGCAACAAAACAATGCTATTCCAAAAAGTTGAAGATCGGGGGGAAATGTTTCCAGTTAGAACGCAAGCCGCATACACTGTCACATAAAGGAAACTTTATATCACAGTCAAGAGCTACTACTGATAAGTAACAATTCTGAGTCCAATTCGAGTTTTCAATTCTACACACGTTTTAACTCTAAATGTAGCATTTTTTCCTTTCCCTGAGTAAAGTGAGTTAAAGATGTGAAACTTAATTGGCTAATAACTTGTTAGGCGCGGGAATTTTGAAAAAAGTTTAGACCAATCGTAGAAAGCGCGGGAATTTTGAAAGAGAAGATTTGGACCAATCGTAGAAAGCGCGGGAATTTTGAAAAAAGTTCTGGACCAATCATTTCCAAGGTGGGAGGGTTGTCAATAGGCTTAAGACATGGCAATTTTGAGCGGGAGAGTCGATCTTTTCTTTTCCCTTTCAGGTAAATTGTATTACTGGTCCACCAAGTAGTTTAAACAAAGAATCTTGTGGAATCTTGAACACTAGTTAGTTTGGGATAATTTTTTGTGAATCACTTCATCAGATTATAACCTTTTTTTTTAAAAAAAAGTCTGAACCTCTATAATTTATTCATCTTTCATCATTGTTCAGGAGCAAAAAGATCATGCACCTTCCAAAAAGAGCAACCAAAATTATGAAGGGCATGGAGCCCCTGTGAGGAAAAAGTACAGCATTTGGGGCTTTTCAGTTTGGGGGAAAAGTGAATAAGAGAAGACATGATGGAAGTATATGAAAATATGTATGGAGTTAAGAAAGTGAACAGAAAAGTTTTCCCTCCCTCTCATAGTGCTACAACTTGGGGACATCCAATGAAGCTGAATGTTGGAAGATTCAGGATAGACAAAATAAGCTATAAAGACTTGCATGTTTTGGGACCACAATACCTGATGTCAGCCTCTCCTGACACGAACCCACCCATACACTATGCTCAACATCTAAGGCCCTCCTCTGGGTGCCTACTCCGAGGGAAGCTGGGAGGATGGCAACAAGGTAGAGGGCCTTTTCAGAGGTGGCCCCAAAATTTTGGAATGATATTTGTGATGAGGTGTGCCTGGCGCCAACACTGTTATCTTTTTGGCACCAGGTGAAGACTTTCCTCTTCTCCCAGGCATTTTAGCCTGTGTTTTTAAATTGTTTTAAATTTTTTAAAATTGTGTTTTCAATTGTTTTTTAAAAAATGTGTTTTTAAATTTGTATACTTGTTTTTAATGTTTTTAATTGCTGTAAACCGCCCAGAGAGCTTCAGCTATGGGGCTGTATATAAATGTAATAAATAAATAAATAAATAAAATAAAGCACTTCTTCAGCCAGAGCATAGTTAAAGTATGGAATTTACTCCTGCACTAATTTAGATGGCTTTTAAAAAGGATTAGACAAACTCATGGAAGATAAGGTTGTAATGGGTATCAATGGCTGCTAGCCCGGTGGCTATTCTCTGCCTCCGTAGTCGGAAGTGGTACTGTATGTTTCTGAATGCAAGTTGCTGGAAACCACAGGAGGGGAGAATGCTGTTGCTCTCAGGTCCAGTCCTGTGTGAGGGCTTCTCATAGTCATCAGGCTGAGGAGGGCAGACTACATGGGCCACTGGCCTGGTCCAGCAGGCTTTTCTTATGTTCAGATATCCAAGCAGACGGCTAATTTGTGTGTGGCCCAGACAAGAACAGAAGATTGTCCTCAATCGATCCACTGTCAGCTTTTTAACACTTTATGGCTGCAATCCTATACACACCAAGTGTTCCCAACTTGTGGAGCTTCATTCAGATGGTCCCCAGCCTCTCTGCATTAAATAGTCATGTTGATTTTTAATTGTAACCTTACTACTTCTTTTATTTCTTCTACCTTATTGTGTTACCGTCTGAATTCTGTGGAATGCAAATTATAATATAAGACAAAAAGAGGCAATAAAGATGCAATTAAAAATCATACAGTATCTAGCACAGCACATTACAGGGGCTACAAGAGGCAGGAAAAATCATTCAATGGTCCCCCAAGACGATCAACATTTTTCAAGTGATCCATGGGGGAAGGGGGAGTTTGGGAACCACAGCTACATGCTTACCTGGGAGGAAGTCTCATTGAGCTCATTGGGGCTAGCTTCTGAGTAAACATGCACTGGATTGTACTGCAAAAATTTTAAATTAGGCAACATAGTAACTTATACTCTCCCTCCCCAACCGAGTGTGAAATCTTGACCATGTCTACTTAGAAGTAAGTCCTATTTAATTCAATGGGTCTTACTCCCAGGTAAGTGGGGTTAGGATTGCAGCCTTATTTAGCATCCTGAAATGTTCAGTTCCTGAACAAAACGAAGTTAGAATGCTAGTTAATAGAGCTAAATGCACAATTTATATTTTTAAAGTTAGAAGTTGGCAGCCTGTGAATAGGTGCCTTCTTAGCGCAGTAGGAAGCGCGTCAGTTTTGTAATCTGAAGGTCCTGAACTCGAGCCTCAGAGAGGGCATTTTTAAGGGACCTGTGTTTATTTGTTTTGAACAGTTTTATCTCGCTCATCAGCACAAAACAAAAATAAATTCACCGAGTGGCTTACAAATGGCAACAATAAATCAATTCCCTGCCCTCAGTTTTACAATCCAGAAGACACGACGCAAGGAAAAGGCATCGGGCGGGAGGAGGAAGAAAACAAACCCAAGCACCTTTTCTTTGTACTTGTTCCTGTTCTGCTGCACAGAAATCGATTACCGACTAGCTCGCCCACTTTACAGATCCAAAGTTGCCCTGGGCAAAAATGGCATATCTAAGACTGTCTCTGTCTGTCTGTCTCTCTCTCTCTGAGTCTGAAAAATAGTTTCTGTGTAAATTGACTCGCTAATTCAACTGTTTTATTTTCAAGCGCCCGGCTAGCTCAGTCGGTAGAGCATGAGACTCTTAATCTCAGGGTCGTGGGTTCGAGCCCCACGTTGGGCGTAACAGTTTTCTCCCTCTTGTCTTTTTTGTTAAAACAAACTGTTTCTTTCAAAGTCAAAACCAACTTTTTTTGCCTTACAGACCACAAGTTATGCGTTATTGATTGTTCCTCCGGCTTACTGAAGCAAATTGTTTTCAATTCCTGCCGAGCCCAGCCGTCCCCTCCCCCACAACATTCCTTACACAAAACCCCATTTTGCCATCGTTTTCCATACAGGGAAAAAATAAAATGAGGGCCAAACCGTAGCAGGAAGGAGACACAGCAAAAACTGCACAGTACAGTAAATAAATATCAGAAATATACATGGAAAGAGTAAAAGGGTAAAAAATAGCTTAATTAGCAGAGGATGGTTTCGATCCATCGACCTCTGGGTTATGGGCCCAGCACGCTTCCGCTGCGCCACTCTGCTTTAGATATCTGTAAAGTTCATTAAGGATCATAAAAAGACTGTCCTCGCCTGCAACGTCACATTTTGAATACAGCCGAAGAAATCGAGACCTTTCCTACACTTGCTTTGCAAAACCTCCTTGCTAATTTTGCCTCGGAAGAGAAAGTTTTTCAGCCAGCACAGAGGTGATCTGTGGTTGATCTGGAATTGATTGATCTGGAAATCTGTACACAGCAATGTCTTCTAATACCTCACTTAAGAAACACCAACAAAAAATCTAGATAGGCAGAGAAGTAATTCCTTGAGGCGCCGGCTGATCTTGTTCCAAAGTTTCTCTCAATGAACTTTGCGGAGATGGAAGGTTGAGGTTTATTTTAATAAAAAAAGGCCCTTTGATTCATTAGATGGCTGGGTAAGCGCTACAACACATATTATATTAATTGCAATATATATTATTAATGCAAAGAAACCGAGAACCTAGGTCCTCGGTTGGATCAGTCCACAGATCCATCTAGTCTAGAATCTTTCCCCCCCGCTGCAGTGTGGCGAGCCAGATACTTCTGCGAAATCCCACAAGGATGGCATATAGCAGAAACAAAACAACCCTTTTTGCCCCTTTGACTTTTGTTCCTAACCAGCAAGCATTCAGAGATACAGTGCCTCTGAATAGGGAAGTTCCATTTTTCTACCTGAGGAAGTAAAAGGAGGTTCGTGTGAAAGTCCTGGTAGCTTGCCGTGATCGTATAGTGGTTAGTACTCTGCGTTGTGGCCGCAGCAACCTCGGTTCGAATCCGAGTCATGGCAGATTTGGACTTCAGTTTTGAGAACCAGTGTTTTATTTTATAGTGTATTTGTATGTCAGATGAAGACTGGGCAGACCTAAATGTATTTATTTATTTAGCAAGTTTTTTATATAGGATCATAATCATAATCTAAATACTTTGTTAATGAATATTTTATATAGCAATAAAACAGATTAAAAACAGGAGACATAATAAAACTATCAAAATACAGATAAAATCAACAGATTTTAAAAGCAGATATGTGGAAAAAGCATAGTTTTATTTAAGCCCTCATCTCCCATCCAGGAAGCTCCAACGACGCTGAAGTTGGTTCCTAGTTCCCAGTTCCTTATTTGTGTGAAATTTCAGTCACTAACAAAGAAGAAAAGTTGACAGCTACAGCAACGTCAAGCCAAATTTAAAATGCGCCTGAACCCCAAAATAAATAATGGGGTACCCTGTATGATATATCGCTGTAATCAGGAGACTCTCCCTGTCAAGACTGACAATAAATAAATACAATCAAAATATCAGGATTCTGATATCATAAATACATAATGATGTCATAAAATCATAAATCATAAGTAACTGGGGGTACACACCCCAAAATCTGCTCTGGGCCAGGACAAATCATATACCCCAGGAAAGGGGAGGGTGTGCCCTATGAGATGCCACTGTGTCCCATCCAGCCCAGAGCTTCTGCTGGGCACCAGGCACTCATGAGGGCATCTATGCACGTCCCAAAATCTGCTCTGGGCCAGGACTAATCATATACCCCAGGAAAGGGGAGGGTGTCCCCTACCAGATGCCACTGCGTCCCGCCTGGCCCAGAGCTTCTGCTGGGCGCAGGGCACGTGGGAGGGCATCTATCCAAAACCGAAGCAGACAAAAACATGCAGGAAAAAATAAGTAACTGGGGGTACCCGCCCCAAAATCTGCTCTGGGCCAGGACAAATCATACACCCCAGGAAAGGGGAGGGTGTCCTCTATAACATTCCAGTGTGTCCTGCTTAGCCCAGAGGTTGTGGAGGGTGCAGGGCGCGTATGATGGCATGTACTCACAACTAAAATGGACAAAAACATTCTCTACGAGAATCCATGGCTTCCTGACTTGCCCAGAATTTCTTGTGTGCAGAAGGAGTGGATCTGAGCAATTATACACATCCAAATGTTTAAATTAGGTAGGGGAAAAAAGAATCTGGTGGTGCCCACCCCAAAACTTTATTTGAAGTATTATATATCATTCATTCATTCATTTCATTCATTCATTGGCGATCACTCGTGGCCGAGTAAGATTGTAAGGTCTTTAGCGGTGGGTCCGTAAGTGACTGTAGAGGCCAATTCTGGATCCACACAGCCTCCCACAGTGAGGACATAGTTTTCTAGATGGAAGATGGTCACGATGAGGATTTGCTTGACGTGCCTTCCGCTTAGCTCACTTGTCCCTTTCGCCCTCTACTCGTGCTTCTTCAAAGTCCATAGCACCTTTGATAATGGCCGACCTCCATTTGGGACGTTCATGGGCCAAGGCTTCCCAGTTCTTAATGCATGTTACATCTTTTAAGATTAGCTTTGATAACATCTTTAAACCTCTTTTGCTGTCCACTGATATTCCTTTTTCCATCCTTAAGTTGGGAGCAAAGTACCTGCTTTGGAAGACAGTGATCAGGCATTCAAACCACATGGCCGGTCCAGCGAAGTTGGGGTTGGAGGATCATTGCTTCAACACTGGTGGTCTTTGCTTCTTCCAATACGTTAACATTAGTCCGCCTATCTTCCCAAGTAATTTGCAGAATTTTCCGGAGGCAGCGTTGGTGGAATCTTTCAAGAAGTTGGGAGTGGCGTTTATAGATGGTCCATGTTTCACAGGCGTATGGTAAGGTCCGTAGTACAATGGCTTTGTAAATAAGCATTTTGGTCTCCCTGCGAATATCCCAATCCTCATACACTCTATGTTTCATTCGGGAGAATGCGGCACTTGCAGATCTCAGACGATGCTGAATTTCAGCATCGATGTCAGCTTTTACAGAGAGATGGCTGCCAAGATAAGAAAATTGATCGACATTCTCCAGCATTGCACCATTAAGCTGGATTGACGGTGCTACAGAGGAATTGGTTCGCACTTGCTGATGAAGCACTTTGGTTTTTTTGATGTTAAGCGAGAGGCCAAGTTTTTCATATGCTTCTGCAAAGACATTTAGGATAGTTTGAAGATCTTCCTCTGAATGTGTGGAGACTACATTATCATCGGCATATTGAAGTTCTATGACAGAGGTTGTAATTACCTTACTTTTTGCTTTCAGCCTACTGAGATTAAAAAGCTTTCCATCTGTTCGATATGTGATTTCCACGACAGTGGGAAGTTTCCCCTCAACAAGGTGTAGAATCATGGTGATAAAAATAGCAAATAAGGTCCGAGCAATGACACATCCCTGTTTGACGCCTGATCCCACTTTGAATGGATCACTTTGAGAGCCACTGTTATCCAAGATTGTTGCCCTCTTGTCGTCATGGAGGAGTCGCAAAACATTCACAAATTTATCAGGGCATCCAATTTTCAGAAGGATGGTCCAGAGGGCAGTTCGATTTACAGTATCAAAGGCCTTAGTCAGATCAATAAATGCCATATACAGAGGTCGGTTTTGCTCCCTGCATTTTTCTTGAAGCTGTCGTGCAGTGAAGATCATGTCCACTGTCCGCCTGGAAGGGCAGAAACCATTTTGGGATTCAGGGAGAATGTCTTCTGAAATAGGTAGGAGGCAATTTGCAAGGATCCTTGCAAGGATTTTACCTGCGGTAGCAAGAAGAGAGATACCTCGGTAGTTCCCACAATCTGTTCTATCACCCTTCTTGAAAAGAGTGATAATTATGGGATCCCTAAAGTCTTCCGGGATCTCCTCCCTCATCCAGATTTTTTCGATGAGCTTATTAAGTTGTTGTGTAAGTTCAGGCCCAACTTCTTTAAAGACTTCAGCAGGAATCCCATCAGGTCCACTAGCTTTGTTATTTTTCATTTGATTAATGGCTTTACTGACTTCATCCAAATTAGGGGATACTGCTCATCTCTAATTTGTTGTTGCGGGATTTGCGAAAAGACCTCATCAGCCACAATAGAGTTATGATTAAGGAGATCGTGGTAATGCTCTTTCCAATGCAGTGCAATAGACTCTTTGTCCTTTAGAAGTTTGGTACCATCTATTGAACGTAAGGGATTTGTACCATAATTTGTTGGTCCGTAGATGGCCTTTGTGGCATTAAAAAAGCCCCGTGCATCATGAGCATCTGCAAAATGTTGGATTTCTTGAGCTTTCTTTATCCACTGGGCGTTCTTCTCTAGTTCTTCTTTGGACCTCAGCCTTTGCACTAGCATAGATTTTTTTTCTTAACAGCACAGTTAATGTCTTTTTGCCATATCTGGAAGGCTTTCCTTTTCTTGTCAATGATATGTTCAATCTCACTATCATTCTCATCAAACCAGTCCTGATGTTTCTTAGTTTGGTATCCAATAGTTTGTTCACATGCTGCAATAATGGATGTCTTCAGTTTAATCCAGTATTCCTGAACATTTTCAGGGAGTTCCATAGGTAGATGTTTCTTGAGAGTTGTTTGAAAGCAAGCTCGCTTAATAGGATCTTGAAGGGCGTGGATATTTATTTTACGCCTTGGTTTTCTTCCTTGGAGCCTACGTTGAGGAACAATATTAATGGCCATAGCGGATTGAATTAATCGGTGATCTGTCCAGCAGTCATCAGCACTCGTCATGGCCCTGGTAAGGAGTACATCATGACAATCTCTGGCACGGATAATTACGTAATCCAGGAGATGCCAGTGCTTCGACTGAGGGTGCTTCCATGATGCTTTAAATTTATCTTTCTGGTGAAAGAGTGTGTTTGTAATAATAAGATTATGCTCTGAACATTAAGTCAGAAGTAGAGTTCCATTCAGGTTGCTATTGCCAACTCCTTCTTTCCCAATGGTTTCTGGCCGTAAATCAAAATCACGCCCAACTCTTGCATTGAAATCGCCCAGGAGGATAATTTTGTCCTCCTTAGGTATCTCTGATAAGATGGTGTCCAGCTGGGTATAAAAATTTTCCTTGATGTCTTCACCAGCATCTAATGTTGGTGCATAATCACTTATAATAGTTGCCTGCTGGTTTTTGGCAAGTTTTAATTGGAGAGTTGAGAGTTGTTCATTAATGCCAGTAGGAACTTCTGACAAGAGCTTCACAAGATCATTTTTAATAGCAAAGCCTACTCCATGTATTCATCGTTCTTGTTCAGGCAGTCCTTTCCAGAAGAAGGTGTAACCACCTTTTTCTTCCTTCAATTGTCCCTCTCTTGCTCTTCGAGTTTCTTGGAGTGCTGCTATGTCAATACCAAAACATCTCAACTCCCTCGCAATGATGGCAGTTCTGCGTTCAGGACGTTCACTATCTGTATTGTCCAGCAATGTCCGTATATTCCACGTTCCAAAGTTCATTTGTCTTTTGCGACCGCTAAGTGGTGACCCCACTGGACGTGGTAATCCAGTCAGGGAGAGAGATGAGGCAGACTATATTTAGGGCACCTTTTCTAGCACCTTCCCCATAAGGGGTGAGCACAGTGGATCCTGAATAGGAATGCTCAGTCGTGGATACAGCTGCCGAACAACTCAACTGCCTCGGTCCTTGAGCCAGGACTACTGAGTCTGTATCCACTGCCCATGTGCCGGTCCATGACTAACGGCTTCCGGATTTCACAGTCCTGCCCCCGTTGCCATCCGCCGATCGCCATGGGACTTTTGGTTTGGTTTGGTTTGGTTGGAAGACGCCTGTGCGTGAATTTGTTTTATGTGGGGAGATCGGTGCACGACGATCAACACACAATCTTGATAGAAAAAGGCTTTGATCCAATGGCATGGATACCTCATTGTGTGGAAGTCTTTTATCTGCTGCAGCCTTCATCCACCTTCACAGCCGTTGTAACATATACATTGTTATCCTCCGCTTGTTCTGCCGTTGAGGACTTTCTTTGATTGTTCTTTGTCTGGTTCCTCTCCCTTGACCTTACCGCCATGGATGACCCTGCTGGGAGTACATGACTCCCGACTGCATCGCTCACAGGGTTCATTGGAACACGCAAGCCCATTCACCACTGCAAGGTGACGATCCATACACATATTCATACAGGACAGGGTCCTCTACAAGATGGCATTGGTTCCAACCCAGGTCAGAGCTTTTTGTTCAGTTATAGCTCAGACAAGGTCATTTATCATTTCTGATTTTAGAGTGTTTTGAACTGTATTTAATTATGCATTTTATAACTTTTGTGATCCGCCAGAAACATTTTAGTTAACTGCAGGGAATAAATCTAAACAACACCAACAACATTAATTTATGTATCAGAAGAATAGCCAAAATCTATAGGAAACATTATAAGAAACTTGGATGCCCATTCCAAATTATGATTTGGGGCACCACGAATCATAGTTCCACACATCAGAGATACTGTCTTCTATTAGATGCCATCCATGCATAGCTTAGAGTCTCATCTATGAAATTACATCTTTATGCTTCTTAAGTGAATCGTTGTCTGGTGATCCGGCCAAGTTTCCATCTGCCATGGCACCAGATAACATAGAGTCATACTGTGAGAAGAATTGTTGTGTATTTGATTTATTATATCTCTAAATAAATTACTACACATATATATTATATTTCTCCAACAGGTAAGAACCAAGTATACAAATGAACATATAAACAAGTGCAGACTTAATTTAAAAAACAAATAAGGAAGTCACATTTATCAGAACTGGTAAAACAGTAAAAAACATTTTGCTTAGAAATATATTAGAACATTTTTGCAGTTTACAAAATCAACACCATTTCACATGGGATGGAATTAAACAATTTCACCCATTCGAAATAATCTCCTGGTTTTCAAACATCTCTGAAATAGTAGTAGATTTAGAAGAGGACCTTTAAACTGCACATTGCACATCATCCTTATTGTTTGGTCCTTTATAGCCTCATTGCTACAATATGACTTGGAGTACTATTTTTCTTTGTGAAGTCTTGGAACAACTCATCTGTTGCACAAACATCACCACATTTGCCCAGGGTGGCAAAAAAGTGATACCCCCCCCAAGTCTTTTAAAAACATCTTAAAAACAAAAGATCTTTACAAAATCAAATACAAAACATTGAAAAACACCTTTTGAAAATTACAACACATTGTTGAAAACATCTTGAATATAATTCCAATGCAGATGCACACTGGGACAAGGTCTCTCCTTAAAAGGGTTGTTGAAAGATGGGATTTTCTTATGTTTAATTTTTGTATTGGTCTACCCTCTTACTCACCTTGTTACAGCTCAAATATTATTATTTTAAAAAGCCATTGGTATTGGCGACAGAAGGAAACGTGGCAGGTTAAACAACAATGATTTCTTGAAGATGTAATTTCATAATTGACACTCAAAAGCATTCATGGATGGCATCTCAGAGAAGACACTCTTCCAGGTGCAATGTAGTATGTTTTATGGTGCCCCAAACCATCTTTTGTGATGGGCACCTCATTTCCTTATTCTTTTCCTGTACATATTTGCGATATTTTCTAATACATATATGCCCTTGTCTGTGCCATACAGATACAAGAAATTCTGAATTGGGTGGGAACCCTCTCCAGAATGCATGGGTGTATGACCTGCAGTGCCCAAAGCATGTTTGATGGTGGAATCCCACAGTTCCTTATGTATTTTCTACATAGCTTGATTATTGTTGTTGTGCATAGATGTCGATACCTGTTCAGTATGACCACAAACCACACCAGGCAGGATGCAGTGGCATCTCGCGGAAGACACTATTCACTTTGCTCAAGTGAATGATTTTTCATAGCCCACAGAAGATTTTGTAGTGGTCACCACAAATTATTATTTATTTATTTATAGAATTTATTAGTTGCCCATCTGGCTGGCTGTCCAGCCACTCTGGGCGACATACAACATAGGCATATAATACCTAGACATTGAAAATCGAAAAACAATGAAGATAAAATCTAGCCCACCCCAAAAGCCTGCCTGAAGAGCCCGGTCTTCAAGGCCCGGCAGAAGCTCATCATAGAAGGGGCATGGCGGAGTTTGGCTGTTTTGACTGATGGGATGGAGAAAAGGTCTTTTGAAGCTGATCTTGTTGGACGGCGTAGCTGATGTTGCTGGAGGCGCTCCTTTAGATAGACTGGGCCGAAACCGTATAGGGTTTTAAAGGTCAAAACTAACACCTTGAATTGGGCCTGGTAAGCAACTGGTAACCAGTGCAGCTCTTTTAGCACTGGAGTGATATGATCTCGCCAGCAGCTGCCTTTAATCAGGCGCGGTGCCTCGTTCTGTACCAGTTTTGCCATATTTACTCTTCATTATTTTAGCTGGGAAAGACATGCATCTCATAGAGTACACCATCTTTTTTCCAGGGGTATATGATTTGTCCTGGCCCAGAGCAGTTTTTGGGGTGTGTACCCCCAGTTACTTATTTTTTATGATTTTATGACATCATTATGTATTTATGATAATATCGGAATCCTGATGATTTTGATTGTATAAATTTATTGTCAGTCTTGACAGGGAGAGTCTCCTGATTACAGCGATATATCATACAGGGTACCCCATTATTTATTTTGGGGTTCAGGGGCATTTTAAATTTGGCTTGACGTTGCTGTAGCTGTCAACTTTTCTTCTTTGTTAGTGACTGAAATTTCACACAAATAAGGAACTGGGAACTGGGAACTAGGAACCAACTTCAGCGTCGTGAAGCTCCATGGGTGACCTTTTTTTTTTTTGTCCTAACCTACATCACAGGGTTGTTGTGAGAATAAAATGAGTGGTAGTGGGGAAAGCCACCTTGAGTTTGTTGGAGGCAGGGTGTGCTAAATCTGTGATTAATATAATATTGCCCTCTTCTGCCCCCCTCCGAACCACTGGGGGCAGTGAAACTATCAAGAGTACCCCATCTGTGGATCTTAACACCCAAGAGAATCTGCAGGGAAGGAGGCAGTTTTTCAGATATTTGGGGCCTAAGTCATTTTAGCGCTTCAAACGATCATGTGAGCACCTTGAATTGGGCCCGGAAACCAACAGCCAACCAGTGCGGCTCAAAGGGTGCTATATATGTTTAAAGCAGTATCCGAAGTAAGTGAGGATTTTGCAGCGCAACTATGACAAGCCTTCCCTAGCCTCGAACCCTCCATGTGTTGCAGACTACAACTCCCATCACCGCTGATCATTGACTCTGTTAGCGGGGGGCTGATGGGACTCGTAGTCAAAACCAGCAGGAAGGCACCAGATTGAAGAAAACTGAACTATGACACGCTTCTAGATCAGGGATAGCCAAAGTGGTGCCCTCCGGATGTTCTGCACTACGACTACTGTGACCCTCAGCTGGCATGGCCCAATGATTGGGGACGATGACGGTTGCTGTCCACAACATATGGAAGGCTCCACGTTGGGCATCCCTGTTCTAGCTGTTATTATAATTTTTTAAAAAGCAATATATACTATGGTGTGTGGGCGTCTTTGGGAGAGTTCATCCTGAAAGACAGTCTGTAAAGACTGAGAGGGACAAAAGATTTAAATCCTAGTTTTATTTATTCGATTTATATCCTGCCTTTTCTCCCAGCAGGTGCCTCGTCTTGTCGCCATCCTTTGTACCTTCAGCACTCTCAACCAGTATTAAAGTTCCGCCCATCAGTTATGTCATTCAAGCTGGGGCTGATGGGAGTTGTAGTCCAAAACGTCTGGAAGCAACAAGGTTTGGGGAAGGCTGCATTAAAATAGTGTTATCTGCTCCCCTCTCTTGTGGGATAAGCAGCTTCAGGGGCAATACTACAGGGTTTAACCCTCTGGATGAGAGGGCGCTGGAAACCCTGTGCTCACTCTGAAATAATGTGCTCTGTTTATAGGTATAGGGGCAGAGAGTAAGCGGAGGGGCACAAGCAGACAGCCCAGTCCGAGTCACAGTTTGCAGGGAGCGCCTTGTGTATCTATCGGCAAGGCTGCAAACGCTCTTTCCAACTAACACCAGTCTTCCTCCGCGAATTCAACCCGCGACCTCCACATTTCTCATCCGGCCCCCAAAACCACACGCCTCATAGCTCTGAGCCAGCGGTTGCAGCCTCCTTGAGTTTACAGAGTGGTCCTACACTGCCACCTCGTGGCCATTAGAGAAAACGACAGTGATACAAACCGGTGGAGCCAACCCCATCAACGCGCACTGTAGCGCGTTCTCTCTCTTTGAGAAGTCTTAATTTGATCGTTGGAATTACAGGGGATTATAGTGAAAGTGTTTTGTTTTGTTGAAATGTACCTAGGACCTTTGGTTAATGACTGTGCTGAGGTATTGATAATCCTTGACAAGTTCAATGTCCTTGTTGTCAACTTTAAAGTTACATAAATCTTCTGTTGTCATTTTATTGTCATTTTTACTGTTGTCATTTTATACGTTGCATTTTATTATATTCCAATTTGAACGGGGATGGAAGGATGTGTCAAGTTTGGTTGTCTCCGTTTCTCATTTTTCCAATCTTGAATTTAGTTCTCATTTCTGCAGCAATTTGCAATTTTTTTCTTTAAAAAATCCTCATGAAAGTTCTCCAGCATTTTAGTGAGAATTTTTCCTACTAAATACACTTTTGCATGCAGTTTTGACTAGTGTTACAAAATTCTTTCAAGTTATGCAGGAAGTGGATTGGACTGTGAAAGACCAACCCAAATTGTGTTTGCATTTTGACAAATTTGTAGGGCAGTCCAGTATCTCAGAGAGGAGGTCAGGTCTCCTGCTCCCCTGCTGCATTCACTATAGCTGCCGAATTTCCCTGCTTTTTAAAGTTTGATAGAAAGATCTGTGGGCTATAGGTATGTTCTTAAACCGCAAGCTTTTTTGCCTGTTAGTGAAGTTCTCTGCTTTTTAATCTGGGAGGTAAGAAATGGGATCCTGTGCAAGTTTGCTGAGAATGGATTGATCATTTGCATGCTGAGTTCAGTGGAATTTACTTCCCTGCAATCATGCTTAGGATATGTGAAACTGACCACAGGGGATGGGGAGGAGGAGGAGGGAGGGGAGGAAGGGCAGAGGGACGGAGGGGGTGGGAGGAAAAGGACAGGTTTGATCATTTGCATGCTTATTGAGTTCAGTGGGATTTACTCTTGTGCAATCATGCTTAGGATAGGTAAAACTGACAAGGGGGGAAGGAGGGAGGACTGGAGTGGGCAGGGGAGGAGGAAGATGGAGGAGGGACAGAGGAGGAGGAAGGGAGAGGACAGGGGAAGGTGGGGAAAGGCAGGTCTGATAATTTGCATGCTTATTGAATTCAATGGGATTTACTCCCATGCAATCATGATTAGGATAGGTAAAACTGACCATGGGGAGGAGAAGGGGTAGGGGTAGGGGGGCATTGGAAGGGGATAGGGGATGGGAAGGGAGGGACAAAGGAAGGGGGAAGGAAGGGGCAAGGAGGAGGGGATAGGAGGGAGAAGGGAGGGTGGGTTTGATTATTTGCATATCTTTTGAGTTCAGTGGGATTTACTTCTGTGCAATCATGTTTAGGATAGGTGAAACTGACCTGGGGGAGGGGCAGAGAAGGGAGGAGATTGGGTGGGTGGTCTCTGGGCAGAGGGCAAGCCCCTTTCCTTTCAAAAAGGAATATATTGTGAACAACATCATTGCTTTCCAGTGTTTCCCCCACTTTTTTTATTCTACAGCAGGCACATGCAGCCTCCCACCCAAATTTAAACCAAAGCTGTCCCTGGCCACATCCACACCAGACCTTTATTTCTTTGAATGAATGAATATTTATTGTTCAAAGCCATAGGCCACCACAATTAAACAGGCATAAAAATACAAAATACATATTAAAACAGATCATGTTACAACAAAACACAGTTCTTTAGCATAAAATGGTAGAGCAGCAGTACAATTCAAATAAAATTTCCTCTCCTGGAAGATACCTTGCCCTGCTGAGAGTTGCTAGGAGATGTCCTGTTCCCCTCACAGAACTTCAGTTAGAGCGGCTGACTGTTAAACCACTCTGGCCACTGAAACTCTCTCAGTGGAATAAGAGTCTCCTCTCGGCACCCTTCACAAACTGCACTTCCCAGGATTGTTTGAGGGAAGCCATGGCTGTCTCAAGTGAAATAAAGGTCTGGTGTGGGTGTGGCCCCCTGATTAGCCAAGCCCAGCAGCTGAGAGTCTGGCTTTTAGAACACTGGGATAATAAGTAAGATGCTAAGCAAAAAATAGTTATGGAATCCATTCCTGACCTAACTTCAGAGCTCTATACTATACACATATGAATTTGCATTGCTCACTGTGCCCTTACAATTAATTCAATATGTTTCAAAGAATGTGGAGACATGCACAACCTTAGTTAGGATCAAACCTCTTTAAACACAAGCTAAAACAAAAGACAAATATTTACTTTCAGAACATTATTTTCATTATAATTGCTTTTATATACAGCTCATCAGTCAGAAAATTAGAAGAGTAGTGAATGTGATCCCTTCAGCACTCCTACTACAGGCAGCTAGAAGTCAGAGTGACCATAAAACCACTTCTACATATCATCAATGATTTACAGTCTATTCTGGACAACAGTACATCCCTCCCGCAGGCCCTGGGTGCTACACCTGTCCTTGCTTAGAAACAGCCCAGTAACCATAAACAGCTACTTACCAGCAACAATAGGCCATATAACAGATACACAAATGGAGGGACCAGATCCTGTGGCAGACCCAGATGCCAGTTCTGACCTCAGTGCTGTTTTATCTAGCAACACTATTGCAGGACCTAACAATGTCACCCACAACATAAACATCAATAGGACTATTGCTGGCTGGGAGGTAGACACCAACCGTAACCTTCCTAACCTTTTTCTGCTGCACCTCAAGAACAGCAACCTGTTGCCACAGCTGTAGCTGGTTTCCAAGGTTTCCTATTTGGCAGTAGCCAGCACGTCAGCCCCAGCCCAGGGAAACACCAAAGCAGAGCATCATTCCTTTGATTTGTTCCTTGAGGTTGTGATGAGAGTGTTGCTAGATATATATATGATTTGAAGAACATACATGTGCTAGGAACTGCAGCAAATAGATACCTGCTGTTTGATCAGTGCAGGAAGGACAGGGGTTGGTGAGCAGGGGGAGTATCTTCAGCAATGGGTACTCTGACTCCACCCCCCCAAATATTTATTTTCATACAACTACCTCTGCAGCGCATTTTCCTGCAGAGATGGCTTAACATTTAACCACTGCAAAACAAGGCTTTTGGCATTATTGCTTGTTTAGTGCCGAGGGAGGGTTTGTTAATTCCTAAAGTTTGCAGAGTTTTGCTGAGATCATGGGAATCTGGCCTCACAGGAACTGCCTAGAAGAAAATTGGTTTAATTATCATAGCCAGAGATCTTATCCAGGGGTGTAGTCATCCGGGGTCTCGGGGGTCTTAGACCCTTTACTTTTTTAGTAGCAGGGTCCCAGTGTCTCCAGCATCCTTATTCAAGTATATCAGGATACCAACAGTTTGATCAGGATTCTCTAAAGGTATCCCGTTTGTCAAAATTGTTCAACACCACCATGGTCCGATTCCCTTTACTTTCCATAGAAAGACTGGTTGAAAGGTGACACTTAATAATCATACTACTTATCCTAATACTGAGGAGGAGAAAAAACACCTGCGAGGGAAGCAGCAAAGGGAGAGTGTTGGGAAGGAGCACCCAGATGCAGTGTCGATGGGCACAGAGGAGGAGGAGGGTGGCGGCGGCAGCAGCGGAGGTGAGCGAAGGTATCAGGACAAGTGAGGGAGTGTGTGAGCGCAGGCAAGAGAGTGGGGTTGGGGGTGTTGGGAGGAGTGAGGGAGTGTGCGAGAGGGGGTGGCTGAGCGGCCGTGGGCAAGAGAGGGGGGGTGTTTGGACAAGTGAGGGAGTGTGTGAGAGGGGGGCTGAGAGAGCGTGGATAAGAGAGGGGGGTGGGGGTGTTAGGAGGAGTGAGGGAGTGTGCGAGAGGGGGTGGCTGAGTGAGGGCGGGCAAGAGTGTGGGGGTGGGGGTGTTTGGATGAGTGAGGGAGTGTGTGAGAGGGGGTGGCTGAGAGAGCGTGGGCAAGAGAGGGGATGGGGTGTTAGGAGTAGTGAGGGAGTGTGCGAGAGGAGGTGGCTGAGCGAGTGCAGGCAAGAGAGTGGGGGTAGGGGTGTTAGGATGAGTGAGTGGGGGTAGGGCCAGTGTGCTAGCAGGCAGGTGGCAGGGGGAGGGGGAGTGACATCTGGAGTGAGTCCGGAGATCACCCCTGAAAGCCGGACAGGTCTGGTAACCCTCACACACACAGAGCTCCTCACCTCCATTCTGCTGCTGCCTTCTCCATCCTTGCCCTCAGGCTTTCTCCCTCCGCTCCTTTCTTGTCCAACACCGTCCATTCTTGAAGCAATTTCCCCTCTTTCTCTCCACTTCCTCCCTCGTGCCTCTAACACAGAACATGAGGGAAGAGCAGCACTGCGCAGAAGCCCAGTATAAGGCACATGTCTTTCGTCCACCAATCACAGCAGCAGAAGACTTCCCCTGCTTCCCCCCTCAAGTAATGTCCAAAAGTAACTGCAGAAACGTTACAGTTACAGCTGAAAAGTAATGAAATTACCACTCGTTCTGTTACAAACAAAATGCAACGAAGTTACCCACTCCTTACGCAAAAAAGTAATGAATTACAAGTAACTCGTTATTTTTAACAAGTTACTTCCAAGCTCTGGTGACACAGCATGTTCAAAGACTAATAGTTTGTCCCTAGAAAGACCTCTTTTTTCGTCCTTCATACAAAGCACTATATTAGTAATACTAATAGCATTAAATCTCCACCAGCACTCTGTGTTTATTCTGCACTAGACATCAAAGGCGATTCCTCTTATTAGACGTTTTTATGAGGGTTTCTGATGGACTGAGGCATGCTGTAGTATTGAGTTGCATCTGAGTTTATATGGGTCTACAGTATCTGAAGGTTTCTCTGCATGTAAGCTCTATGATGTAGAGGTATACTTTAGTGTCACTTTTGTACACTATACACACTTTTTAACATATAGGTGAATTGTAGCTGAATTATTGTGAATGCCTTTTTAAAAAAAGAAATGGAATTTTAACTTTTAAAAGATAGTATTTTTTGAGTTTATTGTTTATTGTTTATAGCCAAAGGCTATTACAAAAGAAGTACAACTATCTATACATAATACAAACTAAAATAGTAAGTTAAAATGGATCAAACTTAAAAAACTTAAAAATTTAATTACAACATTTATTCTTAACATGATTGGCTCTAAATTTCTTCGCGGCCAGGGCAAAGTTTGCAGTAGAAATAATTACCTTTGGATCTGTTGCTGATAATAAAAAAGCCACTTTCTGAGATCTGTTTAAAGCATTTTTTGCCTGAAGTAATGGAACTAAATATTTTGCTCTTGGAAGAGAAAACATTGGGCAATCTAACATATAATGTAACAAGTCATCTGGGACCATGCAACCTGCTATACATAATCTTTCAGCGTATGGAATGCCCAGATATCTACCTTGTAAGAGCGTTGTGGGCATCATTTGAAAACAAAGTTCAGAATAAGCTCTTCGGAGGGGGGCCCTCGTCAAAATATCCAAATAGTTGGGCCATACATTATTTGATTTAATAAGGGAGAACCAGGGCGAGAAGCGGGAAGATGCAATCCTTAAATTATCTTGTTTTACCTCCTGGTCAAAGATCAGATTACGCAGTGACTTCGAGTTAAGATTGCCAATCAAGGTAGGAGTTAGGAGATATTGAAGACCTAGGTTGGAAAAGTTTTGCGCCCAACCCCCATTTTCCATCTGGTCCACCCAACATAGTTTAGACAAGGAGGGGGGGTCAGCTACAGAGAGTTTCTTCCAAAAGCATAAAAATGCAAGGTCAATCCTGGCCATTATGGAGGGAGAATTAAGTTCTGATCTTAGGAAGGCCGCTGGGGTACCTTTAGGTAGACCCAGGATATGCTTGAAAAAAGAATTTTGAATTGGTTCCAAAACTAAACGTAAGGAGGGTCCCCAAATCTCACACCCGTGCAATAGTGACGAAAGAATTTTAGATGTATTAAGTTTAGACATAGGTTTCAATAATTGTCCGCCCTTAGAGAAGAAAAATTTCTTCAAAAGGCCCTGGGTTCTAGAAGCTTGTAGTTTAATATGAGCAAGATGTTGGGACCAGGACAATTTGTTATTAATATGAATTCCCAGGTATTTAAAAGTATGGACCTGTTCGATGGAGTGGCCATTCAAAAGCCATGACGATTTGGTTTTACTATGCTTTCCACAAATCATCATTTTAGATTTTATATAACTAATTTGGAGAAATTGCGAATCGCAATATTCTTGGAGGTGTATGATCATTCTTTTGAGACCAATCCTATTTTGTGAGAGCAAAAGCAGGTCATCCACATATAACAAAACCGGGATCTTCCTATCTTTAATCTTGGGTGGAAAAAAAGAGGGTGCAGCCATTGTCAAAACAATGTCATTAATAAAAAAATTAAACAAAAAAGGAGCCAAAATGCAACCCTGTTTTACGCCTTTTCTCATTGGGATTTTTTGAGATAGAACCCCACTAAAACCTAGGCGAATTCTTATAACGGTGTCATGATGTAAAATTTGGAGAAGCCATAGCAATCTTTTATCAATTCCAGCCTTATCTAGTTTATTCCACAGGAGGGGGTGGTCTATTGAATCGAAAGCGGCTGCAAAGTCAATAAATGCTAAGTAAAGAGAGGTTAAGGATTTCTTTTTTACTTTCATGATAAGGTGGTATAAGATGAACAATTGATCAATTGTAGAAGCACCTTCCCTAAAACCTGCCTGTGCGTCTGATATAACAGTGTTCCCTATCCCAATCAAGCAATTTCAATAATAAATATCGCCCATAAAGCTTAGCCGCTACATCCAAAAGGCTAATGGGTCTGTAGTTGAACGGGCATGTAGGGTCACCTTTTTTGTATATAGGGATCACTACACTCGTTTTCCATCCAAGGGGGATACAACCTGATTCATTAATCTTTGTGAATAAAGCTGCCAAAATAGGGTGCCACCAATGGGGAAAAGCTTGATATAAATCTGGTGGAATCATGTCTTGGCCAGGGGCTTTCCCCGATCATAGAGCAGAAATTAAAGTATCAACTTCAGCACCTGTTACCGGGGGCCATAAGGGATAATTACTAGGAATAGTAGGAAAATCCTGACCTGCTGGAGATAGATCACCAAAAATGGATTGATAGTGAGAAATCCATGTTTCAGGGAGGATTGGAGGAATTGTTATAAATGGTTTGTCAAATAAAGTAGCGTGAATCAATCTCCAGAAGTGCCCTTGATTGCCTTGGTGAGCGGCCGTGCCTAGTCGTTGCCAAAGTTGAAAGGTGTAATTTAATTTCTTATGTTTTAATAAGTTATTGTATTCTTTTTTTAATTGTAAAAGTTTAGTTAAGGCCGTTACCGAGAAATGGTGTCTAATGAAGCTGGTTTGATAACCAATTTGTTTCTTTTTGGCCAGGCATAACTTATCATACCATGGCTTACCGCCCGAACGTATATTGAGAGAGTGAGCATTTGATGACGTAACAGATGGATAAAGATGGTTTAATATCCATTCAAAATTCTCAATAATTTCCTCAGAAGGGTCTCACGCTTTTAGACGAAGATCTAGCATCCTAGAGGACAGTAGATTTGTTTTAATTTCATCGAGTAAAATAGGGGACCATCTGCGGTGTTTTGAACCCTGGTGAGCTTCAATATCCGGAAAAAAAGAGGGAGAAGTGAGGTGGCCAACTGGGGCATAGAGTTTCAGAGAAAGGGGAAGATGGTCACTGTCAGATCTATCTTCGATAGCAAATCCCTTTACATAATCAAGTAAGTGAGAAGAGACTAAAATATAGTCTACCACACTGGCACCTCTTTTAGTTATAAAGGTGAAAAACCCCTTAGACGAATCAAATTTGGAACCATTTAGGCAACTAAGATGCGCACTTAGCATCAACCTAAATAAAACATGTCCATTCGAATTTAGCACCTTATCATACGACGTGCGTGGAAGAAGCGTCATGTCGCCCATCCATAGGGGTGGAAGGTCGAATATTTTCGGATAAATAGAACCTATCCTGGCGTTAAAATCACCACCAATAATTAAATTGTGAGTGGGATGGTTTTGTTGAATGAGATCAATAAATTCAAAAAACTCTTTCCACATTTGGGAGCGTCGCCTCTGATCATAAGGGGGAAAATATACATTTATACATATAAATGGGTATGGTGATTGGCTCCTCCAACAAGGGGAAATTTTAGGAAAAATAATTAGGGCTTGGCAATTTTCAGGAGTCGTGCACTGTACCTCAGATACTGAGACACTGAGTTCAGTAGAAATTAAGAGCGCTAGACCGCCACTGGCATGTCCTTTCTGGGCCACACGTGTAGCTGACTTAGTCCAGGTTTTGAAACCGTCTATGTAGAGATACTGATCTTCAGATAGCCATGTCTCTTGCAGACCTAAGATATCATAGTGGCGGATAAAGGCTAAAAGCTCAGGGTCAGAGGTTTTGGAGTTCCAACCAGCTATATTCCAAAACAAAAAATTTAACTCTGCCAGAAGGGGGAGGGGCCGGGAATCAGATGTGGCAGTATGGGCTACAGTGGCATCCAGATGTAACGGGGATTTTCAATTATTAGTATCATTTAGAATTTGAATTTGGTCTAAATCGGGTCTTACCACACTAACATTTGTTAAGGGTAATTTGTGATTCCGAGGGGAGTGCTGGGGAGAATGAGAAAGTTGGATAGTTGGATTAATCTCGTGTGGGGCCAAATAACATCTTTCCGTCCAGGTAGTAGGGGATGGAATTTGTACTCCTTCATGCGGGCAGGGTGGGACCACCCCAGGATTCTCAGTAAGTTTAGAGGAACCAGGAGGAAAAAGCTTTGTTGTTGGTGCAAATCTGCCTTCAGGCGATCAAGTCTGTTGATTATTTTGGTTTGTTCAGCTACGGGGAGATCAGAAAAAACCGCAATAAGTTGAAGATCCTCCGACTCCCTTGATTCATTGAGTATATCGTTTGGGGGGCAGTGAAACTGCATATCAGACAATTGCACAGAAGCTGCTGAGGGAGAGAAAGAATTAGTGGTTTTGCACAAGGAATTGGATGAATAGTGTGGTCTAGTCCCCAACGAGAGGGGAGCAGCTACGTTCTTAAAACAGTGAGTAATATATAATCCATGATCTACTAGATAAGATTTTAAAGAGTAGAACTTTTTGGCTATCTCATTACTTGTAAAAGTTATTACAGCTTTTGTCGTGGATTGATTACTATAGAGAAATAAAATTCTACTTATATCTATAGGGACTATATGTATCGGAGCATGGGAGGTTAAATATTTGCAGAATTGGAATTTATTCGGGTAGTAGCCACGTTTCCTCAAAAAGTTTGGAAAATTGAGGAGAACCACTTTGTTTTGTTCAATAACTAGGTTCATGCGGGACTTTGATAGATCAGTTTCTAGTACCTTTTTAGTTGGGAGATTCTCAGATGGTTGGTCTGGAAACTTAGTTTTTATGAATCGATCGGCCTCAGGAATTACTCCCAGGGGGTGTTGTTGAGGTTTCCGTGGAAGGATAGAGGGGGACCATTTTTCCAAACTTTTGGGACGACCATTAACAGCCGTAGAACAAGGCTCCGAAAAGGTAAACTTTGTAGTTGTGTGCGAGACAGCAGAGTCTAAAGATTTCAAAATTTCAAATAGTGGCTTAAAATTCAGTTTTTTGTGACAAGAATACTTGAAATTCTTCACATTCTTGGTCTTCTTAAGTTGCCTCTCTTTTTTCTTGCGCTTCTTAGATTTATTATTATAGGATGACTGAATAGTTGGGTCAGAGCACTTTTCACGGTCCTTCTCATTTAATTTAGTTGTATCAACAGATGACAATTGGGAGATGTTGGTTATTAAGTTGTTTGCTGCAAATGTTAATGTTTTTAAAAGAGCATTAGATTCCTCAAAGAAAGTATTCATAAGGTTCAGTTCCTCGAGGACCATTAGTAGTGGACCAAGAGTAGAAACAAAGGGGGTAGGTGTTGCAAGATCCTCGGTCATCGTGCTCTTATTGCAAGACGGAGATAAGGTTGGTAGCGTTGAGGAAACAGGGATGGATTGAAAGCAAGATTGTAGTGGTTGTGAAGATTGTAGGGAACTGGATGCAATCCCTTTAAATGAAGTATCAGCGGCTGCCAACTCCACACTAAGTGGAGATGAGTAGGAGTCATCTCTCCTAGGAGTAGGTTCGTTAATATAATTTATTGACCAATCCATAACACGTGGTGTCAACGCTGTAGGTGAAACAGTCTGTGATCTTAATAAGTCATATGAGACAGGAGCAGGAGCAGGCTCATGCGAGAAGAATGAAGTAATTTTCGTTTGCGAACCTCGTTGAGATGGGAGTGGGGAGTGTGGCTGGGAACTTTCAGCCATCTCCCTACATCTTTGCCTTGTCAGGACCATTTTGCTAGAGCGTCTCTCGTGACAGGAACAAATAGATTGACTTAAAATTAGGGACCATTCAATAATAAATCCAGTTGACTTTTCCCAAGACTGTTAAAATAAAACCAATCCTCACCCCGGAATTCGGGAGGGAAAGGAGAGAAAACAAACAGCGGAGATGGAATGCAGACATTAGTTTGCAAGCTGCATCCGCGGCGTCGGAGACGACAGAGAGGCTAATAAATCAGGCTTAACTGACTGCCTGTTGTAAAATATTAATGCCATAAAACATGGCAGTCTCAAGGGTTGATTAATTACTTAAGATAAGCCATTCAACGGAAAACTAATTGGTAGGAAGAGGAATAAAACAACTTCTTACAGGAGCTGGCTTTGAAGCACTAGGATCACGGCCGCCATTTTCCAGCTCCTCCTCTGGTGTCAAAAACATAAAGGATAGTATTTGCTTAAAAGGGCCGCCTTTAATCTGCTGTTTTGTCCTTGGTTTGCCCTGGTGCTCTGATATAACAGTACCTCGTGGCAATAAGGGCTTCTAAGATTAATTCTAGAATGCCTTGTAATATCTCAGCACAGTTGAGTAAGTTGTGAGTACAGGGAAAGGGCCATTGCAGCATCTGCCTCGAATGCAGAAGGTCCCTCAGCTCAGGTTCAGTGCCCAATGGCACCTCCAGGTAGGAGAGATGCCATCAGGGACTGAACCTGAGAGAATCTCTGGGAGAGACTCCTGCATGAAACACCTGGAGAGATTCTGCCAATCAGTGTAGACAGTACTAGGCTAGATGGATCAATGATCTGATGACTCATAAGAACATAAGAACATAAGAAGAGCCTGCTGGATCAGGCCAGTGGCCCATCTAGTCCAGCATCCTGTTCTCACAGTGGCCAACCAGGTGCCTGGGGGAAGCCCGCAAGCAGGACCCGAGTGCAAGAACACTCTCCCCTCCTGAGGCTTCCAGCAACAGGTTTTCAGAAGCATGCTGCCTCTGACTCGGTATAAGGCAGCTTCCTATGTGAGTAAAAAAACCTGGTGGAGAATTGAAATGTTTATCTGAAGTGCATTTTTCAAAGATCTTTGCAAATGACAGGAAAGGATGGCTTCAACCCCCCCCCACATATTTTTTTGTCTGTGAAAACATTAAGAGAAGCCAACAGAAACAGTGAAAAATGAGCATTATTTCTCAGTACATTTTGTGGAAGATCCCAGGCTCTGATACTATTCATATAATCTGCCTATCAGTAACATGGTAAACCAGAATAAATTCTTAGGAGCTAAGGCCTACATAGACAGCCAGCCTGGGGTAGTGGTTAAAGTGTTGGACTATGACCTGGGAGACCAGGGTTCAAATCCCCACATAGCCATGAAGCTCACTGGGTGACCTTGGGCCAGTCACTGCCTCTCAGCCTCATGAAAACCTTATTCATAGGGTCGCCATAAGTCGGAATCGACTTGAAGGCAGTACATTTACATTTAAGGCCTACATAATAGGTAAAATTGCCCCAAGAAATTAAAATAAACCAAATTCTGTACTTTTATATTATAAGAGGGGGTTGGGAAACTGGCAAATATTTGTTTTCTTTGAAAGGAGTGAGACCACAAGAGAGGAGGGATGTGGTTTGAGAAGGAAAGGGAGGGGACAAGGGCCCACTGATACCCAGTGCCCAAGGGCCCCCAGAAATCTGGAGCCAACCCTTTTGAACAGAATTATTATCAACATGCAATATTATTTGTCTTTTTTTTGTCATACAAGGAAAATGATTGAATTGGTACATTACATAGCACCACATTTAGATGGGCTATCCTAGAATCTTCTTGGGGGATACTAAAAGTATTAATGATACTGTGGAAAATGATTTTAATTTTGTTATAAGTTGTTTATTAGGATATTGAAAGAAATAGACGCCCACATCACCCTGGGAGAAATTCCTTGAAGTAGCCCTTGTAGGGAATCCTGTAGCATCAAGGAAGATGTGTGACAAAGTTCATGTAGTAAAGGTCAATGTTTAACTTACTTGAGTAGTGTATCTATGTAAAGGAATGGCACCTATACTCCCAGCAACGCCCTAACCTGAAGAAGAAAAAAAAGACCATATAAGGAAAATAGAAACTGAACAGGGGTCTACCATGAGGGGAGAACGAAACCACACGTAAAGGATTTCCTGTAAATGGGCTGATTTCGAGGAAATGGGCATGTGCTTATGTTATACTTTCTATACGTAACCTTCCTGTAAATAAAAAGGCTGGCTGCGTCCAGCTAAGGTAGAATCAGTTTGGCTGCTTCTCCACTTGCAAGTGTACTAATAAACTTTGGCATAGTTTTACTCACTTGTTTCATTGTCTCCAGGTTTATTGGGACCTTGTGATCTGGGAGCGAGCCTTAGTCTTTCAATATTCAAATATTGAGGCATTATTTTTAACAATACCACATACTCTTCTATTATTTATATTTTCCTCCAGATTAGCTGGTCCCTGTTGTTCAGTTCAGGCCTAACCACAATAATGTAACATTTGGGAATAAAGATGAAGCTGAGTAAGCCAGCACTGGAGGATAAGATAGAGAAGATCTCCACAACCACCATGTGTTTTCCTTTGGTGCTCAGGTAGGTTGGAAGGAAGGACACCCAAACACTGCAAAACACCAACATGCTGAAGGTGATGAACTTGGCTTCATTGAAACTGTCAGGTAACTTCCTGGCTAGGAAAGCAACAGTGAAGCTCATGATGGACAGGAAGCCCATGTAGCCCAAGACACAGTAGAACATGATGGCTGACTGTTCATTACATTTGACTATGATTTCTCCAGACAGTGAGTGCAAGTCCAGGTCTGGGAATGGGGGAGAGGTAGCCAACCAAACAGCACAAATGCCTATTTGAATACTGGAGCAGGAAAGAACAATGAAATAAGCCAATCTTTTGCCAACCCATTTCTGCAAAATGTTTCCTGGCTGGGAGGCCACAAAAGCCACAATGACTGTAATGGTTTTGGCCAAAACAGAAGAAATGGCAATTGAAAAGATGATGCTGAAAGCTGTTTGTCGGAGGAGGCAAGTCTCCTTCTTAGGCTTTCCGATGAATAGCAAAGCACAGGGGAAGCCAAGAAGGAGAGAGATGAGGAGAAGGTAAGTGAGGGTCCGGTTGTTGGCTTTGACAATTGGAGTGTCCCGTTGCTTAATGAAGATTCCAAGCACTAAAGCTGTGATCAGGGAAAAGAGAAGAGCCAAAGAAGCTGAAGCAATGCCCAAAGATTCTTCAAAAGAGAGAAAGTTTGGAACCTTGGGAATACATTGATCTTGCTCCTTGTTTGGAAAGTGATCCCCTGGACAACTGACACAAGTTTCCATATCTGAAAAAGCAACCACAATGTATTACAATGTTAAAAGAACCATAATTGTTCTTAAGATTAGGAAGAACTGCCTAGTATTTTCATCACAGAAAAATGTGACAACATCTACCCAGGACACTTTGCGTTAGATTTTATTATCCTTTTTCTAAGAAGGTTTGCTCCTTAGAGGAGAGCCTATTGTCCTTTTTTCTTTCAAACTTTCATCTCATGATAAGTTGAATTTGGGGCACAGGATTACTCTTAGACGTCCAGCTCTAATTAGTTTCAAAACACACACACAAACACCTCTTTACAAGCCATCCATATTAGTACAAGTCTTTGTTTTAAATGTGTTTAAAATCTGCTGTATTATAATTCTCAAAAAATGGATCAAACCAATTAAGTGGAGGAAAGTTTCAAAGAGAAACATTTTCTTTATTCCCCCCCCCCCACACTAGTGGTTAAGGTGTTGGACTATGACCTGGGAGATCAGGGTTCGAATCCCCACACAGCCATGAAGCTCACTGGGTGACCTTGGGCCAGTCACTGCCTCTCAGCCTCAGGGGATGGCAATGGTAAACCCCCTCTGACTCTGAATACCGCTTACCATAAAAGCCCTATTTATAGGGTCATCATAAGTCGGAATCGACTTGAAGGCAGTCCATTTACATTTAATAAAGCAAGGCAGAATACCATCAATGGCAGGGCATCAAAAAACACCATTTTCAGTACCATCAGTGGCAGGCCACTAAAATGCAATCACTGGCAGGCCACTGTGAGATGTTTTAACAGGTAATTTCAAAAACAGTGAGACTGCTGTCATTACCAGTAAGGCAATACAATGACAACTGCAAATAGAAGGCTAACAATGTCAGATCTCAAGCTTTACAGTTCCTAACATTGTGTGTCTCCTACCTGTCTGGTTTGATATCATGCTTTCTGGACACGGAGCACAATCATAGCAGCAAAATTTATTTCCCTCCTTCTTTGTCTTTCTGTGTCCACGAGGGCAGGGGTCATTACATAATGAAAGAGGTGGCAGCTATCCAAGAACACAGGAAGAGTTTTGTATTAAGGAAATGTTTGGAGCATTTTGTCTTGTGCAAGGTGGACTACCAATCAACAAGAGGACTGGTTGCAGGACAATAACATCTCTAAGCAGCATGGATGGCACATTCAGTGGGAAGAATGTTTGCTTCCTTAAACTCAAGAAGTCATTAGCCAGGCCCATGGCCCATCTACTCAGTATACCTTCTTATTGCAGGAGTGGGGAACCTCTGACCCTTAGACTAATTAGACTTGGCATGGATCCCAATTTGGCCCATGAGGCCATTTCCTCCAAACCAAGCTCACCTGCCCCACAGGTTCTCCACCACTGTTCTTCTGGCATTGAAGAGAGAGAGAGAGGGAGAAGCTTCAGAGGTTTCACAACAATGATGGTCAGTATTAGCTAATAGATATGGACAGAGCTTGACACTCAGAGGTCAAAGCTGCATCTGACAAGATCTGTTTTGACGCACTCTAAGTCAAGCATGCAAGCTCTCATAAAATTAATTTAAATGTTTAGAATGCAATCTTATGGCCCTTAGGAGGTCATCCCAGTGCCATAGATCTTCAGCACTGGAGACAGAATTCGATATATATTTAAAGCATAATATATCACTTTAAGCAGTCATGGCTTCCTGCAAAGAATCCTGGAAACTACAGTTTCTTCCAAGGGAATTCTGGGGATTGAAGCTTTGTGAGAGCAATAGGGATCTCCTAACAACTCTGAGCACAAACTACGGCTCCCAGGATTCTTTGGGGAAAGCCAAACGACTTTAAATATATAGTGCAGATGAGGCCAAAGTCAGATGTATTTAGTGGCCACTGTGAAAGTAACATCTTTAGCTGCTGGATATACCAAAAGCCTGGAGACCTCTACACTTCTCAGTGCAGCACACCTTCCATGATTTATGTTTATGCACAGGTGTGGCCTGTTCCTTTGTATAATAACCACTGCTGTCCTGGTTCCAGGAGGAAAAAGGAAGAGGAGATACCCAAGCACAATGGTAGGAGGCAAGGCTTGTGAAGGGGCAGAGCTCAGGGACAGAGCATCTGTTTTGCATGCAGAAGGTCGCAGATTCAGTCCCCGGCATCTCCAAGTAGGGCTGGGGAAAATCTCCTGTCTGAAATCCTGGAGAGCCGCAGCCAGTCAGTGTGGACAGCACTGACCTAGATGGACTATTGTCTGATTCAGTATAAGGCAGCTTCAGAGCTTGGAAAAGTTACTTTTTTAAACTACAACTCCCATAAGCCTCAGCCAGCATGGCCACTGGATTGGGCTGATGGGAGTTGTAGTTCAAAACAATAACTTTTCCAAGCTCTGGACAGCTTCCTATGTCCAGCAACATGAAGGATCTCACATACTAGTCCATATCGGAAAAGACTGGCATAATAATGGCTGTTCTGGGATCTTTAGTGAGTGGAGACTTTGGGTAATTTCACAGGCAGACCTGCATGATCATATAAGGCTGGCTGGTACTGTGTCAGACCATTTATCCATCGTTCTTGACTCCAGGGCTGCAGAACCTGTAGCCCTCCAGGAGTTGTTGGACCACAACTCACATCACTTTTAACCATTGGCCATTGGCTATGGGCTGATGGGAGCTGGAGTCCATCAACACTTGGAGAGCCCTCTTCTTCCTCTACAACATGTACAACATGTACAATATAGAAGTCATAGTTAATGCACAGGAAGAGTACCAGAGTAACCTATGTGAAAAGGATATAGTCATGAAGATAGGAATTTATTGTACTGAAAGGCTGGGGAATTCTTATATTTAAAGCACTATTACACCACTTTAAGCAGTCACAGCTTCCCCTCAAGAATCCTGGGAATGTAGTTCGTTAAAGCTGCTGAAAGTTGTTAGGAGACCACTGTTCCCCACGCAGAGCTACAATTTCCTGAGTGGCTTAACAACCAATCTTTATTCCCAGGGATCTCCTCCAATCTCACTTCCATCCTGTCAGTTTGAGTCCAGCAAGGTTTTGGATATGGTCGTTGAGTGCCTTTGATTTACACCTCCCCCCCACTGATGCATTAAGAAATAATTTAAAGTGAGCAGTGATATGTAACATTAAATAGTTAAATGTTCAGCCCAGCACCTTAAATTAAGGCAACCCCAAAGGCTATTTTAAAAGTCTGTGTTGATGGATTTTAAAAGTCTGTGTTGACATATATCTCTTGGGAGAGAGTTCTACAGAGCTGGGGCCACCACTGAAAAGACCTTGCCATTTATTTCCCCACCTGCGTGAAGTCCCTGTGCCATTGGATTCCCTCTTCGTTAATGGTGAAACTTTTGTCTGGAGGAGCCCAAGGATCTAGCTTTCCCACTTTGACTCTAATGTAGGACTTATTTGGGAAAGTGACCAAGTTTGTAATATCAAATCCAGCAGCTAATTCACCATGTTCATCAAACGAAACTCTGTCTCCGGCACAGTTGTTGAATGAAATTCTTTGCAGAAATGAGTGGAGCTATATGGAGAGAGTAAGGGAATGAAAGGGCCTGTAATATTGGGATATTCTCATTGCATTGTTTTCCCCCCAACCCCCCCTTACTTAGATGGATTTAGATTCTTTTTTTAATCCGGGAAAGAAATAATTTAAGATTGAAAAGCTAGTCCAACACTCTAACCACTACACCAAACTACATACACACATGATTGTATGGTATCAATATTTGGCAAGTAAGGGAAGGTATGTGAGAATATGAGGGAGACAAAACCTGGGTGATTCGCAGAGATTTAGGGTACTTTCAGATGATTGGTTTATCCAGTATTCATGCTGATTTGTTTGGCGGGAGATTAGATGACGCTGCATCGAAGCAACTGTTGTCCCACACCTTCCATCTTTTCCATCTTTTGGGTAAGCTGGTTTGCCATGCAAGACCTCCCAACGAACTATAATTGTCTGTAAATACTACCTGTAAATAGCGACAGTCTGGAAACACCCTTAAATTCAAATAATTTTTCTTAATAGAAAGAAAATGCCATGCTAATTTGTAATGAAAGGCAGTCTGTAAATATTTCAAACAAATAAATGGGTTGTTTTCATGCAAGAGAGAAATTGCTTAGGAATGCAAGACTTTTACAAGTGATAATGGACGCTAAGATTCCAGATGTAAGATGAGGGTGGCAACATTTAAAGATGCTTTTGATAGACATTCTCTATGGAGGAATGATGAAGGCTATTTGTGCTTCTGTGCGGTCATTATGTAGAAACTGATGGGTTAAATTTGAGAAGTTTACGACAAGGTGTGGATGCATATTATCAGGGTGGACAGAAAGTAGATTTCATTCTCCGGGTGATTTGCAATAGACTAGCAAGGCTTTCTGTTTCCTAATTGTTTACCAGTGGCAACAAGCAAATGACACCCCTACCCCCTAAACTAGATTGCTGACATGAGGGATGCTTGAGGTACCCAGAAGTGGATCTTCATTTGGAAGAACTGTGAGTTCAGCTCAGTTCTTGTACTGAGAACAAAGCCCTGTGCTTTGCAGCTGTGCAGAGGCACCAGGTTTATTTTAAGTGTTATCTTTTGCACACTGCTCCTGTTCATGAACACTGAGGAACCACCTTGTCTTCTGAATGCACCATTCAACAGAGAGCATGTGCTTATCAAAAGGAGGACTGTCAAGGTGATTCACAGCCTTGCTGGGACTCAGAAAGTTTCTCAGAGTTTTTGGATTCTAAGGAAATGGTCCTGGCTAAGCATTGCCTGTGGTCTCTTTCACAATGACTGGCTGAGTGACTATATCCTTTTCACTCAGATGTGAACATTCTTGTAAGCCTGAAGTCTGCCTTCCCCTGATCAACAGCATACTGACCACTGCAGGTTGCACCACTATATGGTGCCCCTGTTCATTACAACAAAACCTTTGACTCGGAGGAAACATTACCTGCCAGGTTGCCATATTCAGAAGTGCCAGTCTGCCCCTATCCTCCATTGCTCTGTGGTTGGACCTAGACGTGTGAATGGTGTGTAAGGCATATGCCAGAGCATAGACAGCATTGTAGATACTGTAGCTGTGGCCAGTCATGCTCATTTCAAAATAAGGTGCAGGAAGAGTCTCCAACATCTCCTTTCCGGTGCATGTGTCATTGATGCTTGTTGATGCATCAGAATTTGGCATTAAGCACCCAAATGCTTGCTCCCAGAAATCTGTGATAAAACCATCCCCTTTTGCTCCAAAAGGGTTAATAGTCTGAAGAAAATCTTGGAAGCCTGGAAGCCACTTTGAGTGAATGGTGAAGGAAATGGCTCCATGGAACATTTGTAAATCGAGAAATTTTTGAAAACTATGTAATGTGAAATCGATTTGGGCTGTAGTGACCCACACCTTTCTTGCAGAGATTTTATCTATATATTCATCAACTAAAAATGTTGTTTCCAACACAATAACGCCCAACCATACAATGGTTGTGGTTTCTCCATATATAACAACTATGTTGACTCTTTTCTCCTTGAAAATGTACTGATGACTTTGTAGTGCAGAACTGAAGAGGTCGGGTACAGAAAAATAGACATTTTTGGGAGCTCTGTTAATGAAGGCTGAACAGATTTCATTCTTGGAAAGCATTGGCTCCAAAGTCTGCAAGAAATGTTCTCCACTATCATCATCTGTAATCATGATCCCTACCCATTTCCATTCAAAATGCAGAAGTAGCTGGACAATTCCTTGGTACTGAAGTCCTTCATTAGGGACCATGCGGTAAAAGGAAGGGATCCCAGTTCGATCATTCAGTGCTGGTTCAAATGAACCATATGAAATCTAGGAAAGAAAGGAAGGAAAGAGTAGGAACAGGACAAAATGAGGGCTTCAACCATTATATTCTCATCTTATTTGATTATTTGCTTCCTTATTTACTAAATTTCAGTCTCTCCTTTTCAATCTGTTGAAGCCCCAAACATGTAGAATCATAACAGGCAACTTAGGAGGGGCTGTATTTGTACCAAGATGCAATTCTACACTAAAATGATATTTTCACGAGGACTGGAAAAAAAAATAACGATGCCGCACAGCAGTGGTTGTGTGGGGCCCAGACACGTGATGGTTCCCACCTCCTCTGTATCCACCTCCTCCACCCCTAAACCCCACATCCCTTACTTGTAGCAGACAGCAATGATCCAGCTGCACCACAGTCTACTGAACAGGGGCCAATCACCTTCTCCCACTTGTTCCCCCTCCCCATTTCTGCCATCCAAGGACACATCCTCAGCGTGAGAATGGGTAGCACCATCACCCACTCCATTCTGAGTCAATTATGTGAGAGACTGTGAAAATCCCCTTGGCCCCCATTCTTACAGCTTGAAAATGAAAATGGACTGCCTTCAAGTTGATCTCGACTTGTGGCAACCCTATGAATAAGGTTTTCATGGTAATTGGTATTCAGAGGGGGTTTCCCATTGCCTCCCTCTGAGGCTGAGAGGCAGTGACTGGCCCAAGGTCACCCAGTGAGCTTCATGGCTGTGTGGGGATTTGAACTCTGGTCTCCCAGCTCATAGTCCAACGCCTTAACCACTACACCACACTGGCTCTTCTCTTACAGCTTACCTGTGGAATTTTGGATAGACCTAAGATGTCTGCCATGTGTGAGGAGGTATCAAGGCTAAGTCCACCAATGGCTCCTATGACATTTTTCTCAGTCCCACACTTGTAGTTTGGGAGAAACCAATGTGATTTGAAAAGCAGATCCAGAGTGGTACGGTAAGTCATCCTTGGATTGGAGCTGCTGTCGCAGATGTGGAATCCGAGTGTGACATTGGGCAAGATCTTGGAGTCCTTGTTGATCTCTCGGATGGCAAAAACCAAGGCGAGGATGTGTTGGTATAACTTTGTCACTACGCTGCAAATTAAGTTATTTGCTATATTATTATTGTTATTATTATTAAGGTTTTAGAGTAGGTCACAACAATATAAAATTCAATATGAAAAGCAGTTCAAAACAAATTACATTCACGACTATAGAGGGTCATAAAAACATTTATCTGAAGTGTCGAAGGCCAGCGTGGTGTGTTTTTAGCACATGACAGAAGTTGTATAACGAAGATGGCAGATGCACCTCTCTGGGGAGGGAATTCCACAACGTGGGGGCTGTCACAGAGAATGCCCTCTCCCGGGCCACTCCCTCTGAACTTCTGAGGGTGGTGGAATTACCAAGAGGGTTGCCTCTGCTGCTCTCAAGACCTGAGAGGGTCTGTAGTTTCACAAGATAATACTGTAGTGACTGTGGTCACCAACTACCTAGGTGCCATCAGCTGGTGTGGTCCAGATAGTTTTATTTATTTATTTATGAATCCGAGCACTACCTTAAAATGCCTGGTGGAATAAGAAAGTCTTTGTCATGCACCTGAAATTCAGCTAGGGGCATGCCTGTCTAATCTCATTTAGGAGGGAGCCTTAGTCTCAAGCCCACAAGACTAAATGGATGGCTTCTGGTGGTTACAAGTCATGCGCATCTGACCCATGGGGAACCACTAACATAGATTCCCCCAAATATCTCAGTGATCAGGCGGTTTTTAAGATATCTATATGTAGGTGTATTTTTCATTCCTCCCCCCCCCCGCCCATAAGAGCATACGAAAAGCCTGATGGATCAGGCCAATGGCCCATTGAGTCCAGCATTCTGTTCTTACAGCGACCAACGAGATGTTTGTGGGGAGTCCAAAAGTAGGATGTAAGCACTTGTGATTTCCAGTAACTGGCATTAAGAGACATACTGCCTACGACAATGGAGGGACAATTTAATCATCATGGCTAGTTTCAAGGCTAGTATTCCCTTACAAATAGAGATGCCTTTTGCACTTGTCCTGTTCTTTGCATCGGCCAACTGTTGTTCATTCACTATTCATGGATGTCATTACTAGCCCACTGCAGTCCAGTGTTTTCTGACTTGTTCTTGTTGTTATGTGCCTTCAAGTAGACTATGACTTATGGTGACCCTATGAATCAGCGACCTCCAATAGCATCTGTCATGAACCACCCTGTTCAGATCCTGCAAGCTCAGGTCTGTGGTTTCCTTGATGGAATCAATTCATTGCTTGTTTGATCTTCCTCTTTTTTTACCCCCTTCTGTTTTTCCCAGCATTATTGTCTTTTCTAGTGAATCATGTCTTCTCATTATGTGTCCAAAGTATGATAACCTCAGTTTCATCATTTTGGCTTCTAGTGATAGTTCTAGTTTAATTTGTTCTAACACCCAATTATTTGTCTTTTTCTTAGTCCATGGTATGCGCAAAGCTCTCCTCGACACCACATTTCAAATGAGTGGATTTTTCTCTTATCCACTTTTTTCACTGTCCAGCTTTCACATCCATACATAGACATTGGGAATACCATGGTCTGAATGATCTGTTTTATGACTTACCTTACCATATTCTTTCCAGAAACAATTTGTGGTGTTTCCCCTTCCCCCATATTTATTTATCTTTGCATGGGAAGTTGCACCCCTGCCTCCTAGGAAATCATGGCACTGGAGAGACCAACCTGGCATCCATTGGCAAGCAAAGCAGCAGCTGCTTCACTGCTCACTTCCCTCTTCCCTCGCCATTCCTTTTGAGCCTCGAAGGAGCTGTTTTAATGTATGTCTGATATATGTACAGCACTTACAAAATGTTGTTGTTGTTGTTATTACTATGCTACCTATAAAGAAAAGGAATCATGAGAGATATGGATAATGCACCTCCATCCACATCCCCAGTGCAGGGAAAGAAGGTGACATGTGCGCTACTTCCACAGTGGATATATAGCTATGTTTTGTTCGCTCGAGAGCCAGTGTGGTGTAGTGGTTAAGGTGTTGGACTACGACCTGAGAGACCAGGGTTCATATCTCCACACAGCCATGAAGCTCATTGGGTGACTTTGGGCCAGTCCCTGCCTCTCAGCCTCAGAGGGAGGCAATGGGAAACCCCCTCTGTATACCGTTTACCATGAAAACCCTATTCATAGGGTTGCACATGTCGTAATTGACTTGAAGGCAGTCCATTTCCATTTTTTGTTCACTCAGTTGTTAAATGGAGCATCTGCACAATGGTGTAAAAAACCCATGCACCCCTTTGATGTTTTCCCTGTTCAGCTTTGGTTCCCTCCCCCCGAGCTCAGAAAATCCAATTTTCTAGAGTCAGTGGAAATGTTGCAAAATTTCTGCTGGTTTGATGGCCTATTGCACTGGTATTCTGGCTAGTTATGGCTCGTATGGAATACTCTAGCCATTTCCTAATTTGCTTCGGCCTTTTAGGAGCATATAGGAAGCTGTCTTAGATGGAGTCAGACTATTGGCCCAAGTAGATCGGTACCGCCTACACTGACGTAGCAGCGCTCCAAAGGTTCAGATATTGGGTTTGAACCTGTAAACTTCTGTAGGCAAAGCATGTGCTCTACCACTGACCTCAGTTCTTTCTCCTTTCCCTTTCTATGGTCTGTTTCTCCTCTCTAAGAATTAACTCAATTGTTTAACTCTTTCCTTTGCAAATACCATTGCCTTTATATCCATTTCCCCCTCTTGGTTCTCCCCAAAATTGCAGTGAGGGAGGGCATGATGATTGGGAGTGAAGTAATGGGGAAATGTATTGAAAAGGGTGGAATGAATAACAGGATGGTGTTTATGCCCCCCCAGAAGCAAATCAGGATGAATGCTCATTGTAATATCATCACCTTGTAATGAAACCAGAGCAAATGCTCTATAAAGACCAGACTTAGTCTAATCATTGTGCAAGGTCTATGCAAGCAAACCAGGATGAATGGCGAATAAACAAATCATCTGGAGGGGCCTCTAATTTTGCTGCTGTCTGGTGGGCAAGACAGAGCCTTGAAGGACTACAATGGCATGCTGGTAGCTTTTGGGGTACTGAAACGGCTTCAAAGAGTAGCACTGTCTTTCTGGTTGTTTGCTGCACCTTAGGTCAGCACTTTTGTATGGGTGCTGGTTCTTAAGCATTTTCTGTCATGTTTCAACCAAGGTTAGTATCCATGCATCCATGCATCCATGCATCCATGCATCCATGCATCCATGCATCCATGCATCCATGCATCCATCCATCCATCCATCCATCCATCCATCCATCCATCCATCCATCCATCCATCCATCCATCCATCCATCCATCCATCCATCCATCCATCCATCCATCCATCCATCCATACATCCATCCATCCATCCATCCCACGTTCACTCTCCAGCAGCTCTACTTAAAAGAATCAGGTAGCAGCCAAGCAGAAGAGCTTTTGTTGAAAGCTGCTGCCATTTAGAATTGACAATGCTAAGTTGACACATAGCCAGGCTTGATATATAAACACAGGCAATTGCTTGGGTTCCATTCATCTATATTTAAAATAATAACAACAGAACTAAAAACAATGCTGGTCTTTTTCAATTTGCAGTCCTAGAAACTTGAAAAAAGAACTACTACAATAAAACCAAACCTCGCTTCATGGGGTGGGGAAATGATTCCTTACAGTGGAAATTCAGTTGACTCCTCCGATGGGTGCTTGTCAAAGAAAACATTAGTGAACATGTAATGGATGTGAGATGCAATCCCACCAATTAGGATTTCGCCTGCCTGGTACCATTCTCGTGGAATAGGAAGGGGGGCATTCCCAGAGCACTTAGATGTCTGCATTTCAGTGGCTGCTTGTGGGAGCAGCAGCATCACCACAACCCCCATCATCCTGAGAGAAAACCTCACTCCACACAAGGCCTCTTCTGTGTCTTCCTGTATGCTACTATTGGAAAGGTTCAGGCAAACTGCTGTAGACAGCTGCTACTTCTGTCGACCGTGACAAATTATCCTTAATGTCAACAGTGTAACACAGTCATGCCCATTGAGAATCACTGATTTGAAGCTTGATTTATACAAAGAAATTGGGTGTGCGTGTTTGTGTGTGTGTGGGAAAGAGGAACTGGCAATGTCACAGAGTCATGCCTGAACCCTGGCCTTCATCATAGCTGTGAATGGCATTGGGGGGGGGTTAAATTTATTTTAGACTTCACTGTTAAACTCCCATACTTCACCCAGTGCCTTCTAAAAGAACCACCGGGGATTTGATGTGGTGAATTAATAACAGTGATTGTGATAATGACAGGGGAGATAATAACTTTTAAAATGGTTCTGGACTCCATGTGGCTACATTCAGTGAGCACAACCGCTGAAGCAAACAGATCTGTCAAATGTCACAACAACTTCCTGCTACTGTGTAGTGGGACAGCAACTGGTTTGCAACTTCAGAATGATCCACAGAGTTCCTCCTAGGATGGAATCAAACAGGAAGCGAGGTGTGCATACTTGGAATAAAATTGTTCTCCATTTGGATAGGGTGGTCGCTATTTCCCACCGATTAATTGTCAAGATTAGTAATTTACACACCATTCTTGACATCCAGAACATTTTTGAAATGGATTTTATTACAGTAGGGCCCCACTTTACGGCATTCCGCTGATGCGGCGGCTTTCAATCAGGGGAAATTCCCTGTTTTAAAGCAGATTTTGCTGTTTTGCGTCATTTTTGCGTCATTTTTGCGAGACGTGACCCATTAAAGTCAATGGGTTCTGCTTTACGGCGATTTCCGCTTTACGGCGGGGGCCTGGTCCCTAACCCGCCGTATAAGCAGGGCCCTACTGTATTTATTTTTCATCCATGTGGTTTCATATTATTTATTATTTATTTATTGAAGACATTTATATACTGCTTTTCAGGCAGACCTCACGAAGCGGTTTACATAAGATTATTACAACAATAGGTAATGCTTTTTTAAAAAGTTACAAGAAAATGGAAAAGACAGCTTGTTTAAGAAGAATCTGTTATTGCTTATTCTCCTCTCCCCTCAGGTCAAGATGGTTCTACTGCAGATGCCCCTGTGGTGACATATCCTTACAAAAAGAAAAGAGGAGAGAAGCAAAAGAAAGCCCCTACAGCAGTTTGTCTTAGTAGTGAAACTGTTTAGACCTAAACAGGCTTGTGAGCTGGCCCAGTTAGCTTTCCTATACTACTGACTCATATGAGTTTGATAAAGTGGCAGTTGGTAGCCAATGAAGTTCCTTAAGGAATAGCAAAAGAAAAATCCTAGTGGGAAACCCTTTTCAGACCAAGAGTGACATTCTCTCATGGGCAGTGTAGCCAGCACCAAGTTAATGGAATGCTGGGAACTTGGAATGTTGGGGTATGAGTTGCTATGCAACGGTTGCCTAAGCACAGAAGGAAGGACAGTTGAAAACGGACAGTTGGGGAACGAAGAGAGTGGGTTGCACTGGGCAGAATGGCGGCCAGGAGTAGGTAAACTGGGAGACCTGCATCAATGAAGCTAAGGCAGCAAACAGCAGCTGCTTAGAAAATACTGCAAGTTATACTAAGGGCTGGTTCACATGGGGACTTACTCCGAGATCGGTGCTACTCGCATGCCTGTTAAATTCGCCAAGTTTACATAAGGTTTCAGCCCATGGGAAGGCAAGTTGCTGCTTTCTCCCTTAAATCCAAAGCAAATCAATCCAATTTTAATCCGAAAAGGGAAGGAAAAACTGTCTGTGCTAAAATAGCTATCCCCAAACTGGTGCCCTCCAGATGTCCTTGGGCTCCAAATCCCATCAGTCCCAGCTAGGATGCCTAATTGTCAAGAGATAATGAGATTTATGGTACAACAACATTTGGAGTGCACCAGATTGGGGAAGGCCAATCCACATCCTTAAGCAATCAAGACAATACCCTGTCATTCATTAATTAACAATACTGGGAGACATCAATTGTCTATAACCCCCATTTCAAAAGTTGGATCATCACCCATTTTGATTCCCCAGAATGCCCCTTTTCAGTAGACATCTATGCCTTTGTTTTTCTAAAAAAATATTATTGTTATTGGAGTGATGGATGAAGCATGATTGCAAAAGCAGATCTGGCAGTAGACTCTCCACTTAACTCACTCTTGGAATTCCTGGCTGGACACCAGTCTTTACATCTAGTGAGACTTGGGAACACCTGTTTCCTTATACTGCCACCCAGTGAAAATTCTGCCATAGCCTGGGAATGCCAGATCGCTCTATGCCAGGGCTGGGGAACCTTAGGCCTGAGGCCTGAATGCAGTCCTCCAGGCCTCTCTATTTGGATCTCAGGACTCTCCACTGGCCATGCCCCTCCCCAGGTCACACCATTCACTGCTCCAGTTCTTCACCCACTTCAAGTGCTTTTGCCTGGCAGGAATATATCCTTGAATTATGATCTCTTGCTTGCTGGATGGAGAGGCAAATGGCATTATGTAGAAAACTCTTGACTATTACAGGGCCAGAATGAAGCCTACTGTTACTAGAGTAAGAGTCACATCCATTGCTCTGCCCACTTGTGCATCTGGCTCAACCCACCACTGGAATGTGGCCCTCTTAAGGTTGTCCACAAGAGAATGTGGTCCTCATGCTGAAAAAAGGCTGCCCATCTTTCCTTTGCACTTTTGGATTTAACGTGTCATGGAGGATGGTCTTCCAACTCTAGCTCCAATAACTGAGGATAGGTGAAAGCCCAGCCTACTTCTTTCTGTGGTTTCCAGCTTTTCTGATCTCTTGGCTCAATGTTCTCCTCTCCTCTTTCTTTTTCTGTTCTGCCTTCTCTCTCTCTTTCTCTGCAGTGCTACTCTCGCTTTCGCTGCTATTTGTCCTGCTTCTCCCTCATTTAAGGGAGAGTCTTTAGTGGCTTCTCTGTGTGTCCTTTCCTGCATCTGGCTTTTATAAAAACTCCTTTTTAGGTTAACTCCAGAAGCCTTGCCTCTGTTGTCTCTTCCCATGAACCTAATGGTGAGGGCCCACTAACTAGACCAGGTGTGGGGACCTCCCCCATCCTCCACAGGTCAACTTTGACAGGTTTCCCTGCCCACCTGTCAATCACTTGGTGTCACAATGATGACAAGCAAATCTTTTCCCTTGTGGTTTGAAGGCACCTAGCAATCAGTCTGCTTTTGGCAGGGATCCGTGTCTTCACCTGCACAAAGACTAACATCATATATTTCATAAAGTGTAGGGCAGGTGGGTGTGGCTTGGGCTCACAGGGCAAATGGAAAGGCTTGGCAGGCCTAAAAAAGCCTGGGGGACCAGAGATCCCCCAGGACTGATTCAGGCCACATTCACACCATATATTTATTCCACTATTATTTCACTTTAAATAGTCAAAGCTTGCACCAAAGAATCCTGGGAAGTGTAGTTTGTTAGGAGACCCCATTCCCCTCGCAGAGCTGCAATTCCCAGAGTTCTCTGGGAAGAAGGATTGACTGTTAAACCACTTTGGAATTATAGCTCTGTAAGGGGAATGGGGGTCTCCTAACAACTATGAGCACCTTTCATAAACTACAGTTCCCAGAATTTTGTGGGGAAAGCCATGACTGTTTAAAGTGGAATAATGGTGGAATAACATATGGTGTGAATGTGGCCCTAGACCAAGATTCTCAAAGATACCCACATTGTGCCATTTTTAATTTGGTAAAGTGTACTAATTTCAGGGCCTGGTGGACTAGATTGACAGGAGCCTGTCCTCCAGAAGGCATAGAGTCAGGTGACACAGGGCACAGAGGTTCTTCTAGCAATGGGCTAATTCAATCATCAATTTTTCATGCAGGACTTTTTCCTCTTTCACACAAGGTTCAGATGTATATTAGGTACACATATCCTAGAGCAAGTGTATAAATAACTATCAAATAATGGCCCAATTTCTATTCCTATGGAATTGTCACTGTTTATTTATTAGCGCATCTGAGGAGGATGATTATATTAGTAAATCAATTCCAGATGAACTACTTGGATTACACCTCTTATTATGTTACGCTGTAGGAATCCAAGAATATAAATGAAAACAAAACTCTTCCAGCATTTATATCCTTCTTCGTATCAGCTGCTCTCTGTTGTTCAGTTCAGGCCTCACCAGAATAATGTAGCATTTGGGTGAAAAGATGCAACCCAGTAACCCAGCACTGGAAGCCAAGATGGAGAAGATCTCCACAGCAACCATGTATTTTCCTCTTGTGGCCAGGTAGGTTGGAATAAAAGACAGCCAAACACTGCAAAAGACCAACATGCTGAAAGTGATGAATTTGGCTTCATTAAAACTGTCTGGCAACTTTCTGGCTATGAAAGCTACAGTGAAATTGACAATGGCCAGGAAGCCCATGTAGCCCAAGACACAATAGAACATGGTGGTTGAACCTTCATTACATTGCAGTATAATTTCTTCAGTCATCGTGTGTGTGTCCAAATCAGGGAATGGAGGAGTGGTTGTCAGCCAGAGAGCACAGATCCCTACTTGAATTACAGAAGAGGAAAGAATAATATAATGTGACATTCTTGTCCCCACCCATTTGCTCATCTTGGATCCTGGTTTGGTAGCCATGAAAGCCAGAACCACAGTGATGATTTTGGCTAGCACAGTGGAGAGGCTGACAGAGAAGATGATTCCAAAAGCTGTTTGTCGGAGAAGGCAGCTCACCTTATTGGGTGCTCCAGTGAACAGCAAAGAGCAGAGGAAGCAAAACAGGAGGGAGATGAGGAGAATGCAGGTGAGGCTTCTGTTGTTGGCTTTGACTATGGGAGTGTGCCAATGCTTAATTAAGATGCCAAGCACCAGAGCTGTGATCAAAGAGAATAAAAGTGCTGAGAAAGTTGAAATGATTCCCAAAGTTTCTTCAAAGGATAGGAAGTTTGGAATCTTAGGAATGCATTGATCCCGGCCTGTGTTTGGATAGTAATCTTCGGCACAACTGACACAAGTTTCCATCTCTGAAATAAATAAATAAATAAATAAACAAACAAACATAGTAACAAACAAGGAAAATTCTTTCAAGGGATAAGGAGTGTATCAGGAGTGAACCTGAGGCCTGCCCTTCTCACCTAAATAAAGCCCAAATACAGTGAGGTGTCAAGACTTTCTTCAGCACATCTTTGTAAAGGCTAGGGGTAGGAGAAAGAATAGCTATAGCCTTTAAAGCTGGGGAGATCACAAAATGCTGAAGATGGGCATAGCCCCAGTTTATCATTCAGATAGGGTACACACACTGGAGGAGTTTCTTGTTACCTCCGGATTGCCCCCATTTTAAACTACTGGAGATTCCCAGAAAAGTTAAACAAGTTGTTGCTCAATTGAAACCCCACATATTACTGAGTCTCCTCTCTTCTTTTTGTAGTGTGGATTCACTATAACTTTTTTTCACACTTACCAAAAAACCCACAGGTCTAGCTATTATTACATGAGAATAGTTTTGGAAGATGGTTACACTAAAATATATTACCAATCTTTCTATTCCTCCACCCAAGATGATTAACAGGAAATATCAATAAAATCAATATCAATACAAACCATGAGAATAATTCACAATACCATCAATTTACAAATCTCACAACGTTAATGAGCAGGAACTTGCAAAGAAGCTGCTCGCATTTCAATGCAATAAAATGTATCTTTTGGGATATCTTTAAGATGACATGTCCTACCCTTCTCATTTGAGAACATCCCATCAGGACATGGAGCACAATCATAGCAGCAAAATTTCTTCCCTTCCTTCTTTTTCTTCCCATAACCAGGATAGCAGTGGTCATTACATACTGAAAGGGGGGGCACCTACCCAAAGATATCAGAAGAGCTTGGTATTATTTATTTATTATTATTTATTAAATTTATATCCCACCCTTCCTCCCAGAAGGAGCCCAGGGCGGTCTTAGGAAAATGTTTTGAGGATTACATCAAGGGATCTATCAGTAAATAGGAGGGCCGATTATAGAGAATGCACGATCCACACATGCACAGATGATGCATACAATTGGAGGAATTGCTGCTGTTCTAAGCATCACACAAACTCCAGAAGATTTGAACGGTCATACTTAGCCCAAACAATGGTGCAACTAGCTTAGCATTCCATCTAATGCCACTGACAAGAGGCATGGAAAACAGATTTCATAAAATGTCATCATGGGTAATATTATCTACTCTCTGTAAGTCGCTGCTCCTTGTTAGTCAGGGTTGTCCTTTCTGGGTTCTGCATGTTTTGTTATTCTGCAGTATTCATTTATTTTAAAAACAGTTTAAAATTATTAAATATTTGTATTCTGATATTCAGTGATAATCACAGAGTAAACCCACTGAAATATATAGACTTGAGGAATTTAAGCCCATTGATTTCAGCATGTTTATTTCAAGTATGACTTAGTTTGATACCACTGAATATTGTATATACCCTTGTTAAGAACGTAAGAAGAGCTAGCTGGCAGTGGCCCATCTAGTCCAGCCTGTTCTCACAGTGGTTGACCAGATGTCTATGGGAAGCCCACAAGCAGGACCTGAGCAACTGTGGTTCCCAGCAACTGGTATTCAGAAACATACCACCTCCGACTATGGAGGCATAGTCATCATGGTTAGCAGCCATTGATAGCCTTATCCTCCATGAATCTGTCTAATCCTCTTTTAAAGGATTTTGTCCTGAATTGTCCAACATTCAGCTTCATTGGATGTCCATTCACCCACTTTGGAGAGGTTCTTTTGGAGCTCTTTGCAATCCCTTTTTGTTTCAACCACCCTGAACAATGTACTGCCATCAGAAAACCTGCCCACCTCACTGCCCATCCTTGACTCTAGATAGTTTATGAACTTGTGATTGTTTATGAACTGTGTTAAAAAGCACAGATCCCAGTACCGATTCTTGGCAGACTCCACTTTCTGCATCCCTCCATTCGGAGAACTTATCACTTACAGTATGTAGTACAGTCAGATTCAATAAGAACTCCTATATTTGGCATACATCACACACATAACAAATAAAAACACAAATCCAGTAACATAATTCAGCAAAGCATAAAAGTAAACCAACCAAACAATAACTTCAAATTAACCAAGCAATAACTTCAAATTAACCAAGGGTTGGAGCCAACTCAGTTATACTAAGTGTAGAATTAATGGGTCTAAGTCAGTCTACTCTATGATTAATATCAAATACAACCCGCAAACTTTAAAACAATTACCAGCCCAGGATAAAATAACCACACATCCAATATTCAGCAGACCATAAACAATAGTCTAGAAACAGCATTTTCATTGAAATCACCTTAATTAAAAGTGAGCTGGGCAAGGTGAATCTTGAAAGCCTTTTTCGAAGGGTGGCATGGACAAGGCCAAATGCTCATTCTTTTGGAGGTAAGGGCCACCACTGACATGGTCCTGTCTCTAGTGCTGCTAATCTACCTTATTCTAAGGTGAGGCCAATGAGCAGGACTTCTGAAGCTGATCTTAAAGCACATTCAATTGAGTGGAGGTAATCCTTCAAACAGTGTCTTATCTCTTTTGAAATATCTACCCACTATACATTAATTTCCTCCTTTTAATGATTCATTTAACCAACTTCCCAACACAGCAAGATATCCCAATGCATTTCAAATGTAATTATGCATTATGTGAAGAAACGCTTCTTTTGTTTTCTTTACATCTATTGCCTTTTCATTTCATTGGATCACCATGAAAGAGGGACTGTAAAGTTTCCCTCTGCCAACCTGAGTCAAACCTCTATGCCATTTGATTCTTTCCTCATTTATGGTGAGCTCTTTGCCAGGGGAAGCCTGAGGATCCAGTTTTCCCACTTTGATCTTGATATAGGATTTATTTGAGAAAGTGACCAAGTTTGTAATATCAAATCCCGCTACTAATTCTCCATGTTCGTTAAATGTAATTTTATCTCCAGCACTGTTGTTGAATGAAACCCTCTGAAGAAATGAGTGGAGCTAGGAGGAAAGAGAAAGACAATCAAACAATCTATAAAATGTTGTAATATTATCATTAAGGTTGTTCAAATACATTTCCTATATGGATTTGAATTCTTGTCCTCTAGGAGGACAACCATTACAATTCATAGTGGACTATATCCAACTTTACATTGCAGATAGAGCAAGAGAGTGGTAACTCATGAATCAGTGCAAATTCAACAGTTGATGGTGCTGCCAAGAAAACTTTCAAAAGTTCAATGGAGGACAAATAAGGCTACAAATGTGGTTGCATGGCACCAATATTTGTCAAAGAAGGGAAGGAATTTGAGTAGACAAGCAAGCCAAGGGCAGGATATTCATGTACTCTAGTGAATTAACAGTCAATGTATACTGCCTATTGCATTTCTTCCAAAGCTATGAAATTTCTGTTGTGTCAGTGAGGAAGCATTACCTGCCAGGGCTTCACCATCGAAGAAGACAATGTGCCCATAACCTCCATTCTTCTGCAGTTGGATCTAGTTGAGTACATGAAATGTAAGGCATGTCCCAAAGAATAGACAGCATTGTAGACACTAAAGCTGTGGCCGGTCATGCTCATTTCAAAATAGGGAGAAGGAAGGCTCTCCAGCACCTCCTCTTTGGTACATGTGTCATGGATGTCTGTAGGCACAGTGGAATTTGAAAGTAAACAACTGAATGCTTGTTCCCAGAAATCACTGATAAAACCATCTGCATTGTCCCAAGATGGATTTACACTCTCAAGAAAATCTTGGAAGTTCTGAAGCTCCTTTGAGTGAATTGAGAAGGATATAGCACCATGAAAGTCCTGTATATCAGTATCAATAATCTTTAGAAAAATATGTGATGTGAAATCGATTTGGGCTGTCGTAATCCACACTTTTGCTGCAGTGTACTTCTTAAATTGAGGAACTATTAGTTGAATTATCCTGATTGCTCCTATAGTGCCTCCCAACCACGTTATTGTTGCAGTTTCTCCATGTATAACTACTGCACTGGCTTCACTCATCATGAAAGCTGGCAAAATAGTACGTCTGCCAGATATAATTTCATGTATGTTGGTGTATAAATGCATATTTTTTGGAATTCTTTCTGAGAATGCTAAACATATCCCATTCTGTGAAAGCATTGTCTCTATGGCCTGCAAGAAATGTTCTCCACCTTCATCATCTACAGTGATGAGCCCTACCCATTTCCACCTGAAATGCTGAAGTAGCTGGACAATTCCCTGATACTGAAGGGCTTCATTGGGGACCATGCGATAAAAGGAAGGGAACTTGACTTTATTCTTCACTTCTGGCTCAAATGAACCATATGAAATCTATATAAAAACAAAACAAAACAAGGCATTTTCATAGAGGCAGCTCATCATACTCTTATTTATCTAATCTTTTTCTTACATTGCAATCCAATATGTGCATGTTGAGATGCCTCTTTGTAAGCAATGGGACTTACTACACTTCCACACAACCATTTATTGTGGACTTGGTGCTTCTCATGCATGCAAGTTTTTTACCACATCTACATGATCTGGTTCTCTTCAAAATGGCATCCCATGACATTTCCCCATTTAATCCAGATTTACTTTTTCTGCACAACATCCAATTAATAATACTAATAATAACAATAATCCCTGTGTGTGCCTGATATGAACACTGAGAGTGCTGTGTCATGCAGAGTGTCTTCTCAGTTAAGGCCTTTCTGGGGGTTTTATACATGTTGATGCCTGGGTGTCATCATGCATTGGTGTATATGTTTAAAAAATGTTGAAATAACTCTTCAATTATGGTATGTATTTGGACTCTTATCCATGAACCCTAACTTATTTCTAGGTCTTCTGCTTTACACACATACATACAAGCACACATCTTGTACACACACAATCTTGTGTGAGCACGTGCGTGTGGACACACACAACTTTCCCTCTAGAACAGTAGCGGTTGGGTGAGGTGGTGGTGGCATTGCTCACCTGTCTTCCTGTCACTGCTGTTGCTATGGTTCACTGGGAGCAGCAAAGTTGATGCAGTGCAAATCCAGTGGTACCACCATGCTGAATGTCCTCCTCACCTTCCCAGTAGGCCACAGCGATGACAGTGAAGGAAGTCAGGTAAGAAACCCCATCCCGCCAATCATTACTGCCCAAGATATTCCACCTATCACATTTGGAGCAATCAATCTTCTACACCTATTAAACAATCTTGTCTAAGTTCTCGCACACATCTTTGGAAACCCAAATTATACCCCAATGGAACTCCACATATTTCAGCTTCTTTTACTCCCCTCCCCATACTTTTTATTTATTTTACTATATTTATAAAGTTGATATATTTATAAGTCCCTAGGGTCAAGGGTGGCCAGAAGATGGATTGGGATCAGTTGGGGGATTTGACAGATTCCCCACTCCTGCTTTAATTCTCAGAATATATCTGTTGCATGTCACACCATATTAATGGATTTCTAATAAAAAATAAAGTAGGTCCCACAAGCCTGAAGTCTTCCCTCCCTTGCTCTAGGTGATGTACAATACATCATACCTCTCCAACTTCGTATGTCATCGTAAGCCAAGGAGAAGAATAAATTATGGGGATGATATGCTCAGAACCTACCTGTGGAATCTTGTAAAGACTTAAGATGTCTGCCATTCGTGAAGAAGTATCAGAGGTCAGTCCCCCAATGACTCCTATTACATTTTTCTGGATGCCACATTTGTAGTTGGGGACAAAGTGATGGGATTTGAAGAGCAGGTCCAGAGTGGTACGGTAGGTCATCCTTGAATTGGAGTAGCTGTCATAGATGTGGAACCCGAAAGTGAGATTGGGCAAGATCTGGGGATTGTCATTGATCTCATCAACTGCAAACACCAAGGCCAGGATGTGCTGGTAGAACTTGGTCACCACACTGGAAAGGAAGTGACTTGCTATTTCATGGGAGAATTAAAGAGCCCACAAAATCATTTTAGCACAGTATTCATCTACTCTAGATCTGAAAATTCAGCTGTCTGACTATCAGGAGAGGATACCACCAGCAAAATTAGTCATGATTGATGCCCTGGACTCCTACTGGGAGGAAGGGTGGGATATGCAGTAAATCTAATAATAAATAAATAAATAAATAAAATGATGATTGGAAGAAGTCCTACTAGAAAGGACAATATTTTGTGGCTACCTTTTACTGGGTTGTGCCTTTAGATGATTATGATGATGATTATATCCCACTTTCCTCTAAGGAACTTAAGGTTGTGTAGAAATATGGTTTTCCCTGTCCCAGTTTTATCCTCACAACAACCTGTGAGGTAGGTTAGGCTGAGAGACAGTGACTGACCCAAGTGAAATTCATGGTTGAGCAAGGATTTGAACCCTGGTCCCCCAGGTCCCAGTCCAACACTCTAGCCACTACACCACACCATTTAATATTTAAAACAGTCTCTAAGCAGTTTACAAATATATAAAAATATAAAGTGTAACTGAGATAATGAAAATGAAACAAAATTAATGCTGACACAAAGACTGCTTTTTGTGGTTCAGGAGAATGGGAGTCAGGTTGCTTCTTGTTCCTGGAAGTGTTAATGGAATGCAGTACCTGCCTAGCAGATAAACAGCCTCATTTGAATATCTGCTGCCTGCCCCCTGCATTCTTTCAGTTTACCATCTAACCAGATGAAGAGTTTGGAGAGCTTGAAAGACTTCTTGAGAACTTACATATGTTGTGATATTTTGGTTAGCACAAAAAAGCAATTGCCCTAATGTGGATTTTGGAATGGGCCAAATCTGGCTTAAAACCCCCCCAACAACCTTCAACCAGTTGTGAGGTCCATAGAACATTTTCACCATTATCTGTATGGGAGAAAGTTTGTCGTGAGAACAGATCATTCGTCCCTGCAATGATTATTCAGATTCAAAAGCCCTGAGGGTCAAATAGTAAGGTGGCTACAGAAGCTTCAGAAATATGACTTTACCATCACCCACAGACCAGGTTTAAAGCATTCTAATGCAGATGCATTATCCAGGCAGCCTTGCTTGCAGGACAACTGCAGCTACTGCCCAAGGCAGGAAAACAAGGAGCTGGCTGCCTTGGAGGAGGAGTGAGGGCAAAAGCAGATGGAAGGCCCAGGCCTGTTGGTTTGCAGAAGCACAACTATCCTTTCTGGAGAGATTGAGACGCTACAGGGGTGGACCCTGGAGCAACTGAGGGTCTTACAGAGAGAAGACCCAGACATCAAGATTGTGTGTGGGTGGAAAGTCAACTCACAAATTTGCCCTCCCTGGGAAGGGGTGTCCCCACTCAAGACTACTGTGAAGGCCTTTTGGTCCCAATGGGAGAGTCTAGAGCTTAGAGATGGCATATTGTACAGACGATGGGTAGAGCCCGTGGGGACTGGATATAGGTGGCAGCTGATTGTGCCAACAAAACTAAAGGGAGAAGTGATGGTGTTGTGCCATGATGCTAAAACGACTGGACACTTTGGTGTGGCAAAAACCCTTGCCCGGGTAAGGGACAATTTCTACTGGGACAAGTGCAGGCAGGATGTGGACAACTGGTGCCAAAAGTGTGATGCTTGCACAGCAAAGAAGGGTCCCCCTAGGACAGGGAGAGCCCCAATGCAGCAATATCTGGTGGGTGCCCCAATGGAATGTGTTGCAATAGATGTTCTAGGGCCCCTCCCAGAAATGGAGGCTGGCAACCGCTACATCTTGGTTGCAATGGATTATTTTACACGGTGGCCAGAGGCTTATGCCATAAAAAATCAGGAAGCTGTGACAGTGGCAAACAGTTGGTTGACAACTTCTTTTCAAGATTTGGGGTGCCTGGCGAATTACACTCTGATCAGGGTAGGAACTTTGAATCAAGAGTGTTCCAGAAACTATGTGAAATTCTGGGAATCCACAAAACACGGACCACCCCCGCACATCCCCAGTTGGATGGCATGGTGGAAAGGTTCAGCCGCACCCTGGGGGTACAACTGGCAACTTTTGTGCATCATCATCAAAGGGATTGGGATGAACACATCACTCCTTCTGATGGCATATAGAACAGCAGTTATTGAAAGCACCAAGTGTACTCCAGCCCTTCTCATGTTTGGGCATGAGTTGACGACTCCCACCTGCCTGCTTTATGGCACCCCCGATGATGAGAGGGATAATGCAGACCCTTTGGACTATGTAGAAGGGTTGCAATGTAAATTAGAGAAGGAGCACCAATTTGCAAGGGAAAATCTGAGGATTGCCTCAGATAAGATGAAACGCTTATACGATGTGAGGTCATATGGGGGATGTTTTGTCAGGGGAGACCTGGTGTGGTTTTATAACCCAAAAAGGAAAAAGTGCAGGAGCCCTGAACTAGATAAACCTTGGGAATGTGGTCCTCAGAAAAATAAATGAGGTAGTTTACCAGATCCAGCTAGGCCACAGGCACAAGCCCAAAATTATTCACAAGGACCTACTGCAGAAGTATCGAGGGAACCAAACATGTAACTGGTTCTTCCAGTCAACAGTGGGACTTCACCCAGCGAGTGTAGAGACAGAGCGACAGGTTCCACCTATGCAAGGGGATTCCCCAATGGTAGCTGCTGCAGCCAAACATTATTCATCTGGGCTAGGTGATGGGGGCTCCACTACATTGTCTGCCAGGAGACCTCAGAGATGTAGGAACACACCACAAAGATTAGATCTCTGAGCTGGCGTAGTGACTCAAATTTGCTTTAAAGCCATAGACCGTATTTGAACTTGTGTGGAAAGGAGACTGTAATATGACTATGCTTTTAATGATGTATATTTCAATGCCTTACTAACCTGTATCTGTTATTTCTTTGTAGGGGAAGCTGTTATTCTGTTGTTTGTTTGCAGGTCTGGGGCAGACCTTTTCAGGGAAGGGTGTAGTGTTATGAGCATGGGGGTTGGGATGGATGATTCCTGTGGGTCCCCTTTCCAGCCTCTGATTTGGAATCCTATGCCTGGGAGCTGGCTCTGCTAGCCAGATGAAGCTCCTTTGTTAATCAAATAGAGTGGCCAGGTAAGATGATGGGATGATCAGTTGCCCTTGGGGGAGGCGCGCAACAGTAAAGTCGGAAGGGGCCTATAAGGCCATCGAGTTCAACCACCTGCTCAGTGCAGGAATCCAAATTAAAGCATACTCGACAGGTGCCTATCCAGCTGCCTCTTGATGGCCTGTAGTGTTGAAGAGTCCACCACCTCCCTAGGTCATTGGTTCCATTGTGGTACCACTCTTAACAGTTAGGGTTTCCTGATGTTCAGTAGAAATCTGGTTTCCTGTAACTTGAGCCCATTATTCTGTGTCCTGCACTCTGGGATGATCGAGAAGAGATCCTGGCCCTCCTCTGTGAGGCAACCTTTCAAGTACTTGAAGAGTGCTATCATATCTCCCTTCAGTCTTCTCTTCCCAAAGCTAAACATGCCCATTTCTTTCAAAATCTCTCCTCATAGGGCTTTGTTTCTAGTCTCCCAATCATTTTTGTTGCCCTCATCTGAACCTGTTGGTTGTGTCCTCCTGTGGCAGTCAGGCCACAGGTGCTGCTCCTACTCCTCCAAAACAAAGAACAATATAGAAGGCATAACACTGAAATAGTACAAAGTTGATACCCTAAAAAACCTGCTGCACTTCCCTTTTCTATAGCTGGAGATTCAGCACCTACCTATACATTATGATTAGAACAGAGAGCAACTGGATCATAATGATCTAATGTTTCCAAACATGTAACTGGCAGTTTATATGTTTGAGCATTTCATTTTCATCTCAACAGTGGTCAGTGTCCTTTCATCCACCCATTTTTTTTTTAAAAAAGTTCTATCTTTTCAAAGCAACCAAAGTAAATTGCACCCATGTGACATGCAAAACCATTTCACCGAGAGAAGAACTCCTTACAAGGGGAAGTTAATCGACTCCTGAGAAGGGGGTTTGCCAAACATGAGATTGGTGAAAATATAATGGATATGAGATGCCATCCCACCGATGAGGAGATCACCTGGCTTGTACCACTCATGTGGAATATCTACAGGATTATGTATGGTGCACTTAAAGGCATGCAATTTGCATACCATGTTTGGGAGCAGCGGTAGCAGCACCCACATCCTGATGACAAATTTCCCTCCGCACATAGCCTCTCCTGTATCTCTCTACAATATAATCACTACCCTCAGCCTGATGTGAAAACGATGGCTTGCGTGTCACCAGCTGATACTTCCAAATGCATTGATTAAAGACAACCTGTCCACATTATCCTTAACCTCCCAACTGAATGCCAATTGAGATGCACCATTTGAACCTTGACCTATGCAACGACAGAGGGAAACTGCCTGACAGAGCCGTGACCCTCTCTTATCCCTAATGTTAACTGTCTATGGAACACTGGGATACTTATAATCATTTCAGACACACTTCTTTGTTTGTTCCCTACTGGCTTCTGGAAGCAGCATGGGAGCTTCAGCCAAGTGAATTAATTGTGGCGATTTTGATAATTAAAGGGAAGATAATTACTTCTGCAATATGTTTGGACTCGACGATGCCTCATCAGCAACAGAATGGCTGAATCAGATATTTTTGTCGTATCAGAGAATCATAGCGTTGGAAGGAGCCTGAAATGTCATCTAGACCACCCCCTAGTCTGTGGAGGAAATCTGCTGATACAATATTCCTGATAGGTGGGCATCTGTTTTTAAAAAACCCCAATAATAAAGGGTCATCCACCACCATTCAAAGAAGTCCCACTGTTAAACTGCTCATGCAATCAGTAAGCTCTTCACAATGTAAGTCAGAAGGCTCCACAGTGACACCTATGATGGAACAAGTGAGGAATGCTTTGGATAGGAACACCAATGCTAACTTTGATCTCTCTGAGGAAAAAAATAACAAGTGTCAAAAGGTTCTTCAAGACCCCTTTCTGCACGAGAATCTAAATTCATTTTGAAAACTCAGGGATGAATTTATTCAACACTGACATTATTAACACGATTTCTGCTAATCTAATTGCAAGTGCTGGAGATCCCTTTGGCCTCTGCCGCATCTGTCACCAATTGGACCGTGTCTGCCACCATATGCTCTGCATTATTAATGGGATATTGAAAAACCATGATGGAGAGAACCCCACTTATGTCCATAGGAGTTTAGGATACAGCTGCCATGACATCCGGTCACTTTACAACTCATATGTACAGAAATGCCTGAGACCTGACTTCACACTGCTCCCTTCCTGATGTGGCTAGGAGACTCTCTGCCACCACTTTCTCTCCATGATGAGAAATACTAATTGAAAGACTGGCAGGGAGGTTGTTCTGCTTCAGGAAGGGTATGGGATGGAGACAAGTCCCTCATTCCTGGTGTAACTCTGTACCTTCAGTGTTGTGTCAGATCTTAGCATTCTCTGAGACTGCTGCATTCTTCCTGACATGGATCACCCCAGAGTCATCAAACAGAAAAGATCTGAGAAGTGCTGATGTCCTGATTTCCCCTATGGAGGTTGGAGAATGGTTGGGACCCTCTAGGCTCTTTTCTATGTCAAGGGACGGGATGGATTTCTCCTCTTTTTGGAGCCCTTTTAAAAGACCCAACTCTATTGCCCTAGATTTGGAAAGGGGATGAGCTCTACACACAATTTTCAATAATATAAAATAACACATAAAATGTAACTTACTGTATAAAATAGTGAGAGCTTCAGAATGTGCCCTCCTAAACATGTTTTAACAGACTCTCTGGCCCCATGGAATTGACATTTTCAGTTTCATTAATTATTTTACGTCTGAGTAGAATATTTGCATTGGTAAGTACCACAGAGTCAGTTCTAGGAAGGTCACTTTAGTCTATGATAGCCTCGGCTGTATCCTTTCCCTCGAGATGGAGCTGTTGTAAAAAATCCAATCACACCGCAATCCAATCACACCGCAATCCAATCACACCGCAATCCAATCACACCGTCAGGTAGCAGGAAACTGAGGATGAAACAAAAGAAACAAAAATTAATCTCAAATGACTGGTATGCAAAAGGAATGTGGGCGGTTTAGCCAGTGGGCGGTTCATGGCTAGAGGCTTTTTTTTATATACTCTTTGTAGTTTTGCATTTTAAACTGTATAAAAAGCCTTTGTTCTTTCTCCCCGGGGCCGACTGAACTCAGACCTTTGTTGCTGATGTGTCTGATCGTGCCACTATTGCAATAGCTTAGATAAATAAAATCTTTTGAACTTGTTACTGTATCAGGTCATTCTTTCTTGCATTCATTCCCGCCTGGAAAGAACCCCCTTGGTTCGAAGTTTTTTTGCGACAGAGCTGTGGTATGCAAACCAGCTAACCGAGTCCTACGTGGATTCCTGAACCAAATTGGGATGAGATGGGTTGAGACAGCCCCGGTTTGCTGTAAGGCAACTCCGATTCCTCTGACAGAGTTCCAGTGGCCTGAGTGGTTTAACAGTCAGTCTCTCCTCTGGGGATTGTAGCTCTGTGAGGGGAATAGGGTGTCTCCTAGCAACTCTCAGCACCATTCACAAACTATACTTCCCAGGATTCTTTCGGGGATGCCATGACTGTCTAAAGTGAAATAAAGCTCTGGTGTGGATGTAAAATGAAATAAAGGTCTGATGTGGAACTGCCTTTCCACTCCCCCTCTCTACTCTACTCTACTCTCCCTCTCTCTCTTCCTTCCTCTCTCCTCTCCCTTCTCCTCCCTTCTTCATCTCCCCTCCCCTCTTCCTTCTTCCTCCTCCCCTGCCCATCCCAGCCCTCCCTCCCTCCCACTGCTCCTCCCCCTCCCACTGCTCCTCCCCCCATTTTACCTCTCCTAAGCATGAATTGTAATTTGGTGAAGTTTCCTATAGTAAATCATTTTCTTTTTCTTCTGTTTCTGTGAATATGTGAAGTACAGCAATGCTTTGCATAATTTACACTAAAAAACCCTCTCAAAATAATTGTGGAATAATGGCACTGACTATTCTGCAGAATAGTCTCCAGTGGACATCAGGAGTGTCTCAGTTTACACAAGATAAAACAGTGGGAGGTGAAATATATTCTAGTAAAATTCTAGGTATATTCTTAAACTGCAAGGTTTTTTGCCTGTTAGTGAATTTCTCTGCTTTTTAATCCAGGAGGTAAGAAATGGGATCCTGTGCAAGTTTGCTGAGAATAGATTGATTATTTGCATGCTTATTGAGTTCAGTGGGATTTACTCCCCCGTAATCATGCTTAGCATATGTAAAGCTGACCATGGGTGGAGAAGAAGAGAGAGGGAGAGGAACGGCTGGAGTGGACAGGGAAGGAGGAAGAAGGAAGAGGGAAGGGGAGGTGAGGAAGAAGGGAGGAGGAAGGGAGAGGAGAAGAGAAAGAGAAGAAAGGCAGGTTTGATCATTTGCATGCTTATTGAGTTCAATGGGATTTACTCCCCTGCAATCATGCTTAGGATAGGTGAATGACCACAGGGGATGGAGAGGGGAGGAGGTGGCAGGGAAGGGAGAGGGGAGGAGGGGAATGGGAGCAGGCAAGAGGGGAGAGGAAAAGAAGGGAAGGTTTGATCATTTGCATGCTTATTGACTTCAGTGGGATTTATTTCATATGAGGGCAGCCTATTACCCCTCCTTGCCATGGGACAGGAAGGAGGCTGAACTGTGGTTACAGATCATGTCTCACTCACGGCCGGTGGCTGGGGACAGAACTGATAGTGGCCACCTCATGGCTAGGCAATTGGCACCAGCTCCCTCCCGCGGGCCAGCGGGGCAGGGGGTTCAACCCCGCCTGCTCTGCTGGGAGTTTAGCTCCCGTGGCTTCTGTGGCAGGAACCCTTGCCGGTATAGGCATGAGTGTACACTCTGCGGTGGTCAACACGGCTCGCTACCTGCCCTAGGAACCGGCATTATCGAGGGGGCAATAGGGACTTCCACGGTCAACGGAAGCAAGGATCCCCAGGTGCAACTCAAGGAAAAGGGCCCCAGCCCAATTAAGTTACTAGAATTGCAATGTTTATTGAGTTTTTACCCCTTAGTCCCTGAAGCTCAGTGCCTTTTAGAGGGTTTTTTAACTGGTTTTCGGATCCCTTACTTAGGCCCCCGGACCGCCTTCCGGTCTAGGAACCTGAGGTCTGTCTTGGGCATGGAACAGGTTGTTCTAGACAAGATTAACAAAGAAAGGGAAGCGGGCCGAGTTTTGGGCCCCTTTGCTTCCCCTCCCATCACGTCCCTTAGGGTTTCACCATTGGGCATTGTGCCTAAGAAGATACCAGGAGAGTTCCGCCTCATTCACCACCTCTCCTATCCACATGGGCAGTCAGTTAACGATTTTATCCCACCTCACTTAAGTTCGGTATGCTGCACCTCTTTTGACTGTGCAGTGAACATGGTTAGGAGTTGCGGTGTGGGCGCCCTCATGGAGAAGTGTTACATAAAATCTGCATTCCGCCTCCTCCCCGTCCACCCTGGAGATTTTGATCTATTGGGCTTCGCTTTTGCGGATCACTATTATGTAGATCATGCACTGCCCATGGGCTGCTCTATTTCGTGCACAGTATTCGAGCTTTTTAGCTCTTTCCTGGAGTGGGCGGTTAGGAGGCGGTCTGGCTCACGTTCTGTTGTCCACTATTTGGACGATTTTTTATTTGCTGGACGGGCACACACAAGGGAGTGCAAGGATCTTAAGGATCACTTTATGGAGCTGTCAAGAGAATTGGGAGTCCCACTGGCGGAGGAAAAAACTGAAGGCCCGTCCCCTATTATCACATTCCTGGGGATCGAAATAGATACGTTGGCCCAGTCCTGTAGGCTCCCTCTTGCCAAACTGCAGTCACTGCGAGAGAAGATATCTCAGGTCCGGGTTTCCAGGAGAGTAACCCTGCGCTCCCTTCAGGAGCTGGCGGGTTCCCTGAACTTCACCTGCAGGGTGGTTGCACTGGGGCGTGCTTTCCTGAGACGAGTATACGACGCTATGTCAGGTTTGTCCCGTCCTCATTATCACATTAGGCTTTCGGGGGCGCTCAAAGATGATCTGTCGGTCTGTGCTAAATTTTTACAGGAATTCAATGGGATTTCCTTTTGGAGGCGGGACCGCCTCCTGGAGGCCGAACTCCAGGTGCACTCCGACGCCTCGGGGGCATGTGGTTTCGGTGTCGTTCTTAATGACTCCTGGAGCCATGGCAGCTGGCCACAGAACTGGGTTCAGGAAGGCTGGACTAGAGATTTGACTCTCCTGGAATTTTTTCCAATAGTGGCGGCAGTGCATCTTTGGCTGGACAGGCTGCGCGATTCCACAGTCCACTTTTGGTGTGACAACCTGTCCACGGTGCATGTTATTAACTCCTTGTCATCAAAGAACCCGAGTCATGCACCTAGTACAGGCTTTTGTTTTACAATGTCTCCAGTTTAACATTCTGTTTCTGGCATGCCACGTCCCGGGTATTGATAACAGTATTGCTGATGCTCTGTCACGGAATCAGATGGAGAGATTCCGCCACCTGGCGCCGTGGGCCAAGGCTCAGCCGGACGTGGTCCCGCCAGACCTATGGGAGATTGGCAGCTTGAGTCGGAGAGGGCGATAAGCCTGTCCATTGTGCCCAGTACTATGGCCAGCTACCAGAGAGCAGGTAGGGAGCTATTAGCTTTCAGGGCCGAAAGGGGATACATTCAGCGGTGGCCCATTCCAGTGGTGCACCTCATAGAGTTTTGTGTGGAAGGCAGAAGGAAGGGCCTTGCCATCAAGACTATTAGAGGTAAGCTCTCTGGCCTTTCCTTTTTGGCCAAGTCTCGTGGTTTGCAGGATTTTTCCGATGACTTCCGACTTCGTAAGATGTTGGAAGGCTGGGTACGGGAACACCCCGCCAATTCAGATTCCCGCTCCCCTATGCACCCTGAACTTTTATTAGGGCTCCTGATTCAATTGGAATATTTATGTTCCTCATCTTTTGAGGTACTGCTTTTTCATGCGGCCGGACTTACGCTGTTCTTTGGAGCATTTAGGATCAGTGAGGTGCTGGCAGGGTCCAAGAATGACATCTCTTCCCGTGCCTTTTTGCTGTCTGATTTTAGTTTGAAGGGGGGACAGGCTGCCCTACAGTTGGGATGGTCAAAGACTGATCAGCGCAGGAGGGGACGTATGGTTATGCTTTCCCCCTCACAGCTGCACGAGATTTGCCCTGTAGCCGCATTGAAAATTTTTTTGGCAGTCCAGGGACAACAACCGGGATACTTGTTTATACATAAGGATGGCCAACCCCTTTCTAGATTTCAGTTTTGGGCGGTTACCAGGAAAGCCCTGGGTAACATGGGACTGGACCCCAAATATTTTGGGACACACTCTTTCCGCATTGGAGCAGCGTCTACGGCTGCCTGTTTGGGTTTTTCCCAAGAAAGGTTGCAGTCCCTGGGAAGATGGCGTTGTACAGCCTATAGGTCTTATATTTGACCCTTCCGAAGGGTCCAAAAAACCAGTTTGTGACTTGTTCCTTGTCACTTTTATGAGTTTCCATTGTTTGTTTTGACAGGCCGTTGGAAGGGAGATGAAAGAGCGTGCATCCTCCTCTGCGGCCATAGCATGGTCTTTTGGGCAGCCGCAGAGCGGTGAAGTCGCGTTTTGGTACGCAGCTTGGACTTAGCCAGTGGGCTACTGTGGAATGGCTGGGCCGCCGTGGGATGCGTTGGGACGTGCTCCTCCCTGCGCTTTTCCAGATGGCAATGGTTCGGGATGCGCCACAATATTTGGTCATTCACCTGGGGGGAAATGACCTTGGCATGCTGAAGGGTAGAGCCCTTATTGAGCAGGCGTGTGCTGACTTCTGGGCCATCACGCAGAGGTGGCCGGGGGTGCACTTGATTTGGTCTGATATTTTACCCCGTAGACATTGGAATTGTATGGGTGACCCTAGGGGGATAAATAGGTCCCAAAAAAAAGTGAATAGGCAGCTCCGTCTTGCTCTATTGGACTCTGGTGGTTTTGTCATTCACCACCCTGAGATAAGGCACAGTAGGGTTGAACTATATTGGTCAGATGGAGTCCATATGTCCGATGTAGGTAACGATATCCTTTTAGATGACCTGCAGAAGGGTGTGAAGGACATCTTGTTTAGATGTGGGGTAAAGGGTGACTAAACAGAGGTTTGTCCCCTTTCTGTGGCGAGGAAGTGTGGGAAAGGTTAAAGGTGAAGGGCAGCTAGGTGACACCTTTAGGCACCTTTGGAGGTGATAGGCGGTTCCAGAGGCCTGCAGCTCTGGGTTATACGGCCCGAGGGCAGGATATGGATCGCCTTTGTTCCAACAGGTCTCATCCACTCAGAGTTTCAGGGCACCGGGGGGCGGTGATGCAGGTTGGCCTCCCTACGCACAATTGGAGTGTGGTCGGGGCAAGAGGTTGACAGATTAGCACCCCCTGGCCCGACAGGGGTTTGGGTCGCCCCAATAGCTGCAAGCAGGCTTTGCCTGACTCATCAGTTGAATCCCGCACTTATGTTCCCTTCTGCAGGTTCATTATCATAATATGAATTTGGTTTAATAAAGTGGCCCGTTATTTAACCCATCATATTGTGTCTGCGTCTTATTTCACCCCTGGGTCGCAATCCCGCTCCGCACCCGGGACTTACCGGGTCGCGGGGCATAGTTTGCAGCCCGAGGTGAATCCTGAGCCTCCATGGTGAAGGAGGGCAAGCAAGCCAGACTGGCGTGACGTTGTCACGGCGCGCTGCCTAGAGTGGGTGGGGCAACCGAGTTTATTTAAGCTCAGGCCGGCTGCCCCCTCTCCCTCTTCAAAGTTTGTGGCACCCGCCCTACCCTCCCTCTGCTGCAGTGTGATTCATTTGGTCGCCTCTGGGGCCGAGTAGGAATTTTTGGCCTGCCTGCGTTTTAGCCGGCAGGTTTTTTTTGCCTACTCCATACTGTGGTTAGTAGGGAGGGCATTTAGGGTTAGCCTGGGTGTTCTTGTGGTTATTAGGTTGATTTGGCTGTTTGAATTTAATACTTAAATAAGGTCGCTTTATTGAGGAAGTGCGGGAAAGGTTAAAGGTGAAGGGCAGCTAGGTGACATCTTTAGGCACCTTTGGAGGTGATAGGCAGTTCCGGAGGCCTGCAGCTCCGGGTTATACGGCCCGAGGGCAGGATACGGATCGCCTTTGGGGCCAACAGGTCTCATCCACTTGGAGTTTCAGGGCACCGGGGGCGGTGATGCAGGTTGGCCTCCCTATGCACAATTAGAGTGTGGTCGGGGCAAGAGGTTGACAGATTAGCACCCCCTGGCCCGACAGGGGTTTGGGTCGCCCCAATAGCTGCAAGCAGGCTTTGCCTGACTCATCAGTTGAATCCCGCACTTATGTTCCCTTCTGCAGGTTCATTATCATAATATGAATTTGGTTTAATAAAGTGGCCCGTTATTTAACCCATCATATTGTGTCTGCGTCTTATTTCACCCCTGGGTCGCAAACACCACCTGCCAGAGCTGCACAATCTGAGGAGACAGTTTGGCTTTGGTCTTCATTGGTTCGTGATTGGATCTAGCTGATCACATGATGTGCAAGGCATGTGTCACAGCATAGGCAGCATTATAGAAACTGTAGCTGTGGCCGGTCATGCTCATTTCAAAAAAAGGTGCAGGAAGGCTCTGCAGCTTCTCCTCTCTAGTATAGCTGTCATCAACATCTGTAGGTGCAGTGGAGTTTTAAACTGAAGAAGGGGCATCATGTTCTTGCATCCTTTCCACGTGGATAACTTTATTATGTGGCTGCCTCCATTTAACAATAAAGCCTGAGATAATGTTAAACCTAAATTTAATTGGCTTTAATAAAGGTTTTTGTGATGCAACAATAGAAACATTGATTGTGTGGATATTTTTAAGAGGAAAACACCCCTAAATTTAGGACAGTTAAATATAAGAATCAATGAAAATAATATAGCAAAACATTTCCAGCCAGTGTCTAGATATCTTCACTACATTTATTATTATTATTATTATTATTATTATTATTATTATTATTATTATTATTATTATTATGTAGCAGCAGCAGCAGCATCAGCAGCATGGACAAAATGGAGTTGCAATAATCAAAGCAGAATACATAGACCATTTTCACATAAACCAAAGAAACTAACAAGTACAAAGTTATGCATGAATAAAACAGAGGTAAAGATCATACATGGCATATCCATTTTTTAAATAATAAAGTAATAGTATACAGGATCAGAGTTAAAGGATAGTCTCATATTACATATAATCAAAGGAATGAGTTACAGATAGTTCCAAACAAATTCCTGGATCATAAGTACAACGCTCACATGTCATATGAGTAGTGAATGGCTGCCATATGGCTGTAATGAATATTTACTGAGAAGTAAACAGTTACCCATAATATAAAATTAAAATAAAGCAGGGAATCTCTATTCCAGATGATTTCACTACTTCAGCTAATGTTTAGGAATAAATCACTTCCAGTTTAGATTAGGAACATATCAGAGCAGTTTTCAGCCCTCATGGAGTTCAGCTGCATTCCTTCCTTGCAGTCTAGATCTATTGTAAACCCCTGACTTCCACCTTGTGATTTCACTTCTTCTTCCTTCTCCAGTAATGCCAACTCTTATTCTGAAAGGAATCTACCTGCCACGTTTGCTTTTATACATGAATTCAGTTTTCCCAGTCTTAGAAAGACAGGACAGGATAGTCCTGTTTAGGTTTCTCTTTGTCCATTAAGTTTTAGTTTCTTCAGCTGAACACTGGACCCCCCCTGTGAATTTTTGATCCACCTGTCTGTAAAACAAATCCAAGCAGTTCACATTTCCACAAAAAGACACAAAATAATTTCCACCTTGTGATTTGACTTTTTGTTCCTTCTCCAGTACTGCCAACTCTTACTCTGAAAGAAATCTACCTGCCACGTTTGCTTTTATACGTGATTTCGGTTTTCCATCCCAACCTCTTAGGAGGACAGGACAGGACAGGATAGTCCTGTTTAGGTTTCTCTTTGTCCCTTAAGTTTTAGTTATTTCAGCTGAACACTGGACCCCCTTTGTGAATTTTTGATCCACCTGTCTCCAAAACAAATCCAAGCAGTTCACATTCCCAAAACAAGACACAAAATCATGAAATAGTTGCATGCTTACACAAGGTACAAATTTATGTCGACCTCTTTCTATATCTTTCTTCGCATTAGATGCTCTTTGTTGTTCAACTCAGGCCTCACTAGAATAATGTAGCATTTTGGGGAAAAGATACAACCCAATAACCCAGCACTGGAAGCCAAGATGGAGAAGATCTCCACGGCCACCATGTATTTTCCTCTTGTGCTCAGGTAAGTTGGAATAAAGGAGAGCCAAACACTACAAAAGACCAACATGCTGAAGGTGATGAACTTGGCTTCATTAAAACTGTCAGGCAACTTCCTGGCTAAGAAGGCCACTGTGAAGCTGACAATGGCCAGGATGCCCATGTAGCCCAAAACACAATAGAACATGAAAACGGACCCTTCATTACATTGTAGTATTATTTCTTCAGTTATTGAGTGTAAGTCCAAATCTGGGAATGGAGGAGAGGTTGCCAGCCACAGCGCACAGATCTCTACTTGAATAATGGAGCAGGAAACGATAATGGAATAAGCTAGTCTTTTGCCTACCCATTTCCTCATCCTGGATCCTGGTTTGGTTGCCATGAGTGCCAAAACCACAGAGATGGTTTTGGCCAAAATGCTAGAGAGGGACACAGAGAAGACAATGCCAAAACTTGTTTGCCGGAGAAGGCAGATTGCCTCATTAGGCTTCCCAATGAACATCAAAGAGCAGAGGAAACACAAGAAGAGGGAGATGAGGAGAATGTAGGTGAGGCTTCTGTTGTTGGCTTTGACTATGGGAGTGTCCCGGTGCTTAATGAAGATGCCCAGCACCAGAACTGTGAGAGGAGAGAATAAAACTGCAGAGAATGTTGAAACAATGGCCAAATGTTCATCAAAGGCTAGAAGGTTTGCTATCTTAGGAATGCATCTATCCTGATCTTTGTTTGGATACTGATCTTCTGGGCAACTGAGACAAGTTTCCATGTCTGAAAAACAAACAATATATGAAAATTTGAAACAACCAGGACTATGCTTAAGTAAATTTTGTATCAGCAGTGCATCTACTACAGTGATTTTCACCTTGGAAAGTTTGAAAACTTCCTGCCCAATGGCTTCTGCCCATGACGTTTCAAAATGTAAAGCCATGTATCAAATCTAGAATATTCTTAAGAATTTTCTTATCAGGAGTCCATCTACCATGCCTATCTTTCTAAAAACATTTTCTTCAAAACAGTTAAATGTTAAAATTGTATTATGTTGTCTATAAACAATGAGAATAATACTTAAAGATACATTTTAAACTACATCTTTCCGCTTTCCCTAATCTCATGACAACCAATTTCCAAAAGAGCTTCTCAGAGTTCACTTCAATAAATTGTATCCTTTGCTATATTTTAGCACGACATGTCCTACCCTTTTCATTTGAGACCATTCCATCTGGACATGGAGCACAAGCATAGCAGCAAAATTTCTCCCCCTCTTTCTTATTCTTCCCATAACCAGCAGGGCAGTAGTCATTACATACTGAAACGGGTGGCACCTGTCCAAAGAAGAGTTTAGTCACAGGAAAATGTTTGATGAAATTTATCTTTCGTCATGTGATCTACCAGTAAATGTGGAACATACAATCTGAATCTGCACAGGTGACCAAAATCTGCCTCTCCAAGCATTATACAAACCCAAGAAGATTTCAATATTTATTCTTAGTCCAAGGAACAATAAAACTATGTTAGAATTCAATATAATATTTGGTGTGTGAGTTACAGAGACCTGGGTGAGTGAACTGGAATGACTTGATCTGACCCAGCTTTGTCCACCTGGATACTTGGTGCAACAGCAGCACAAGGAAGGGGGGGAGGAGTTGCTGTGGTCTACAGAACTTCCATCTCTGTCACCAGGAAACCACTCTTTGTTGGAGCTGGCTGTGAGGGCCTGCACCTGGTGTTAGGCCAAAGAGACAGGAAACTAGAGTTGCTGCTGGTATACCATCTACCCTGCTGCCTGGCAGCTTCTCTGACTGAGCTAACAGAGGCCATCTGGGCTGTGGTATTGGAGGAGTCTGGAACAATAGTCCTGGGTGATTTCAATGTTCATGCTGAGGCTGCCTCTAATGTTCTGGCTTGGGACTTCATGGCCTCTATGACAACCATGGGGCTGTCTCAAGTTGTCACTGGCCTGACGAATAGGGCAGGGCACACCCTCGACTTGGTTTTTGCTCCAGATGATGGAAGGGGTGGTCTGGAGATAGGGGGGTGGATGTCATTCCATTGTCATGGTCAGACCATTTTTTGGTGAAGTTTAGACTTAGGGCTCCAATCCTCCCCTGCAGGAGTGATGAACAGATTAAGATGGTCTTCCCCCAGGGACTAATGGAATCCACAGGATTCTTGAATGCCCTGGGGGAATTCCCAGTAGATAGAGCAGGTGACCCTGTTGAAGCCTTGTCACACTGTGGAACAATCAGGTGTGTGGGGCTCTTGACATATTTGCCGGGAAACACTGTCTCTGGCATTGTGGAGCCTGGTTTGCACCTTGCTACACAAGTGAGCTAAGGGCAATGGAATAGGCTAGAGTGCAAGTGGTGAAAGACACGGTGTGAGGCTGATCAGGTATGAGTAAAACATCATAACTGTGCCTGCTGTGTGGCAGTCGGGGCGGTGAAGAAGGCCAACTTCACCAAGATTGCATCCTCAAGTAGGTGTCCAGTGGAGCTTTTCCATATTGTCAGGGGTCTGTTGACATCAACTCCAGGAAAAGCAGTTTTAGTCCCTTTGGAGGCCCACTGTGAATTGTTTGCAAGATACTTTGAGGGACAGTTGCTTGCCTTTGCAGCAATCTTGATGCCTCATCCACATCTACTGTAGTTTTAGTTGATGTGGCCTGATGACATGGACAAGGTGCTTGAGACAATGCGTCCATCAACGTGCCCTCTCGACCCTTGCTCTTCTCGGCTTATGAAAGCTTGCCAAGGGCATTTGATGGAGTGGATCCAGGGTGTGGTCAACGGATTGTTTGGGGAGGGAATGGTTCCAGCCACCCTGAAAGAGGCAGTGATCCAATCCCTCCTGAAAAACCCCACCCTGGACCCACTGGTTTGCGACAACTACCGCCCGGTCACAAATACCCCCTTTTTAGGGAAGGTGATTGAGAGAGTTGTGGTGCAGCAATGGCAAGTACTCTTGGATGAAACAGATTATCTTGACCCATTCCATTCTGGGTTCAGGCCTGGTTATGGAACTGAATCAGCCTTGGTGGCCCTGATGGATGACCTTTATTGGGAAAAGGATGATGGAGTGCAACCGTGTTATTCTTACTTGATCTCTTGGTGGCTTTTGATTCCATTAATCATGGTATCCTTCTGGGCTGCCATGGCGAGAAGGGTATTGGAGGCACTATTTTACAATGGTTCCAATCCTATCTGCAGGGTTGTTTTCAGAGAATGGCATTGGGTGATTGTATTTCGCCCCTCTGGCAGTTGTGCTGTGGGGTTCCACAGGGTACCATCCTGTCTCCCATACTGTTTAATATCTATATGAATCCCTTGGGAGCAGTTATCAGGAGATTTGGGGTGAGGTGTTTGCAGTATGCCTACGATACCCAGCTCTATTTCTCTATAACGTCTGAATCGAGAGAGGCCATGCAAGCCCTGGATCGCTGCCTGGACAGGGGGTGGGCTGCATGAGGGTCAATAAACTGAGTCTGAATCCTTGCAAGATGGAGACGCTGTGGATTGGTGGTTTCTAAGTTCGGATAATTGGTCAGTTGCCTGCTATGGATGGTGTTGTATTCTCTCTGAAAGAGCAGGTTTGTAGTCTGGGGGTGCTCCTGGAACCATCTTTGTCACTAGAGGCCCAGGTGACTTCAATGGGTAGGAGTGCCTGTTACTAGCTTTGGTGGTAAGACAACTGTGGCCATTTCTGTACCAGGATAGCCTAACCAATGTTGTCCATGCATTGGTAACATCCAGGCTGAATTACTGTAATGTGCTCTGTGGGGCTACTCTTGAGGTTAGTCTGGATGCTGCAGCTGGTGCAAAATGCAGTGGCGGGACTGTTCAGTGGGGCGGGGTATCACTAACATGTCACCCCACTGCTGAAAGAATTGCATTGGCTACCTATTAGTTACAGGGCTAAGTTCAAGGTTCTGGTTTTGGTCTGCAAAGCCCTGTACAGCTTGGCACCAGGATACCTGAAAGACCGCCTTATCCCTTATAAACCCACTGTGCTCTGTTGGTGAGGGCCTTCTGCAGATACCATCTTATCAGGAGGTCCATTCTGCACAATGTAGGAAATGAACCTTTAGTGTAGTGGCATCTACCCTTTTCCATCCCCTTAATTATTAGACAGGTGTGTCTGTTAACTTTTTGGTGCCTACTGAAGACCTTTCTCTTTCAACAAGCCTTCTAAATAGAAACCTTATCCTAGTCTGTGTCTGTGCTGGAATTGCTTTTTAAGATGTTTTTAAACCTTTTTAAAATTTTAAATAGATGTTTTCAAAGCTTTAAAAATGTTTTTAAAGGTTTTGTTTTAATATGTTTTTAATGGTTTTGGTTTAATATATTAAATTTTTTTTTATGTGTTAAAGTGTTTTTAGTGCTTTTGTCTGCCACCCTGGGCTCCTACTGGGAGAAGGGATGAGATATAAATCTAATAAATAAATAATGTCATTACTAGCTATGTCTATTTAGAGAATCACAACCTAATGCTATGTGTATCAGCAATTTCACAAAAAAGAATAATGGGCAACATTCCTTATACTCTCATGGGGATTGGTCCTTAGTTATCAGAGATGTCTTCCATTGATGTTCCACTTTTTGGTATTGTGGTTTATTTATATGCATGATTAATGAATGTTTGTTATTTCTTAAAGGACAGTGTCATATCTAGGTGGCTCACAAGCTGAGATTATCTTTTTATTATATATCTCAGTATCACATAGAATGATGCAATATAAGATCATGTACAAAGCAAAGTTCAATCAACAAGATAGCAGATTCATCTGAAGTTGAAGCTTCAGGCCTGCTGGGCTTCATTTTTCTAAACTACTTTCCACACATATATCAATTCCACCTCCTTTTATTTTAAAAAACAAACATCCTTATTTCTTTAATTTGTCAGCAGTATTCCTATGATTTTCAAATGTAATTATGTTTTAAATGAAATAATGCCTCCTTTGCTTTTGTTATATCATTATGCCTCATTTTTCCCTCCCAGAGGACCATGAATGTTGGCATTTGAGAGACAGTGCAGGCATCTTCTTACCTCAGTTAAGCCTCTGTGCCATTTGATACTGTCTTCATCAATGGAGAGCTCTTTGCCAGGAGGAGCCTGAGGATCCAGCCCTCCCACTTTGACCCTGATGTAGGAGTTATTTGGGAAAGTGACCAAGTTTGTAACATCAAATCCAGCTGCCAATTCTCCATGTTCATTAAATGTAATTTCATCTCCAGCACTGTTGTTGAATGAGATACTCTGAAGGAATGAGTGGACCTAGGTGGAAAGAGAATTCAAAGATCTAGAAAGCGGTGCAATATTCTCATTCAGTTTGTTTGTTCAGCTAAAATGCAAATATAATCTCTCCTTATTTGTTGAATGAGATCCTCTGAAGTCATGAGTGGAGCTAAGTGGAAAGAGAAAGGGAGAATGCAAAGGCCTATCAAGTGTTGTAATATTCTCATTTAGTTTGTTCAAGTAGCTTTCCTGGATTGTATAATTATTGTCCTCTAAGGGTGAGCCATTACAATTGACAATGGACAGTATTCAACTTTCAGTAGGAGATACAGAAAGACAGGGATATCATGAATCACTGAATTTCCAAGAGACTTCTAAAAAGATAAGTGGAAGAGAAATAATGCTTGTTTGGGATCATCCTTTGTAAAGGAAGGGAAAGGATTTGAGAAGATGAACAAGAAAAGGGCTGGGTTTACTTCTTCGGTAGACATAATAGAAGCCAATTACAGATTGGCTACAAATTTGTTTAGTGTCATTCTTATTATTTATTTATTTAAGGATTATTTTTGCTATCCATTATTCAATCTATCTGTGAGCTACCAAATACTGAAACTTGCCCAGGTGTCAATTTATTTATTTTATTTTATTTATTTAATTTAATTTATATACCGCCCTAAGCCCGAAGGCTCTCTGGGCGGTGTACAAAAAGATAAAAAAACAAGCAATGTATAAATACAATAAATACAATAAATCAAGAAAACAAAACAAACAAACAATAAAAGAACCAAACAACATCCAAAATACAAATAATGATGAAAATGCTATTAAAACACACTTTAAAATGCCTGGGAGTATAAAAAGGTTTTCACCTGGCGCCGAAAAGATAGTAGCGTCGGCGCCAGGCGCACCTCATCGGGGAGGCTGTTCCACAGTTTGGGGGCCACCACAGAAAAGGCCCTGGTTCTAGTCACCACCCTCCGAGCTTCTCGATGGGATGGCACTCGGAGGAGGGCCTTAGATGTTGAGCGCAGTGTCCGGGTAGGTTCATATTGGGAGAGGCGGTCCACCAGGTATTGCGGTCCCATGCCGTGTAGGACTTTATAGGTCAAAACCAGCACTTTGAATCTAGCCCGGAAACAAACAGGAAGCCAGTGCAGACGGGCCAGAACAGGTGTTATATGAGCGGACCTTCTGGTCCGCGTCAGCAATCTGGCCGCTGCATTCTGGACTAGTTGTAGTTTCCGAACAGTCTTCAAGGGCAGCCCAAAGTAGAGCGCATTGCAGTAGTCCAGTCTAGAAGTTACCAGAGCATGAACAACTGAGGCGAAGTCATCAATGCTGTAATGTCCTAAACACAGGTGTCAGGGTTATATGTGAGAATGCAGACTTGCATGTAAACTGGACACTTTGTAGCAGGAAACATTACCTTCCACATTTGCACCATCTGAGAAGACAGCCTGGCCTTGGTCTCCGTTCATTTGCGATTGAATCTAGCTGCGTGCATGGTATGTAAGGCATGTGCCAGAGCATACACAGCATTATAGACACTGTAGCTGTGCCCAGTCATGCTCATTTCAAAAAAAGGTGCAGGAAGGGTCTCCAGATTCTCCTCTCTGGTACATGTTTCATCAATGTCTGTTGACGCAGTGGAGTTTGAAAGTGAACAAGCAAATGCTTGTTCCCAGAAATTGTTGATAAAACCATCTGAATCTGCCCAGGAAGGTTTGACACTCTGAAGAAATTCTTGGAAGGCTTGAAGCTCCATTGAGTGAATTGCCAAGGAGATAGCACCATGGAACATTTGTATATTAATGTCAAAAACTTTTTGAATGATATGTAGTGTGAAATCGATTTGGGCTGTTGTAATCCATACTTTTGCTTCAAGAGATATTAGTTTAAACACCTTTATTGCTGCAATAGCAGTTGCGAACCATGCAATAGATGCACTTCCTCCATATATAACAACTGCATTGGCTTTGCTCATCGCGAAATCTGGTAACAAAATCCCAGTTTCAACTACCATGTCAAGCAAGTTACCAGAGAAATGCAGGCTGTATTGAATTCTTTCTGTAAACGCTGAACAGATCCCATTCTTGGAAAGCATTGGCTCCATTGTCTTCAAGAAATGTTCTCCACCTTCATTATCTATAATGATAAGCCCCACCCAATTCCATCTGAAATGCAGAAGTAACTGGATAATTTCCTGGTATTGAAGGGCCTCATTGGGGACCATGCGGTAAAAGGGAGGGAACCTGATTTGATCATTCATTGATGGCTGAAATGAACCATATGAAATCTGAAAAAGGAAAAAACACACCAAATATTTCAGAGTGGGAAAAGGAGCTCATAATAATATATCTGATGATTTTCTTTCAGTGTAATCCTAAATACATGTATCCCAAATATACTTTCTTTTAGGACAGTGGTGGGAGGCCCATTTGGCTCTGCAGGCCAGATCCTTTGTAGTAAACAACTTAACAAAATATCCTCTAAATATCAGGAAGCAAGATATTAGAAATGAAAATCAACTGAAAGGTATAAATTCCACCTTTCTAAACAACATGATTGATTAGGTAATTAGGTAAAAAAAACCAACTCACTCTTCCCAAGTACCATACTTCAATCAATCATGCAATAAAAGAAAGCAATCCAATTCAATTCCCAGCCCCCTATAGAAGAGTAAACATGACCTAATTTAACATTTCATATAGAAAGCAGGATTGGACCAAGATGAAGGAGGTGTGAAAATTGGAGGGAGAAATATCAATAATTTAAGATATGCAGACGATACCATACTACTAGCAGAAACCAGTAATGATTTGAAATGAATGCTGATGAAAGTTAAAGAGGAAAGCACAAAAGCAGGTGTGCAGCTGAACGTCAAGAAGACTAAAATAATGACAACAGAAGATTTATGTAACTTTACAGTTGACAATGAGGACACTGAACTTGTCAAGGATTATCAATATCTTGGCACAGTCATTCACCAAAATGGAGACAATAGTCAAGAAATCAGAAGAAGCTTAGGACTGGGGAGGGCAGCTGTGAGAGAACTAGAAAAGGTCCTCAAATGCAAAGATGTATCACTGGACACTAAAGTCAGGATCATTCAGACCATGGTATTCCCGATCTCTGTGTATGGAGGTGAAAGTTGGACAGTGAAAAAAGTGGATAAGAGAAAAATCAACTCTGAAATGTGGTGTTGGAGGAGAGCTTTGCGGATACCATGGACTTTGAAAAGACGAATAATTGGGTGTTAGAACAAATTAAACCAGAACTATCACTAGAAGCTAAAATGATGAAACTGAGGTTATCATACTTTGGACACATAATGAGAAGACACGATTCACTAGAAAAGACAATAATGCTGGGAAAAACAGAAGGGAGTAGAAAAAGAGGAAGGCCAAACAAGAGATGGATTGATTCCATAAAGGAAGCCACAGACCTGAACTTACAAGATCTGAACAGGGTGGTTCATGACAGATGCTGTTGGAGATCGCTGATTCATAGGGTCGCCATAAGTCTTAGTCAACTTGGAGGCACATAACAACAACAACAACAACAATGTTACTACAGCTGAAAATACAGACCATTCAATTCCACTCAAGACCATCCTTTCATGATCAACAAGCCTATACCAATCAAACACATCGATACTCTGAATCAGTATATTTGAACATACTATTCTAGCACAACCTCCAATCATATTTTCTACACTCTGCAAACACTCCCATACTTCAATCTCGCATTCTCAATCAATGACCCATTCACATGTCTACACCATGAGTCTCAGGTAAACCTGGACAAGTACTGACATACAAGCAAGCAACAATGCACAAACACCTGCTAAATAAAAAGATTCCTACAAAGCACCCCTTTGCCTCTCACTTGGGGATGGAGAGAATCTATCCCCAAGAGCAGGCTCTCACCATGGGGGTGCAGAGAGCACTTTCTCCAACTTTCTAACAGACCAGGTAGTGTCACTTCATCCTTTTCCACTGCCACCCCCCAAAAAGAAGGAAATAGTGTAAATATGAGTGCCTCCTATAAATATCACCCACTTCCCTCATCTATCAACTGAGCGACCAAAAGCTATTTATATACCAGCTGCCACCAAACAAAGTAGTACAAATCAATGCATTCTTTGGAAACTCGCCCCCTCATACACATTGTTGCATACCCATATTATGCCCCCCAAACATCTCTATTTACAGTATTTCAGCTCCTTTTATTCTTTCTCATTCCACCACTCCATCTTTAGGAATCATCAAATTCCTACTGGAAAGAAAACAGAAGAGTAAATTATGGTGGAAGATTAAGGGAAATCTTAATTTCTCTGATACTCAGATCCTACCTATGGAATCTTGTAAAGATTTAAGACGTCTGCCATGTGTGAGGAGGTGTCATAACTTAGTCCCCTAATGACTCCCAGTACATTTTTCTGGATGCCACATTGATAGATGGGGACAAAGTGGTGTGATTTAAACAGCAGGTCCAGAGTGGTGCGGTAGGTCATCCTTGAATCAGAGCCACTATTGTGTATGTGAAACCCGAGTGTGACATTGGGCAAGATCTTGGGATTCTCATTGATTTCATCAACAGCAAACACCAAGGCCAGGATGTGTTGGTAGAACTTTGTCCACACACTGCAAATAAAGTTGCTTGCTATTTCATGGGTGAATTAAACAGTGTGTAAACACTTAATCTGAGATATTGTACTGCTTGACATCAAGGAGTGGGCACAGCCAGCAAAGGTAGTCACAAGCAAAGTCTTATTTGAAAAAAGAATGATGTTTTTGTGCCTTTAGACATATAGACTATATAATTCAATATGTTCAGACCTGTTTGCAACCTATATCAGTTTTCCTCCTCTTAATATCAATGTTCAGATCTGACTTCAATTTATATCAGTTTTTTAATATCTGAGAGTAACTAGATTGTGAATAGATACAGAATGGATCAAACTATTACTTGAATTTCACTTTCTTCATTCTCAATATTTTTATCAATTTTGTTTTTTACCACTATACAGTTTCAGCTAGAAACATGCTCTGTCATACATATTCTACAATTCTACAATGGAGCACCTGAAAACTCCATTGGCTTCATACATCACTAGATCTCTGCAGCATCAGCCTCTAGGTTTTTATAGTTTAAAAACCATGAGTGAATGAACATAAGAAGAAATGTACTGAGTCTGTTCTACATGGTCTTTACCAACCTTATGTGTTTATACCAAGGACTGAACTGGGGACCTTATGCATGCAAAATGTGCTGAATTGCTGAGCTATGGCTGCTTTCTAAAGGCAGACAAATAGATGTTTCTACTGGTTTGCTGCCCTGAATCAGTGATTCTTACTTTTCCTTTGGTAATGTGCTGCATATGTTCCCTCTTTGATCCACTCATTTCAGCTCTATAATACTTCCCTTTAACCGCATTCCGTTGGTAAGATCAGATAAAACTATAGTACAGGGGTGGCCACTCCGTGGCTCTCCAGATGCTGCTGAACTACAGCTCCCATCAGTCTCAGCCAATACAGCTCATGGTCAGGGATGATGGGAGCTGTATTCCAGCAGCATCTGGAGAGCCACGGAGTAGCCACCCCTGCTATAGTACAAAGTAACATCCATGTGTACAGAAGTCTTCATAGCATTCTGCTATTCATAATTTCTAGCCCAGTTAGGAATGAAGGCAAGGGAAAGAAGATTTGTTTTTAATGCTTTGGTCATGAGATTCTAGTTGCCCTTAGAGTGTTCCAAGAAAGGAACAGACCCACTCCTTTTCACAGCATATCCCCTTGACACTAGCAATTTCCAGTTAACTACTTTTTCATCACATATAAAAATATAAAGTATCGATAAAATGAAATTAAGGAAACCTTTTCCTTACAGTGAAAGGTCAACTAAGACATAAGAAGGATGCTTGTTGAACTGAACATCAGAGAATATGTAATGGACATGAGAGGCCATTTCACCAATGAGGAGATCACCTGGCTGGTACCACTCATGCCAAATATGTAAAGGATTAGTTGTGGCGCACTTAACGCTATGCACTTTGCACATCAGGTTGGGGAGCAGCAGCAACAGCAGCAGCACCAACATCCTTGTTTCAAACTTGAATGCTCCTGTCTTTCTCTACAATATAGTTACTACCATCAGCCTATTTTGAGCAAGATGAATTGGACGGCAACTCTGTCTATGAATTAGTCAGTGTGACATGCATCCACGTTATCCTTAACCTCAACACTGTCAAAAATTCATGCCTTGAAAGCCAAACCACATACATCAATGTGAAGCTTGACCTACACAATGCAAGAGAGAAACTGATCACAATGATAGAGCCCTGCCTCCCTCTTGTCCATTACCTTAGCTGTCTATGGAATACTGAGGCACTTATAACCATTTCAGACTTGCTTGTTGATTCTTTCCCATGTCTGCCTCCTGGAGCCATGGCCAGGAGAGTTGATCATGGTAATTTTAATAATTACAGGGCAGAAGTGATTTTCTGCAATATTTTCTGCAATATTTTGGGACTCCATGATGCATCCTCAGTAACTGAACAGCCAAACTAAATATATTTGTCACATTACAAAATCATAGAGTAGGAAGGGGATCTCTAAGGTACAACCCCTCTGCTGATGAAGGACATCCACAGATACAATACACCTGATAGGCATCAATTCTCTGCCTAAGAATTGCTCCATCAAAATCTTCTTAGAGCTGAACAGTTCCTATCCTGCACTAGATCCTCATTTAAGATACAAGAAGTATGGAATTATAAAACATTTGCATTAAAAATCCCACCCACCCATTTCCCCCACTACTCTTAATTTGTTGCTGCTGGAGGTGCCTACACCCTCTAGCGTACACAACATTGAATGGACCCTGTCTGCTACCCTCTGCTCTTTGTATTACAAGCTGGATCTTGGGAACAGTGCAGGAGAGGTTCTAACTATGCCAGGATGTAGGGAGCCTGGGAAATATAGCTAACATGACACCCAGCCACTTTAGTCCCAGCAGTCTGTATAGGAATGTCTGTGGCAATCTGGCATGGATGGGAACCTCTCTGCTACCAGTCTCTCACCATGGTAAGAAGTGCAAATCAGAACAATGACAGGGAGGTCTCATCAGTGTAAGGAAATATACAGGATGTAGGAAAAAGGTCTTGTGCCTTGAATGCTCTGTATACGTCGGGGCCATTTCTTAGTTTCTGTACATTATAAGACATGGCTAATTCCTTTCTGCTTCCTATGCCACTACATTGACATTCCAGGATTCATTCTGAAGAAGTGTAGAGGTTCAAGGAACAGTCACCTAAATATTTTGAATAAATTAAATGAATGCAGTAATAACTGTGGGGGCTTCAAAATGGATTCCACAAAACATGATCCGTGTTTTAACATAATTTTTACTTTGCATTAACGGCTTGAGAAGATATGAAGATCCCTGCTGGATTATGCAAATGGCCCATCTAGTCCAACAGCTTGTTCTCATAGTGGCCAACCAGATGCCCATGGGAAGCCCACAAGCAGGACCTGAGCACTCTCCCCTCCTGCTGCTTCCACCAACTCGTATTCAAAGCATACTGCCTTCGACAGTGGACGCAGAACATAGCCATCATGGCTAGTAGCCATTGATAGCCTTATCCACCATGCATTTCTCCAAATCTCCTTCAAAGCCATCCAAGTTAGCAGCCATGACTGCCTCTTGTGGAAGTAAATTTCATAGTTTAACTATAGTAGTTCAGATAGTCACTTTAAATATGTTGGATTTACTTTGCAATTTTAGTTAAGTTTATTTAGTGAAGTAAATCATTTTCTTTTGCTTCTATTTCTGTGAATATGTGAAGTACAGCAACATTTTTCATAATTTACACTAACAAAAACTACAAAATAATTGTGGAATAATGGCACTGGCTATTCTTCAGAATGGTCTCTAGTGGACATCAGGAGTGTCTCAGTTTGCACAAGATAAAACAGTGAGAGGTGAAATATATTCTAGCAAAATTCTAGATGTGCATGCATCTTGGGCAGGCCACATTTGTTTTTTCCAACAGCTAGAGCAGCCTTTCCCAACCAGTGTGCCTCCAGATGTTGTTGGACCACAATTCCCATCTTTCCTGACCATTGGCAATGCTGGCTGAGGCTGATGGGAGTTGTGGTCCAGCAACATCTGGAGGCACACTGGTTGGGAAAGGCTGAGCTAGAGTCATTGCTGAAGTAGCAACATATTGTAGCTGTCAATGCACCCAAATTAGAAATAGAGTATAACCTAAAGTTTGAAACATGAAAGTCTATCTTCACCATCATATGACATTGGGCTCCTAATGGGAGGAAGGGTGGGATATAAATTTTACTACTACTACTACTACTACTACTACTACTACTACTATAATAATAATAATAATATTTGATCAATAAAAAGGCTTTGAAATTAATAAAAATAAATTTGACACAGATAATAAGACAAATATAATTTTCTAGGTTAGATTCTCTGTAGAAACAGTAGTAATGCAGGAAAGAAACAAAGTAAGAACACCTTCAAAGATACAAAAATGTAATTCTTCATCTTTGGATATGTAGTCCTGATTGCTGGTGTTAGTGAATTTCTGGTGTTAGTGCAGGTTTTTATTCTTTTTATTCTTAAGCAGGCACATGTAGCCTCCCACCCAAATTTAAACCAAAGCTGTCCCTGGCCACATCCACACCAGACCTTTATTCCACTTTAGACAGTCATGGCTTCCCCCAAAGAATCTTGGGAAGTGCAGTTTGTGAAGGGTGCTCAGAATTGCTAGGCGAGGCCCTATCCCCCTCACAGAGCTACAATTCCCAGGAGAGGGGCTGACTCTTAAACCACTCTGGCCAACATTGCTTATCAAAATTAGGATATGTGCAAATTTCAAAGGCTGTTTCAGTTATTTCAGTTCTCATACTGTTTTGAAAAGTGCAAATTTGATAAATTCAGCTCTAAATGTGAACTGAACAGAATTTCTTCCCCATCCCTTCTCATGAGATATGTGAATGGATACAGAACAGACAGACAGACAAATGGACAATAACACCTTGAACTGACCCCGGTAATAGGTTGGCAAACAGTGCAGATCTCTGAGCAGAGATGTTATATGCTGAGAGGGTTCCTGTCAGCAACCATGCTGCAGTATTGTTAATCACCACACCCCTATTCCCTTACCACTCTAGTTAGTTTAGGCAATTGACAGGGCTGGTAATTGAAGTCCAAAGGGCAGAGGCTGTTTAGTGGAGAGAGAGCTAAGTAATGTTGGTATTGTTATAGAATTGTGGGGGTGGGTTTGGATGATATCTATGAGACTTTTCTAGCTTATAGCTATGTGGTTGCAAGAGATACAGTCTGCCAGGAAGAAACCCTCTCGACTGGTCAGTCTGTAAGCTGATGGACCTGTCATGTGCTCTATTAACAGATAGTAGAATCAGCCAGGAAAGCAATGTGGGCCATTAAGAACTTTTTTGTGGAGAGGCCTCCCTCCCAACAATTAAGTAGTTTGTGCATCTGTGTTAGAGTTAGTATGAAGAAAAGCTGGGAACTGAAAACAGACAAAGAGGTTTGCTTCCTCTGTGTGTCTGAACCCCTAAAACCATATTCATGGGCTTTGGGGAGCAAGATCTGATGGACTGTTAATGCTGTGAACTCCTCCATCTTAAACTCAGGTTGTGTATATGTGTAAAGAAACCATATCCCATAAAAACACCATAATTCTCTCCTGACTTGTATTCCAAGGAAACCAAACCCTGGGTCAGTGCAGGAACCCCTGGAAGTCTCTCACCACTCAAGAGACTGGATGCCAGTCTCTGCCAGCTGCACGGAGATGATTAATGGTGCTGTAAAACAATTAGTTGGCAGCTGCCAAAGCAGGGGCTTGGTTGTAAAGTAGAAAAGGGTTAAAGAAAATGTGGATAAGCAAGGAAAGGGGTAGAGGGGTTTCAGTTCCATGTACCAGTCCATCTTCCAAAGGCAAGATTAGTAACAAATCCAAGGTTCAATATTCCATCAAGATCTGGCATGGCTCGCGAGGGTCTGATGCTGGCATCTGAAGTTGCTTCCAGCAGAGGGCAAAAGACCTCTCACTGCCTTTTAAGCTCCCCTCCCTGGTTCATGTGCTAGCAATCAGCCCTCCAGCACCTGGGAGCTTGTAGCCTTAAATGGCCAGAACACCTGTTTTGCTATGTCCAGGGCCAAGCAGCTTCTTGTTCACTCTCTGAGTCTGCCTGAGGGGTTCCAGCTGTGTCCTAAACATCTTCCAGTAGTGGACATTTAAAATTGACTCTGTACTATTTACCAGCCCAATCATCTCCCTCACATACTGTATGCTACTTAAACTTATTGTTAGAAATCGTTAACTCCCTGAGAACAGTAATACTGTTAAAACATAGGATATGATTTGTGGAACCTAGTTTGATTATCCCAAATATATTTATGTATTCATTTATTTCTTTCCAAATAGTATAACACCTGCACTCCTTTGTACAGTGCACTAGGCTCAGAGGGCACAAGGCTTTGACACAGCCCAGACAGATATGGATTACACAGTGAAGGGAGGCCTCGGGCATTCTGGTACATATGAGTTGTGTCTGAACTGGCTGGGTGTCAGGGGAACACTATTTCCCAGGCTCCATAGAATGTTCTTCATCACTGTTCCCAACATCCAGTAAGGATTGCAAAAATAACAGAGGTAGCAAACAAGGCCCAGTCAGTATTACATACAGTAGGTCAGAGGTCATACCATGTAGTCTAAGAGAAAAAGGTATTATATTTTGAATGCAGATGTCTTACAGATTCATTTTTCAGTATTTTAAAAAGCAATTTAGGCTCTACTAAGTATGTGGTTTTGGTGTGATCATCACTAAGAGAAGAATTTTAAAGCAGGTCCCAACTCTGGGAGATTTTGTAGTTGTGGATTTCTCACATTGGCAAGGAAGATTGGCTAGATGACCCTTTGAGGTCCCTTCCAACTCCATCGTTTATGATATGAAAAATGTGTTTGCTTCAGAAATTCTGAATCAGACTTATTTTCAGCATTCAAAAAACTTTGCAGAAGCAATTATCTTCCCTGTAATTACCTAAATCACTAGAAGACTCGCATGGCCAAAGCTCCAATGGTTTCCCAGAAGGCAGATGGGGAAACAAACTTCAACAAACAAGCATGAAATGGGTGTAAATACTCCAGTAATCCATAGATGGCTGAGATTAGGGATAAGAGAGAGGCAGGGCTCCATCATTTTTATCAATTTCCCCCTTTCCTTGTATAGCTTGTCTGATTGCTGTTTCTTAATTGTTATTCAAGCCATAGCAATTTAAGCCAAGCTTTTTCAATGCAGCTGAGGTTAAAGTTAAGGTGTATTCATGTCCCTCTCAGTAGTGCACTAGCAGAGTCGGCAGCCACCCAAGGCATCCTTCTCGAATCAGGCTGATTGAAATAATAATGTTGCAGCCTGAGAGGGGCAGGAAAATCCAAGTTTAAGGGATGTTTGCTTTTAGGATGGTGCTTCATCTTCTGCTGCTGCTTTCAAACGTGGTGTGCAAAGTGCATGCTATTAAGTGTGTGAAAAGTAATCCTTTAAATATTCCACATGATTGGTATGAGACTGGTGATGTCATCATTGGTGGGACAGCATCTCATATATATTACATGTTCCCTCACATTTGGTTTAATCAACACCCTCTTCAGTTCGTTTTAAAGACCCCATTGTAAGTAACTGTTCATAATTTTAATACTTACAAGACAGACTGTGATGTGAGAACCTAAATACATATGAGACTGTGATATGAGAACCTAAACACATCCAGCCTTCAAAATTCATACTTACCCAAATTTTGCTAGGCAGTGTTCCAACCAAGCAAGGTTTATAAAAATGCATATGTTGGGGGGGAAATGTGCATAAAGTGAATATATTAATGAAAATAACATACAAAATATATAATATTAGGAGAAATTGTTTAAAATGTGTACATTAGTCAAAACTGCACAAAAAATGTATAGTAGGAGACAGTCAAGCTATGATGCTGAAGAATTTTCATGAGGAATTTTCTCTTAGGGGAAATGGTAAATTGCTGCAGAACTGAACTGAAGATCAGAAAAATGATAAACTGAGAGAACCAACACTGACAGATGTTTCCAACTCTAATCCAGACAGTCATGCATAAACTTTTGCATTTCAGTGGCCACATGCTGCTGTCAGCCCAATCCCTGTGGGTGGCATGGAGGAGAAAAAATGGGGGAAGAAATATGGCAGAGAGAGAGAGAGAGAGAGAGAGAGAGGCAGAATGGGAGCTAGTAGGGATGGGAAGCTCCAGACACTTTAGACAGTAGCCAGTTTTTTTTAAAAAAAACACACTTAAAAATAATCTTCTAATAAGGTGCCAAAAGCATCTGGACCACACATAACATCCCCAAGACCTTGAACATAAAAATGGAAATGGACCGCCTTCAAGTCGATTCTGACTTATGGCAACCCTATGAATAGGGTTTTCATGGTAAGCTGTATTTAGAGGGGGTTTACCATTACCTTTCTCTGAGGCTGAGAGGCAGTGACTGGCCCAAGGTCACCCAGGGAGCTACATGGCTGTGTGGGGATTCAAACCCTGGTCTCCCAGGTCTGAGTCCAACACCTTAAAAATGGCATCCAATGATACGTTCAGGTTTTGCAAGATTGTATTTGCTGTGGCCTTAATTAATGAAAAGAAATAAATGTGAAAAGGAAATAAACATTATCTTCTTGTGGGTTTCATTTAATACCCTTTTGAGCAATGTATCCTTCTGAAACTCTGATTTTTCAATGGCTTAGTAATTTGTCTTTGCCAGATCCTTGATCATCTTGATGCTTTCACTCCATGGGGATTTCTTGTGTAATCTTGTTAGATAAAGGAGTGGCACCAACTCTTTAGGATGCCTGCCCTATGGAGGCCTCAACACTGGATGCCATTAGATGTCAGTTCTATTCAAAAATTGCCTATCTATACATTATACAATGTTTTCTGTAGGACTAAGGCTTGGCAAGGATCATTTTGAATGTTCTGAAACTGTATGATTATTGGTTGCTATGAAATGAAATGAAATTATAAAACAATTAACTGTGTTGATCAGTATTTCACATGACCTTCAATTATTAATTATTTGCTCTGTGCCTCTTCAGACTGAGACTTGGGGTGGATTTTTTTGTTTGTTTATTTGTTTTACTTATAAACAGGTAGGCAGAATTTCAACAGCTGAAGTTTTCCATCATGAGACCTTTTTCTTCAAGAAAACCTAGTATTGATGTGGCAGCTGTGTAAACTCCCTTTGTTCTCATTCCATACCATTATGTGCAGCTGAACAGGGAGAATGGCAAAGAGATGTACTGTAGAACTTCATTAACACTGTTAAGGAATTGTAGAAGTGGACTAATTTTCAATAATTACTTTCTTTCAGTCGTTACTTTCTTGAAGAAGTTAAAGGGAAATTGAGAACCACAATAGAAACAATAGAAACAACTGTTTGCTCTTCTTTTCCTTCACTCCAAAATGAGTTTCAAGCTAAGAATAGAGGGGATATACACGAGATCAGAAATGCGTTGATCAAGGCATCCTGGAAGAGGGTAGATTTTTGTGTTTTGAAACAGTTTGCTAAAAGAAAAATAGGTTTATTTCTTTTAAAACATAAGCCATAGTCAGGGCATATAGCTGGCTGGGCTAACAATTATGTTCAGGAGGATAAAGGCTGTTTAGTGGAGAGTGAGACAAGCAATACAGATACTAATTTGCTGGCAATGATAAAGACCAATGAAAGGGTGAGCTGGCTTGCTTGCTTCAAGGTGCAGGCTGCAGTTCACTTCATTTGTAGACCAAACTATACCATCTAGCATTGACTTTGTGGTATTTACCATTCCAATAATTTTCTTCATATGTGAGAATTATTTAGTTATTGATGGAATGTTTCAAATCCACAAGAACAATGGTTCTGTTATAACAGTGGTTATTTTTTGTGGAGCCTAATTTGATGATCCCAAATTTATATAGGTAATTATTTTATTCAGAATTGTTCAACACACACACACACACACACACACACACACTTCTATCTCAATAAGTACAGAAGAGAACGGATTCATGCCTTTCAGCAGTCTCTGAAGGTCTTAAGCTTTGATACAGCCCAGACAGATATGGAGCACACAGGCATGAGGGCTTTCTCTGCATCCCACAATTTACCTGTATAGGGTGGGACCACTATGCCACTTCTTATCAGTGAGAGAGAGTGGTGTCACAGATGCCTCCATCTATGCCAGGAAGACTGCAGTGTAAATTAAGGCCTCAGATATTCCAGTACATTTGAGTTGTGTTTAAATTTTCTAGGAACCATAGAAGCGGAATTTCCCAAGCTCCCTAAACCCTGACATGGTTGGGATCCTCTCTATCACTGTTCCCAGGCTCCGTTAAATATTGCAGAGAAAAACAGGGATAGCAAACTGGGTCCAGTTAATATGACACAGATCAAAGGATATAGGACTTCCAGGAGTTGCAAATTAGACTAGCAGAAAAAGCGTTCATTTTTAAATGCAAGTGTCTTACAGTTTCATCCTTCAGTTTTTTTAAAAAATAATTGAGGTTCTAGCACAGGATGCATCTGGTCTAACAATTTTTAACAGGGGAATTTAAAAGTAGATCCCTAGATTTCAGGGATTCTGTAGCTGTAAATTTCCTACATTGGCAAGGTAGATAGACTAGAACTTTGAGGTGCCTTACACCATTCTATGATATGACAAAAAAGTTTGCTTCAGCAGCTCAGAAGCAAAGATTTTCAGCAGTCCAAAAATGTTGCAGAAGCGATTATCTTCCCTGTATTTATCTAAATTGTTATAATTTATTTACATGGCAAAAGCTACAATGGTTTTTCAGAAGGCAGATGGGAAAACAAATTCAACGAACAAATATGAAATGTATATAAATACTCCAGTAGTTCATAGACAGCTGAGATTAGGGATAAGAGAGAGGCAGGGCTCCATCATTTTGATCAATTTTCCCCTTTCCTTGTGTTTGTCGTTCTCAGATTGCTTTTTAAAATTGGAATTCAAGCCATGGCAATTTAAGCCACATTTTTGTAAAGCTGCTGAGGTTAAGGATAGGATGTATTCATATTCCTTTGGGAAGTGCATTAGCAAAGTTAGCTTCCATCCAAGCTATCTTGTTTAAATTAGGCTGATGGAATATTGATGTTGTATATCGAGAGACCTGGAAGAGTCCAAGTGCAGGGGGAAGTTTGCTGTTAGGATGGTGCTCCTTTTGCTGTTGCTGCTGCTTTCAAACATGGTGTGCAAAGTGCATAATGTTAGGTGCTTCATAAATAAACCTGTACATATTCTGCATGAGTGGTACGAGGCTGGCAATCTTCTCATTGGTGGGATGGCATCTTATATCTATTGCATTTTCTCCAAGCTTTTGTTCAACCAACACCCTCCTCAGTTCTTTGTTAACACCCCATTGTAAGTAAATTGTCTTCAATAGTATTTTACTAATTCTGTTATATTTGTAAGACTGTCTGCAAAGTACTATGATTATTTTGAAAAATAAGAATTCTTGTTTTTTAAAATAGGGATGTTTGGATGGACACAATTGTTGGTAAGAAAACAAAATGCTCAAAAAGTGCATACAGACCATTCCTATGTTGTGTTTTGGACTGTTGAAATCATTTACCTTTTTGTGATCCTATTGCTGTTGGCTCTGGTTATAGTTCAGTAATAGGCAAAAAAAGTTGCAGTTTAACAACATACTTGTAGCTAACAGATATTTCCGTCAAACTTTAAAAAACAGGGAAATTGGACAGCTATAGTGAATACACCAGGGGAGCAGGAGACCTGACCTCCTCTCTGAGATGTTGTACTGCCCTACAAATTGGTCAAAATGCAAACACAATTTGGGTTGGTCTTTCACAGTCCAATCCACTTCTAGTATAGCTTGGAAGAATTTGGAAACATGTGCCTCTGAGCCTGAGACCCTTGAAGGAAAGGTGGTATAAAACAGTAATAGAATCATGTCAAAAACTCAATGAAACATGAAGGTGTATGTGGTAGCACAGAGCTATATCACAGCTGCTTATTTGGATAGCAAATTCCATCATATATTAGCAAAAGTCATATTACTGTTCTTTTGTATATTTGTCTAGGAAAAGCTTCATTTTAAGGTAAAGAAAAGAAAAGGAAATAGATCATCAGGCATTCCAGATAGTAGCATATATTGCCAGGGACTATTTGAATATTATGAGAGAATATGATAGAATGTGCTGTCCTCAACCCATCTGTGGGCTCATTCACACGGGAGCTAAACTTCGCAGTAAAGATGCAGCTTTTGCCATTGCGATAGATTTGCAAGGTTCACACTTCCTACCTTCAAATTCACTGTTTTCCTTTCACACAAGTAGGCATTCCTCTGGAAAGGTTTGGTATCACTGATTCCTTGTGGCCCCACTCCTAATTTTACAGCTTACTCCCTCCGGAGTACAGATATTGCTAATGGAGAGGAGAGGGTTTTTTTTGGTCAGTTTCATTGTTTCTTGTCGATTGCACACCTCTCCTGGCTGAAGCCAGAGAGTGTGGGGGTGCAATTGACACCAAACTGTGTGAAACTGAATAGAGGGGTGAGTGAGTGAAAGGCAGCTTTTGCAGGTGGCAGAAAGAGAGGGAGCTGGCGATGGGGCATAAGAGAGCCTATCCACTAAAAAAAATCAAGGCAAAGCGGATACACAGAGGAGCGCAGTGAAGCTGAGATGGTTTTTCCTTTCATTTTTGCATTAATATTGGCTTGGTTTGATACGGGAAAACTGTGTGATAGCTGCTGATTTCCTGCAATGTCATATGAACCATGCAAATTAATGGGAATGCAAGTAGCACCAATCTCACAGTAAGTTGCCATGTGAACCAACCCTGTTTCCTCTCTTATTAAAATGTGCATTACTTTGAATTTCTTATACATATACTGTAGATAATGTAACATGTTTCTTACCAATGTAGCATGATGCATTGCTAAGAATGATACACTTCTATGGAAAAGTATGTTGGGCCACATATAAGATAATATACCTTTCTTTCTTGTCTTATAACTTACATTTTTAAAATGTGTTAACTTTAATAACAATGATTTTTTAGTATGAAGCGGTATAAAGCAGCTTCTCATGTGGCTTTTATGTTTTATGACTTTCAAATAACAAAAAAGCTAGATGCCGAAGGTACACAGAGATCCCGTAGTCCATGAAGCCGGTGCTGTTTCATGAATTCTTAGAAATTGGTGATAACTCCAAAAACAGTAGCATAAAACTGTAGCAACAGTATAATTTAAAAAAAAAATGGTGCAAAATCTTGAAGGAGAAGAAACTGAAAACGTGATTCACTCTAAATAGATCTGTGCACAATCAAAGTGATGAGAGATGTTAACAGTCTGACCCGGCTTGAAGACAGATCCTGTTTTTAACTTACCCAGTTATATAATACCCAAGTCTAAAAGTACAATGCAGGCAATGGTAGCAGCAATACACTTTCCTGTTTTCCAATAAGACTTAGATTATTATAAACTTGGTTGTTTCTGCCTTATCCTCATAGTCAGGCAGCTAGAACTCTTAGAGCAGACGAGTATTCTGCTAAAATGATTTTGTGAACTAGTAAACAATGATTTTCAGTGTGGTGACAAAGTTCTACCAGCACATCCTTGCCCTGGTGTTTGCTGTTGATGAGATCAATGAGAATCCCAAGATCTTACCCAACATCACTCTCGGATTCCACATCTATGACAGCTACTCCAATCCAAGAATGGCCTACCGCACCACTCTGGACCTGCTCTTCAAGTCACATCAATTTATTCCCAACTACAAATGTGGCTTTCAGGAAAATGTAATAGGAGCCATCGGGGGAATGAGCTCTGATACGTCTTCACTCATGGCAGAAATATTAGGTCTTTACAAGATTCCACAGGTAGGATCTGAGCATGGGAGGAATGGGAATGTCTCTTAATGTTCCCCATAATTTTCTTCCCAGTAGGAATGTGATAATAGAATCATAGAATTGTATAGTTGGAAGGGGCCTATAAGGCCATCACGTCCAATCCCTGGCTCAATCCAAATTGAAGCATACCCAACAGGTGGCTGTCCAGCTGCCTCTTGAAGGCCTCCAGTGTTGGAGAGCCCACTACCTCCCTAGGCAATTGGTTCCATTTTTGCACCATTCTAAAAGGTAGGATGTTTTTCCTGATGTTCAGTCAAAATCTGGCTTCCTGTAATTTGAGCCTATTATTCTGTGTCCTGCACTCTGGGACGATTGAGAAGAGATCCTGGCCCTCCTCTGTGTGACAACCTTTCAAGTATTTGAACAGTGCTATCATAACTCCCTTCAGTGCTCTAATGATTCATAAAGATTGAGTGGTACAATGAAAAAAAGTAAAAGTAGTTCAAATATGTGAAATTGCATGGGGTATAATATGGGTATTCAAACGTGTATGAGAGTGGGAAGATTCCAAATATCATGTGTTGAGGATGATTTCTCTAAAGGTGATGCGGGAGGAATAATGTATCTAGAGGAAAATGTAGTGTGTATGTGTGAGTGTATATAGGGACATAAGAAGCTGCCTTATACTGAGTTGGAACATTGGAGTAGAGCTCAGTATGGTGTACACTGACTGGCAGTGGCTCCCTTGAGTTTCAGGCAGGAGTCTTTCCCAGTCTTAACTGGAGATGTCAGAGATTGAACCTGGGACATTCTGCACTCAAAGCAGATGCTCTACCACTGAGCTCTGGCTCTTGCTCTTTGTGTGTGTCCTACCAAGAAGTAAATTTGGGGTACATAGAACTGTAATGTAAGGAAATAATTAGATAACTGCAAATAGAATGAACTCGGATTGCTACACTTAGATATCTGGCTTTTTTTTCTTTTTAGATTTCATATGGCTCATTTGAACCAGAAGTGAAGGATCAAATCAAGTTCCCTTCCTTTTACCGATTGGTCCCCAATGAAGCGCTCCAGTACAAGGGAATTATCCAGTTACTTGTGCATTTCAGATGGAATTGGGTTGGGCTTATCACTACAAATAATGAAGGTGGAGAACGTTTCTTGAAGACCATAGAGCCAATGCTTTCCAGTAATGGGATCTGTTCAGCATTCTCAGAAAGAGTTCAATACAATCTGCATTTTTCAGGTGACATATTTGATATGATAGATGAAACAAGGATTTTTTTACCACCTTTCCTGATGAACAAAGCCAAGGTTGTTATTATATATGGAGAAAGTGTAATTATATGGTTGGAAAATGTTCTGAGGATAGCCAGGATGTTTCTGCAGTTATTTCCTCAATACAAAAAGATGGTCTCTACAGCAAAAGTGTGGATTACGACAGCTCAGATTGATTTCACATTAAATATATTTCAGAAAGTCATTGACACTGATATACAAATGTTCCATGGTGCTATCTCATTTGCAATTCATTCAAAGGAGCTTCAGGGGTTCCAATACTTTCTTCAGAGTGTAAATCCTTCTTGGGCAGAAGGAGATGGCTTTATCAATGACTTCTGGGAACAAGCATTCAGTTGTTCAGTTTCAAACGCCACTGGACCAACATTCTTTGACAGCACATGTTCTGGAGAGGAGATGCTGGAGAGCCTTCCTTCCCCTTATTTTGAAATGAGCATGACTGGCCACAGCTACAGTATCTACAATGCTGTCTATGCTCTGGCACATGCTTTGCATGCTATGCACTCAGCTAGAGGACCCCACAGAAAAATGGAGTCAAGGGGGAGACTCTCTTATTGGAATGTGGAAACTTGGCAGGTAGTGCTTCCTGTTTTGAAGGATCCAGTGTTTATGCAAACTTGGTTTGTGACATGTAACCCTGACAACCTGGACACATTCTGGAATCTGGCAGCTCTTGGATAATAAATCTTAAGTAATGTTATTGTATCCAAAGGGGAGGGTTCTTCTGTACAGAGATGTTAAATAGACATTGATTATACCGATTTTCATAAGCAACACACTAACATGCATTTAAAGAGTTGTAATGAAACAGTCAAGGTGCCAGTTCTAAAAAGGCAACCTTAAGGGCAGCCTATATTTCAGATTATACAGCCACAAGAGTGGCTGTATACTATAGTGAGTGTGGATTTTTCGCGTTCCACAATGTTAAATTGAAAATACCCCCCATGCCATTCTGAGCTCATTTCAAAACAAAACCTTACAAAACGTATAGTCCTGAACTCAGAAACGCTTGTTTAATAACCCTCTCAATTTCCATGGTGATACACAAAACAGTCAGAGAGAATCAAGAGTTCAAAGTGTAAAAAACAGAGAGGAAAAAACCAGACACCTTTTGGACTTCTTTCTGTCAGAGTTCTCATAATCTGTTGAAATTCATGAAAAATCAGCCTTGTTCACAGAGTACCTGTAATCCTGTTACTGTCCTTGCCCCATACTCTGACCTTAATCCTCTGCAGTTTAAAAGTTAAAAAATGCCTGGCTGATTTTTAATTAATTTAGGAAATTTAGCATTGACCTCAATGATAATGTCAAGCATGCTCAGTAAGAACCAACTGTCAGTGTTCTAAAAGCCACACTTATAGCTGCTTGGCTTGTCTAATCAGGGGGCCACACCCATGCCAGATCTTTATTTCATGTGAGACAGTCATGGCTTCCCCCAAAGAATCCTGGGAAGTGTAGTTTGTGAAGGGTGCTGAGGGGAGACTTCTATTTCTCTGACAGAGCTCCAGTGGCTAGAGTGGTTTAACAGTCAGCCACTCTGGTTGAAGCTCTGTGAGGGGAACAGGGCCTCTCCTAGCAACTCTCAGCACTCTTCACTAACTACACTTCCCAGGATTCTTTGGGAGAAGCCATGAGTAAAGGGAAATAAAGGTCTGGTGTGGATGTGGCCAGGGACAGCATTGGTTTAAATTTGGGTGGGAGACTACATGTGCCTGCTGTAGAATAAAAAGGTGAGCGAAACACTGAAAAAGAATGATACTGTTCACAATGTTTTCTTTTGGAAAGGGGCTTCCCCTCTGCCCAGTGCCCACCCATCCAATCATTCTTCCAAGCTACACAGGAAGTGGATTGGACTATGAAAGACCAACCCAAATTGTGTTTGCATTTTGACAAATTTGTAGGGCAGTACAATATCTCAGAGAGGAGGTCAGGTCTCCTGCTTCCCTGATGCATTCAGCATAGCTGCCCAATTTCCCTGCTTTTTAAAGTTTGATAGAAATATCTGTTGGCTATAGGTACATTCTTAAACCTCAAGGTTTTTTGCCTATTACATAATATATTTGGAGTTTCTTTGTGGTATGCATCAGAGCTTGGAAAAGTTACTTTTTTGAACTACAACTCCCATCAGCCCCAGCCAGCGCTGGCTGGGGCTGATGGGAGCTGTAGTTCAAAAAAGTAACTTTTCCAAGCTCTGGTATGCATGCATATGAAACAGATTCTGGGGAAAAAAAGAAATGTGGGAGGAAGAAAGGAAGATGGTTATGAATGAAGCAGGCATATCTGAGAATGTGATAGAGAAGTGAAGAAGCAAAGTTCTTAGGCTTGTGAACTTACAGTGTTCTTAACAGCAACAAAGTGGGATTGGTAAATAGGCCCAGAAGAGGGGCTTCTAGTGTAAAGTGGCCCGTAAGAAGGGATGGGCAAGCTGTCGATTTCAGTTTCTTCCTGTTTCTGATTCCAGTCTTTGGTTCTCCATGTTTTCATGTCAGGCTGTGATAATTTTTAAAGTCCTCATGTGAAATCATCAGCATTTTAGTGCCCATTTCTCCTAATATACCCCTCATTCAGACCTGGCAAAAAAAAAAATCACATTGGCTGACTGTGCTGTATATTTGGACTCCAGTGAGATTTCCAATGGAAGGATGGGGTCACTTTATACCCCAAAGACCTGCTGTTGTTTCTTTGTTACTGCAAGTGTGCTTGACACTATCAAAGCCAAAAACCACTTATTCAGAGGAGGTGGATTTTTTCTGCGAAATATACATTGGCCCCTTCTCCATGCATATTAAATAACATAATTTCTGGGGTTATTTTTGGACCTCAGTGGGCTTTTTTGGGGCATTTTTTTTTGTTTCCAGAAGGAAAATGTAAGTGGTAACTGGCTGACATTGGGGGGTGTTGTATGGATGACAGTTTATGACAGTGCCATAGAAGGTCAACCCTGTGGGTCTACTCATGTGTAAAAAGGCAAAAGGTTTGCCCCCAGGGCATTTTGCTGAGTTGTTTTTGGCCTCCAGTGGTTTTTTGTTTAAAGTGGTAATTGGCTGAAATCTGGGGTGTTGTACAGATAAAAATTGGTGACCAGGGGACCACCTGCCCTGGAGGCATTCCCAAATAAGTTGGGGGCAGGGCTGTTTAATTAGGGTAAAAAACCTTGGTGGGTCCATCTTGTGGTGAATGCCTCACTGCAGAAGGGGAGAGTTCTTGCTGCCTTGACAGAAGGCTGTGTTGTGCCCCCTTCTAAAGAGGTTCTTCCTAGATCTTCTTTCACTGCATTGAAGAAACATCTGTACTCAGAGTTTTAGAGGGGCTGGCTAAATCAGGGGTTGCCAATCCAGCCCTCATGGGTGTCATGGTGCCTGTGAAGGCCTTCATCAGCATGCCCACGCAGCCCCCCATATTATGAGATTTATTTTTTAAAAAATAATTATTTAACCCTCCTAGGAAAAGAAATGTCAAGTAAAATATGTAGGTTCTTTTCAAGTAATGTCTGTGAAATGAGCCAGCCTGGCTGCATCTGTCTGTCAGTGGTTTTAGCCAGTGAGTGAGGTCAGATCTGTGATTGATAAGTGAGTTGTTTGGACACCAGCAATATAAATCCCAGGGGTCCTAATGAGCTGCCGTTTCCCTCTCCCCTTTAGCACACTTTTCCTGCTTCTGTCTTTTTTTTTAGTCCTTAAAACTCTGTACTTTGCCCTTCCTTTTTCCCTAGCAGCCAGGATGCATATTTCCTGTGGTGGGTTTGTCTGAGATCAGGTAATCCCTAGAAGTTATTTTCTGCGAACACTACTACACAATAAATGTGAGTAGATGTTAAAGAGTCCCCCTTTCCCCAAAAAGGTGAGTGTGAAAAGTTTGCAAAGAGATATGACTCTTGCTATGCAGGAGCTAAAGACCAGGCACTAATTAAGAATTCACTCTATAGAATTCAACTTATAGTATAACGGCATAAATGTTTCTTCAGAGGTAAGTTTCTTTGTTCTTAATGTGGCATGTTCCCAGGTAAGTGAGTACAGGTTGACAGCCTAGCCTTTGGTTTATGACTGACATTGGAGAAAAAAAAGGTTCCTGTGCCTTTAACAGCAGTATGGCAGGGAGAAATTCAACAGGTCAAGCTTTTTCTAGCATGACAATACAATTCTGAGAAAAGTTACAATGCTGTTATCCTATGCCAGTCATGATTGGCATCCCCAGCACTCTTTCAAATTCAAAATGTGCCTGCTGGTCCAAAAACGTCTGGTGCCCCCTGGGTTAAATCTCTTCACTTTTAATCTTAGTAAAGTACACTGCTGCTGGATTTGATGTTGTTTCAACTGTTGCTTTTTCTTTTAATGTTATGTTGTTTTCTTTTTTATGCTAGAAACTACTTCAGGAAAATGTTTTCGTGAAAAGCAGTTTATAAATTTTATATTAAAAATAGTGTTTGTACTCTCAATTGATCTTTTTGGAAGTTCTCTTGACAGCACATTCAATTGTTGAATTTACACTGGTCCGTAATTTGCCACTCTCTTCTTTTATCTGCTTCCAAAAGATGGATACTTCCCACTAGTCTTACACTTACACTTACAAATCTTACACTTTATAGAGCTTTTTGATTTCATTACCTTTCCACTTAGGTCCACTCATTCCTTCAGAGGATCTCATTCAACAACAGTGCTGGTGATGGAATTACATTTAATGAGCAAGGAGAATTAGCAGCTGGATTTGATATCACAAACTTGGTCACATTCCCAAACCAATCCTATGTCAGGGTCAAAGTGGGAAGACTGGATCCTCAGGCTCATCCTAGCAAAGAGCTCACCATTGATGAGAACAGAATCAAGTGGCACAGAGTCTTGACTCAGGTGGGAAAATAACTGCACAGTCTCTCAAATACCAACTTTCATGAACATCCAACAAGATAGGAGGCCAATAGGTATAAATAAAATAAATAAAGCTTTCTTTCACATAATACATGACTGAATTTATACATAACTGAATACAGCTATTTGAAGGACTGTCTTCACATGTATGAGCAGATCTGTGTCTTGGGATTCTCTGCTCATTGACCTGCCTTTAAAATCAGAGCAGCAAGTACTAGACAAAGCCTTTTCAGTGGTGGCTCCTAGCATGTGGAACTTCTGGGCATGTCAGTACCAGCCTTCATAGAAGCTTTCTACATCCATCTGTTCCAACTGATGTTTTATTAAGATTATTTTATTGTGATTGATATATATATATTTAACATTCTTGTTTTTAGACTGCTAGTTATTGGATTTGTGAGTTATGTCTATAATCAGCATTGTTCTAATTTTTACTTATTGCTCACTGGCTTTTTGCTATTTTGTTGGTTGTAGTTTTCATTGTACACGATAAATGGTAACAGAATTTATATATATTGTATATTGATTAAATGTTTGTAAGACACAAAGAGAGGGCATAGTCCTTTCAGGAGTACCAAAATCCTCTATAAATAAATAAGCTATGGCAACAAAAAATGCAACTTGCAGAGAAGGCATCTTTGAACAGGATGGACCAGTGATTATCACAGAACAGAAGATGTTGTTTTTCACGGCTTTCTTCTGAATTTCTGAGGCAAGTCTTTAGTTAGTGGAATTATACTGAATGCTAAGCTAGTTCTGCCTTTGGACAGGCTAAATGTGGACATTCTAATTTTCCTGAGTTGCTATGATACTCAGGACAACAGGTATTCCTCTCACAGAATGTGCCACCCCTTCATTTATGAACTTCATATTCAGTATCATGGGCCCTGCTGTTTACTAGTATATCATCTACTAGAAGATGAATTCCCCAAACCTCTTAATACTAACTTTTTTCCAGCGCTGTGGAGTCGGTATGTCAAACCTTCGACTCCGACTCTGACTCCTCTATTTTTCTACTGTTCGACTCCGACTCCTTCATAAATGGTAATATTAATATTAATATTAATTTATTAATATGATATTATTTTGAAGTCAGAGTCGGTACATTTCTACCGACTCCGACTGCACCCAAAATTGTTTCTGACTCCGACTTCGACTCCATGACTCCGACTCTGACTTCACAGCCCTGCTTTTTTCTGCTAATGCTAGAAGCCTGTGAGCCAAGATGAGTGAGCTGGGTTGCTTGATCTTAGAAGAGAGCATAGACAAAGTGGTCATAATGGAAACCTGGTAGAACAGAGAGAAATAGTGGGGCATGGGTATCTCAAGATCAAAACTCTATAGGAATGATGCGGAAGGGCACACTGTAGGTAGTGTCACTTTGTACATCAACAAGGACATAGAGTCCAACAACAAATCTCCAAAGGGGCAGCATCCTCTGCTGAATTCCTGCGGGTAGTAATACAAAGCTTTAAAACTAATTCAATTCTGGGACCGACTATCATCCTCCTGACTAAAATGCCTATGGTGATCTTGAGATGGAGAATGAAGACAAACAGTGGTGAGGAAAGATGAAGTTCGAGGCCTTATTGACAAAATAACAACTGATGAATCAACAGGTTCACATGGCATCCACCCAAGAGTTCTTAAAGAATTCAGATGTGAAACTGCTGATTCTTCTCATAAAAATATGAAACTTGTCCATAAGATCAACCTCTGTACCTGAAAACTGGAGAATGTCCAATGCAACGCCATTTAAAAAAGGGGGGGTCCAGGAAACATCCTGGTAATTACAGGGCAGTTAGCTTCAGGTTCTGTTCTGGGAGAACTGGGAAACCTCATTCTTAAAGATAGATTTATCAAGAACAAATCTTGATAAAACAGAAACAGCAGAGCTTCTGCAGGAAGAACTCTGAAAGAACTCCTTCAGAGTGTTAAGAAGCACATAGATTGAGGTGATGCAGTTGAAACTGTGTGCTTAGGCTTTCAAAAAGCTTTGAAAAGGTACCTCACCAAAGACCTCTGAGTAAGCTAAGCAGTCATGGAACAAGGTAAGTCCTCTTGTGGATCTGTAGCTGTTTAACAAAAAGCATAGATAAAGAGCAAATGGACAGTTTTCCCAATGGAGGGATGTAGAAAATGGAGTCTCCAAGGACTGGTATTGGAAACTGCATTTTTTAACTTGTTCAGAGATGGCCTAGAGTTAGGCATGAACAGTGAATTAGGCAAGTTTGCTGGCCATACCAAATTGTTCGTGGTGGTTAAAACACATAGGGATTGCAAAGAGCTTGAAGGATCTCTCTAGACTGGATGAATGGGCAGTAAAATGGCAAATGTAATCCAGAGTAAGCAATTATAAACATATGCACAATAGGGCAATGCCCCCTCCCCAATTTTACATATACACAAATTGGGTTTGGACTGGCAGTGAGTTTGTGGTCATAGAGGATATCTCAGTGATATTGATCCAGTGTGCAGCAAAAAAAAAGGGGAAAGGATGGAAAATAATGCCATTCTACAAAGCTATAGTGAGATTACAGCTGCTTTCACACTGCACTTTATTTCATTATTCTGATAATTTCTTACCTGGTAATTGGCATCTTATATTTGATCTTCCACATGACGTACAAGCTAGGTCTGGAATTCTAGTGGAATATATTGCAAGTTTAGCACTAATTTTCATAATAAATAATAGGTTTGCAAGCCTGGGAACCCAGAAAATTGCAGGAGTTTTTCTCTAGCTGCAGCTGCTACCACTATAGTCATCCCAGCATGCAGTTCATTCCGGCCCTTTAGGTGCACTTTTTTCTCTCTCATAGGGGCAGATAGCAGCAGCATTTCACTCACTCTGTTCCTCACACACACCCTTGTATCAGTCAATGAGAATTGGGAGAGTGCTATTAGCTCCTGCTTGCAAGTATCTGATAGGCATCTGGTTGACCACTGTTAGAATACCATGCTGGACAACATGGGCCTTTGACCTGTTCAAGCAGGGCTCTTTTTATGTTCTTATGATGCTCTTATATGTTTGGATAGGTGCCCCCTCTTTCAGTATGTAATGCCTACTGTCCTCCTGGTTATGGAAAGAAAAAGAAGGAGGGGAAGAAATTTTGCTGCTATGATTGTGATCCATGTCCTGATGGGATGTTCTCAAATGAGAAAGGTATGATATGCTGAGGTATAAGAAATAATAAATTCATTGTAGTAAACCCTGGGTAGCTCTTTTGCAAGTTTGTTGTCATTATCTTTTTAATGTTAAAATGCAGTGTTTCAAAATCAAGTATTATTACATGTTTTTAGATGTTCAGTATTTTTAGATATATAGACATATTTTTAGAAATATGGGTAATATGTTTTAGCATCAAGATCTAAAATCATTCTGATGAAACAATTGCTTGGATTGCTGCTCTCAAAGTCTCAAAAAGATCTTTCAGATCCTTTAATGATATTATGTGTTATTGGGAATTGTGACAGAGAGATTAAAGAAGGTATTTCCACCAAAAGTGAAGAGAAAAGACTCTTCAGTTTTTGGGGGGTGGGATTCAGATCAGTAACAACTTTATTAACTTCTTCAGGGTCTGCAATTGTATATACCTGAGTGTAACAAACTCACTGTAACATGAGTTCCATGTTGGACTGAGGCGGTGGATATTTGTTCTTTTTCCTCACCCCTAGTTGAGTGAGGACCCCTAGCTCAGGAACTATGGCTAATCTTCTTCCAACACATGGTGTCTCCATACCTCTGTGCCTTGTGGCTTTGTTTGGGTGATTTGAGGAAGCCCCATCTTGTGGCTTTGAAGACTTTGGTGTCAGGAAGCCTCTCTTCACCTCAAAGATGCCTCAGTGTACTTATCAAATATTGTTTTCTGCTTTTCTTCTCCTTGAGCCCTCACAACTCTCTACCATGACCTTACTATGGTAACCACCATTTAAACCAGCCTCATCTCCCAGTCAGTATGACACAGGTGGGGAAAAACTCCTCTAGACACCAAGAGAATCTAGGCCATTGGGATAATATAGTTTATACTTCCCTCAATAAAAATAAGCCACACTGTCTCCTGGGTAGACAGGTGCTGAGCTAACAATGAAAGAAGGAACAGGAGGGGACCATACTTGTAAGCCTCATCCCCTCTCCACTTGTCTTGGTTAGCCCTTAGCTGGTCCTGCCTCTCATTCCCTCCACAAAGGCTGAGTACCAAGTAATTCTGTCATGCTGCTGTGATAGGAAAGTTGGGCAGAAAGGGCATTGTTTATTAAGCACATATTCCAGTTATTTTCACAGCTTTCTTTAATCTTTTCAAATATAGCTTTAAAGGAAATTGTTTTTAGGCATCATATTTGTGATATAATTGTAGAGCTGGAACATTGGATACCCCAGAATCATGATAGCATGAGAGGAAAGATCTTGGAAGATATAAGTACATATAGTTTTGGGATGGGATGAAAGTGGTGGTCTTATTTCCAAGAATGAATGTTACCTTATTCCTGATTTTCAGTGGAACAAATTTTCACATTTCATGACATAGCTTTTTGATTTTAAAAAGATGAACAGAGGGAGAAAATTACACATTTGATAACTGGTATTTCCTTTTGAAGCATCTAGGGCAGAAGGTTGGGGGCAGAAGTTTTTAAAACTTTCTCTGGGTGAATGTTCCTTAAAAATAAGGAATATTATTCTTAAGAATTGTGTAACAGGAGTCCACTTTTAAATCATCATACATTGTCTGTTTTTTTCAGAAACTTGCATCAGTTGCCCAGAAGATCGGTATCCAAACAAAGAAAATGATAACTGCATTCCTAAGATACTAATTTTTCTAGCTTTTGATGACACTTTGGCCATCATATCAAATTTCTTTGCATTCCTATTTTGTCTGGTCACAGCTGTGGTGCTTGGCATCTTTATTAAGCACAGGGACACTGCCATAGTGAAAGCCAACAACAGAAGTCTCACCTACATTCTCCTCACCTCCCTCCTCTTGTGTTTTCTCTGCTCTCTGCTGTTTACTGGAATGCCTAATAAGGTGACCTGCCTTCTCCGACAAACAGGTTTTGGCATCATCTTCTCTGTGGCCCTCTCTAGCATATTGGCCAAAACCATCTCTGTAGTTTTGGCATTCATGGCTACCAAACCAGGATCCAGGATGAGGAAGTGGTTGGGTCCAAAACTGGCTCATTCCATTGTCATCTCCTGCTCCAGTATCCAAGTAGTGATATGCGTTCTCTGGCTGGCAACCTCTCCCCCATTCCCAGTTTTGGATGTGCATGCAATGACTGAAGAAATTGTGCTGTTGTGTAATGAAGGGTCACTCGTCATGTTCTATTGTGTTTTGGGCTACATGGGCTTCCTTGCCACTGTCAGCTTCAATGTGGCCTTCCTAGCCAGGAAGTTACCAGACAGTTTTAATGAAGCCAAATTCATTACCTTCAGCATGCTGGTCTTTTGCAGTGTTTGGTTGTCCTTTGTTCCAAGTTACCTGAGCACGAGAGGAAAATACACGGTGGCTGTGGAGATCTTCTCCATCTTGGCTTCCAGTGCTGGGTTATTGGGTTGCATCTTCTTTCCAAAATGCTACATTATTGTGCTGAGGTCTGAGCTAAACACCAGAGAGCAGCTAATACGAATAAAATAAAATAACAATAATAATAATAATAATAATAGAATTAAGACCATGTGAAAGAGTGAAACTATTTCAGCAATTTTGTGCTTTGTTTTTGGGATGTAAAATGGTTGCTTTTAGTTTCAGAGTGTAACGGTCCAGCCCAGATATTGGCTTAAAATATGCATGGTAAGTGCCACCAATAAGTTGTATACAAAAGCGGTAAGGACAGCAAAGAAGCTTTATTTTGCTGCCTCTATTAGATCATCCCTATGCTGCCCAGCGGAGCTTTTTAAAGTCGTGTGTGGGCTCTTACACTCTGGCCCCCACGATGCTACGGAAACATCGGAAGCCCACTGCAACGAAATTGCTGGACACTTTCAAGATAAGATCGCATGTATCCGCAGGGATCTTGACTCCGATGTTGCGACAGATGAATCCATTGAAGTGTCCGGAGCACGGCCTTGTCCTTCATTATTGGATGAGTTTCAGTTGGTGCAGCTCGAGGAAGTGGACAAGGTGCTTGGAATGGTTCGGGCAACCACGTCTGTTCTGGATCCTTGCCCATCTTGGCTAGTGAAAGCTAGCAGGGCTGGGACCACCGGTTGGGCCAAGGAAGTGGTTAATGCCTCCTTGAGGGAGGGAGTAGTCCCTGGTAGCCTCAAGGAGGCAGTAGTGAGACCTCTTTTAAATAAACCCTCCTTGGACCCAGATAACTTGAACAACTATAGACCGGTGGCAAATGTCCCTTTTTTGGGCAAGGTTTTGGAGCGGGTGGTTGCCGGCCAGCTCCAGGCGCTCTTGGATGAAACCGATTATCTAGATCCATTTCAATCCGGTTTTAGGCCCGGTTTTGGCACCGAAACAGCCTTGGTCGCCCTGTATGATGACCTTTGTCGGGAGAGGGACAGGGGGAGTGTGACTCTGTTGATTCTCCTTGATCTCTCAGCGGCGTTTGATACCATCGACCATGGTATCCTTCTGGGGAGACTCGCGGAGTTGGGTGTCGGGGGCACTGCTTGGCAGTGGTTCTGCTCCTACTTCGCGGACCGTCACCAGAAGGTAGTGCTTGGGGAACATCACTCGACACCATGGACTCTCCATTGTGGAGTCCCTCAGGGGTCGGTCTTGTCCCCCATGCTTTTCAACATCTACATGCAGCCGCTGGGTGCGGTCATCAGGAGTTTTGGAGTGCATTGCCATCAATATGCTGATGACACGCAGCTCTATTTCTCCTTTTCATCTTCTTCAGGTGAGTCTGTTGATGTGCTGAACCGTTGCCTGACCGCGATAATGGACTGGATGAGAGCTAATAAACTGAGACTCAATCCAGACAAGACCGAGACACTGCTGGTGAACGCCTTCCCTGCTCAGATGGTCGATGTTCACCCTGTTCTGGATGGGGTTACACTCCCCCTGAAAGAACAGGTACGTAGTTTGGGGGTTCTTTTCGATTCTTCCTTGTCTCTCGAGGCCCAAGTGGCCTCGGTGGCACGGAATGCATTTTACCATCTTCGTCTGGTAGCCCAACTATGCCCCTATCTGGACAGGGACGACCTCGCCTCTGTTGTTCATGCTCTGGTAACTTCAAGATTGGATTACTGTAATGCGCTTTACGTAGGGCTGCCCTTGAAGACAGTTCGGAAGCTTCAGCTGGTGCAGAACGCGGCTGCCAGACTATTGATGAGGACCAGTCGGTCTTCGCATATAACACCTATTCTGGCGCGTCTGCACTGGCTTCCTATTTGCTTCTGGGCGAGATTCAAGGTGCTGGTTTTGACCTATAAAGCCTTACACGGCGTGGGACCTCAATACCTTGTGGAACGCCTCTCTTGCTATGAACCTACCCGTTCACTTCGTTCAGAATCTAAGGCCCTCCTCCGGGTACCAGCTCATTGGGAAGCCCGGAGGGTGGTTACTAGATCTAGGGCCTTTTCTGTGGTGTCCCCCGAGTTGTGGAATAGCCTCCCCGAAGAGGTACGCCTGGCGCCTACACTTCTATCTTTCCGGCGCCAGGTAAAGACCTTTTTATGCTCCCAGGCATTTTAATCTTTTAATTTTCTTAATCTTTCTACTTTTAATATGTATCCTTCTTAATTTGTGTTGTATTTCGTTTTTGTTGTGCTTTCTGTTATTTGTTTGTACATGTTTTTGTGATTTTTTACTATGATATATTGTATTTTATCTTGTTTGTTCACCGCCCTGAGAGCTATTCTGCTAAGGGCGGTATATAAATTGAAATAATAATAAATAAATAAATAAAACGTGCTTAAATAATTTAATTTGCTTATATTCGCTTTTATGGCTTAGCTTAGAGCTTAGTACTGCATAAGTGGCATAAAGGAAAAATGTTCTCTTTTGAAAATGGCCTCTTTCCAGCCCTCCTTTCTGAACAAAGCAATGTTTTCTTATGAAACAGAGAATAAACACATAAGGAAGTCTAGGCATTCAGCCAATACTGCGGCTGTTTAGAAAGGAAGTTTCTTATATGGTGAAGTTAAGATAACTAGTTGTGCTAGGAGCACTAGGAGCATTTGGTTAACGACCTGATGAAGAGCATGAAGAGGTTGTATGAAGAGGCACAGAAAGGAGAAGCAGCAATTGGCAGTAGCAGATAAGGCCCTTTGATAAGAAAGTGTATAAAAGGCCAATTATTATAGCACTAATGACCCTTGACTCTGTTGAAGTGGGGGGTCGAAGAAAGCAGGTGGAACCATCCCTCTATTCCATCCATGACATTTGATGGGTGATGTATTATGACATGCATTTCCATGCACTTTGGCTCTGTAATATGACTTAGAGTTTAACTCAGTCTTTTTGTATTGTAACCTATTTTAACTAAGATGTGCCTTCATAGTCTAATAATTTGATGTTAAATGGATATCCAGCAACTTATTTCTTGCTGATATATATTTCTTTTTTTCTGTTTCTGCAATGTTGGCTAAGGCCACTAGAATGCATTTTATTAATTGTAGTGTGCAAGATACGAATAAATAGCATATATTATAAAGATTATTCTGCTGTCTGAAGTCTGACTCCAAAATAGAAAATATCTGGTATCTCCCTAGACTCAAGAAAGCTTGAGTGGGACCTCCTTTATCCTATGCCTGTGTTTGACGACTGCCGTTGCTAACCTGTGAATTTAGGTGAACTAATGTTCGACATACTAGGACTCTATGTAGATATGGAGGGAGAAAGCAAAAACCCTTGACTCTGTGCATTCACTGGTAAGGGGGCCAGCCTTGCCACGATCAAGAGGCCATTCTGACCAGGTGGGTCAAGAGTTCACACTTGAGGTCAAGAAACCAATTTTTCAGAGGGCAGGTGAAGAAAGATATAAATGATAGAAGAATTTGTGGTTTCAATTATGTTCATTGTATCTTACACAGGAACATAAAAGAGATGTACAGTAAATGAAGTGGGTGTTTGTGAAGGAATGAAAATATTTCATCAGTTTTGTGTTTTGTTTTGAGTTGAGTCTTTTAGGGGTTGTTCAGACCTGGTGGGAGAAAAGTTCACCAGAGGATTTAAAGTTCATGAACAGAAACTGAATTTAAGTAGGAAATAGAAAACTAAACAGAAACCTATTACCCCTCTCATTAGGGAAGTGGTTTGGAGGTGGCATAGAATTAAAATATTTATGTAAAGGCACATGTGGAATTTTTCAGAGTTACAGCTGGTGTTGTGGGGAGGCTGTCATATAGTTCTGTGTGCATGAAATACAACTATGTTTAATTTTAACGATTGGATTCTTATTCTTTGGGATGCATGGGTTTGAAATTTTTACATACACACACATTAAAAAATCACAGGCAGAACAACACCAACATTAGGAGGAGGCTTGCATCCTAATTTAGTGTGTGTGTGTGTGTGTAATGGCCATGATTATTCAAGGACGTTGATAGATTTGAACCAAATTTGTAGCACAAGGGATAAGCCATAACATAAAGTCAGGGAATATTGCAGTTTATTTGGGGGTGGGGAGGACCATTTATATGTCCTATGTTCTATGTGATATTTCCCCAAACAGTGGCCTAAAATTAACTGAAGACACCTTACTGGAACTTGTTGAATACCCTGTATTTCAAATACTTTATAATGAAAATAAGGGATTCATTGTTTTATAGATTATTGCTATGTAGGCTATATCTACATCTATATCAGATCACACATTTTTGTTAAATGGAGCCAAAGTGGGCCTCCCGCAGATATCTATGTATGTTTATTGTTAACAGAAAAGAAGCATGATGTTCCACAAAAAGCTACAAAACGTGAACTACACACTTTGCTTTACAATGGTGGTGTTATAAGGACACATTGCTATTTCTTACAAGCTCTCAGCATTTCAAGCATTTGGAGTGATGTGCTGCTGAGGTGATATGGAATTTTTATAATAAACTAATAAACTATATATTCATTAGGAATAATGAAGTTATAATATATTAATAGGTGAATCAAAGCTAAAATATATTTTTCTCTGCTTGATTCTGTTTCTTTGGGGTCCCTTTGTGGAATGTTCAGTATGCTGGAACAGCAAGGCCAGGAGATAAGATAAAAGTAGTAAGACCCTGGTACAGCAGCCTCAGTGTCTCCAAAGGGTCAGGAAAGGTCAGCTTTGGAATGTATTAGGTCACAGAAGGGATGGGTTGGTATTAGAATTTCTGACTATTATATGGTTGGCTAGATTTTAATGTAGGCAGCATAATGTCTAGGTAATACTTATGTATAATTTTTGTATTGGAATATGCTAATTTCTTTGTCTTGGAGGGTATAAAATGTAGACATCAGTGGCATGTGGCAGAGCTCCATCGAACATCATGGGAAATGGTCTTCCTGTACATTACCTTACTAAATAAAGGCCTACCTTTTTGCTGTAAGCCTGTATCCTCAATTTCTTCAGGACCCCCAGTCCAATGGACCCCTAAATTCCCTGTCACAGGCACACAAAAAAAATTAAGTGGTCCAGGGAAAAAAGTTTGAGAACTGCTGCTGTATGGAAATGATTCCTTCAGTCCCTTGGTCCCCCTTGTTATAAACATGAATTAATATATTTGAGCTTCTTGTGTTTTTTATATCTTGAACTCCCTGCTGCAGTAACTCAAATTGTCTCAACGTGACACTTTCTCCCAGCCACTTATTCATTTAGAATGGTTTTAAAACCTCCTAGTTGCTTGGTGTAATAGACTTAGCCATGGCAACGGAACAATCTTAACTAAGATTGTTTATTAAAGGGATCTTTTGTACAATTGGGGACTAGTGATATTTACATTGGGGTCTTACATGTCCTTGATGACAGATTCTAAGGACTCAAGAAAGACTGTTGCTTGTATAAGCCTTTTGAAGTTGTTTTTACTATGTTTTTGAGGTTGTGTACCATCTCGTATATTTTATGTAAGAGCTTTCAAATATTTAAATAAATAAGTGCCCTTTGAGGTCCCTTCTAACTCCATCTTTCAATGATGTGACAAAAGAGTTTGCTTCAGCAGTTATGAAATAAATATACTTTCAGCAGTCCAAGAACATTGCAGAAGCAATTATCTGCCATTAATTATCTAAATCACGATAATTTATCCATATTCCCAAACCTCCAGGGTTTTACAAAAGGCAGATGCAGAAAGTAAATTCAAGAAACAAGCATCAATTGGGTATGAGTACTCCAGTAACCCATAGACAGCTAAGATTAGGGATAAGAGAGGGGCAAGGCCCTGTTATTTTAATCCGTTTCCTCCTTTCTTTGCATAGGTTGTCAGACTGCTGTTTCTTAATTGGCATTCAAGTAATGCTTTTGTAATGCTGTTCAACTTAGAGATAATGTGTATTCATGTATCTTTGGGTAGTGCATTAGCACAGTCAGCTGTCACCCAAGCCATCTTGCTCAAATCAGGCTCATGGGAGTATTGATGTTGTAGACTGAGAGACCCGTGAGAACCCAAGTGTAGGGGGAACTTTGCTGTCAGGATGGTGTTCCTTTGGCTGCTGCTGCTTTCAAACATGATGTGCAAAGTGCATAATGTTAGATGCTTGAGAAATAAACCTGTATATATTCCACATGAGTGGCATGAGGCTGGAGATTTCCTCATCGGTGGGATGGCATCTCATATCTACTACATTTTCCCCAAACTTTTCTTCAGCAGACATCCTTCTCAGTTCTTTGTAAACACTCCATTGTAAGTCAGTGGTCTGCAATGTTATTTTACTGATTCTTTCATATTCGTAAGACTTACTGCGAAGTACTTCGATTGCCTAAAAAATAGGAATAGAACTTTTTTGAAAGACATGGGCACTGTTGGTTGTTTTTTTTTAGGTTTAGAAAAAATAAATATAACTATGAGTTTTATTTCTATTGTGTAATCTAGATTATTTAGTTTAATGATGATGCATCAGTGTACCGAGCTCTTGAACAATAAGGAAAGTGATTGTTGTTGTACATGATGTTTTATATTACTTTTCTATGCTGTATTGTCTTGTTTCCTTTTCTGTGTGTGGAAACTACTGTTGATAAAAAATGGAACTGCTCAGACAGTGAATATATATGGACTACAGCTATACTGGGATTTGGACATTTCAAAACATTTACCGTATTGTGATCCAATTGCTCTTGATTCTGGTTATATAGTTGTTGATTTTTCCTATTAGAAAAAAGTGGGTACAGAAGGGGTAGCTTTTTTATTTCCCAAAATTTGCAGACATTCAGAAATATGGCATGTATACAGTTATGATTTTAAAGGGTGACCAATGTACAGTCTGAGGAGTTACATGTTCCCCTCAGCCTAATTTCTCATGGGTGGAATTGAGGAGAAAACAATGGGGTAAGAGAGACGGCAGGAAGATGGGGGAAAACAATTGGGTGGCCGAAAGAAAAGAAATGGCAATGGAAGGCTCTGGCCACTTTAGACTTTGGCTCTACCCCACAACCATCTTCTGATGAGATGCCAAAAGCATCTGTACTACACATAACATTGCCAACAGTTGGACCATATAAAATTTATAAAAAGATATCTGTACATTCTATGTAATCTGAGATGTTTAAATTCTGGTTTTGCCTGAAGGCGGATCCTAATTATATAATGCACATCTAAAGGCACAATCCTGACAATGATATCCATATTAGATGTTCCTATTTTCTAGCAAGATGTGGCTAATGGTAAACTAAATTGTTTATGCCCTCTTGTTATAATCAGATGCTCTTGGAGGTCGCTGATTCATAGGGTCGCCATAAGTCGTAGTCGACTTGAAGGCATATAACAACAACAAATTTTCTAGCAAGATGTGGCTAATGGTAAACTTGATTGTTTATGCCCTCTTGTTATAATCAGGCAGCTGAAAATGTCAGATGTAGAGCAGATGAATACTGTGCTAAAATGATTTTGTGTACTAATTAATTCTCCCTTGAAAAAGAAAGTCACTTTATTTGCAGTGTGGTGACAAAATTCTACCAGCACATCCTTGCCCTGGTGTTTGCCATTGATGAGATTAACGAGAATCCCAAGATCTTGCCCAATGTCACTCTTGGGTTCCACATCTATGACAGCTACTCTGATTCAAGGATGACCTACCGTGCCACTCTGGACCTTCTCTTCAAATCACATCAGTTTGTCCCCAACTACAAATGTGGCATTCATGAAAATGTAATAGGAGTCATTGGGGGAATGAGCTCCGATACCTCCTCACACATAGCTGACATCTTAGGTCTTTACAAGATTCCACAGGTAAGATTCAAGTACAGGAGCAATGGGGGCTTCTCTTAATCTCCCACATTCCTCTTCCCAATAGGAATGTGATGATTCATACAGACAGAGTGGCAAAATGGAAAAAGTAAAAAGTGATGAACTATTTGGAGTTGAATTGGGACATAATTTGATATCCAGGCACAGGTGAGAGAGGGTGGTTCCAAAAATGGTGTGTTTAATATTTTGTTGAAGAGAAGATTGTGTGTGTGTGTGTGTGTGTGTGTGTGTGTGTGTGTGTGTGTGTGTGAGAGAGAGAGAGAGAGAGAGAGAGAGAGAGAGAGAGAGAGAGAGAGAGAGAGAGAGAGACCATTGGACCATCTAGCTCACACTGCAATTAGTCTACCCTAATTGCCTATAGCAACTTTCAGATGGGGGAAATTCCAAGCCCAACATAGGGGTGCTGGGGACAGAACCAGGAGCCTTCTGCATGCAAAGCAGATGATCAGCCATTAAGCTCTGGCTCTTTAATTTTGGGTGGGTTTAAAAAGGCAAGGAATAATATCGTATAAAGAAGTTGGGGATATATAGGGCTCTACTGTAAGTAAATAAGTAAATAAATGATATGATGAGATCCTTTTACTACCCTAAAACATGTTTTTTGTTCTTTAGATTTCATATGGCTCATTTGAACCAGCAGTCAATGATCAAAGTAAGTTTCTTTCTTTTTACCGCATGGTCCCCAATGAAGCCCTCCAGTACGAGGGAATTGTCCAGTTACTTCTGCATTTCAGATGGAAATGGGTAGGTCACATTGTTGTGGATGATGAAGGTGGACAACGTTTCTTGCAGACCATGGAGCCAATGCTTTTGCAGAATGGAATCTGTTCAGCATTCATAGAAAAAGTTATAAAATCTTTGCAGTTATCACTTAAGATACCTGATTTGATCAATGAGATAAAGAAGATTTGGCCAAATTTCTTGAGAAGCAAAGCCAAGGCAGTCATTATTTATGGAGAAAGTTCAACTATCATATGGTTGGGAAGTGTTATAAGGATGATTCAAGTAATATTTCCTCATTACAAAGAGATGTTATCTACAGCAAAAGTGTGGATAACGACAGCACAGATCGATTTTACATTGTATACCCTTCAAAAATTTGTTGACATTGATATGCAAATGTTCCATGGTGCTATCTCCTTTGCAGTTCAGTCAAAGGAGCTGGAAGGCTTCCAAGAATTTCTTCACACTGCAAATCCTTCGTGGGCAGATGGAGATGGCTTTATCAATTTTTTCTGGGAACAAGCATTCAGTTGTTCAGTTTCAAAGTCCACTGTGTTAACATTCATTGGTATTACATGTACTGGAGAAGAGATGCTGGAGAACCTTCCTTCTCCTTATTTTGAAATGAGCATGACTGGCCACAGCTACAGTATCTATAATGCTGTCTATGCTCTGGCACATGCCTTACATACCATGTACTCAGCTAGTGCCAACCACAGACGAATGGAGGCCAAAGGAAGACTGTCTCCTCTGAATGTAGACCCCTGGCAGGTAATGCTATGAAGAGTCCAGTTTCCATGCAAGTGTGCATTGTCACATGTAACACTGACCGTGTGGACATGTTCTGGAATTTGGCACCTCAAGGATAATAAACCTTAAGTAATTTAATTGTATCAAGAAGGAGATTATTCTGTTAAAAGATGTATGAAAACATTAACTGATGCAGACTTTCATAAGCAGCACGCTAATAACATTTAAATAACATTTAAATAACGCTTAAATAACATTTAAGGAGTTATAAATATACATTCAAGCTACCATTTCCAAAAGACTAGCCTTAAGGGCTCACCATAACACACAACAAAGAAATTGCAAGGGGTTGTATGTGTGAAGCAGATTCTGGCAAAAGGAAATGGGAGAAAGGAAGGAAGAAGATAATAAATAAAGGAGGCATTTGTGAGAATGGGGTAGGGAAGAGAATAAGCAAGGTGCATAGGCTTGGGAATCTATGGTTTTCATAACAGAAATAAAAGGGGGGAAAAAGACAAATAGGTCCAGGAGACGGGCGCAATGGAGAGTTGCTTACACTAACTGTAGGCAATGTGGACTGAGAAAATGTTCTGGAGAAAACATTGGGAAGAAATGAGAGGGGGAGAGAGGGAGAGCGAGCAAGCTACATTTGGATTGAAATTGGAGGAAGATGTATTTTGAGGTGGATAAGAGACGTTTGGAGAAGAAGAAAAGATCTGCTGCCAATTTTATACAGATTTCAGAGGTTTCTGAGTGTTTTGGTAAGGAATGTAGGGGAGAGCCCTGTAGTTCCCAGTAGCCAATCTGATACAGCAGAAGTCCTCGCAGATGAAGGAGAAAGAAAGGGAGTTCCAGAGAAGGTCTGTACAAAAGAGAGGAGAGTTAGTATAGCAAAGGGGCATATGTCCTGTTCTGCAAAGAAGATACATTACTCCCATCAACAGCTGTGTGCTATGCAGTAGCCAATATTCCATTGACCACTATCATGTCTACAGAACATGAGCAGCCAGCTTTGTCTTGTTCAATTTCTCAAATTCCTTTCCAAAAGTGATTCTATATACTGTAGCCATATGTAAAATCTGAACCTTCTGACTGTATCAGTATAATATCTTAAAAGTCTGAAATTTGCTGTAAGAATCTTGCAACCTTACTTTGAGTATTAATTTGTTCACTTCCATTCCAATCTTGACACCTCTGTTGGTGCAATGACATATAATGCCTATTCTGCATTATATGCACTGGTTGCCTATATGACACTGGGCCTGGTTTAAGGTCCAGGCTATTTATCAGACCATATCTCCCTGTATGAACCTGCCCGGGCCCTGAGATCTTCAGGACAGGCCCTTGTCTCAGTACCCACCTCCTCTCAAGTACGACTGGTGGGGATGCGGGATAGGGCCTTCTCAGTGGCGGCCCCTAGGCTGTGGAATGCTCTTCCTAGGGATATAAGAACGACCCCTTCCCTGCAGTCCTTCCGGCGTCAAGCAACGACTTTCCTATTCCAACAAGCTTTTGGTACTGACAGTTGCTAATGTTGGGGCTGCTGGGAACTGCACTGCTAATGCGAATTTTACTATTTTTAAATTGGTTTTGATTCCTTTTTATCTAGCAATATGATTGGTTTTAATATTGGATGTAGTTTAATTTCATTTTAATGTAGATTCTGTATATTTCAATTATATGTGCTTTTATTTATTTATTTATTTTATTTATTTATTTTATTAAATTTCTATACCGCCCCATAGCCGAAGCTCTCTGGGTGGTGTACAAACTAAAACTTCCATCTACAATTAAAACACATATTTAAACAATTTTAAAACTACATCCACCTTTCAAAATTGTAAACATTTTAAGACAGATTTTAAGATTTTATCTGGAAGCCGCCGTGAGTTCCAGTATTGGAAGGATGGCGGGATATAAATAAAGAATAACTAACTAACTAACTAACTAAGGCTTTAATGTTAACTTTCAAAGCACTAAATGACTTGTGACCTGGGTACCTAATAGCGTTCAACTCTCCACATCAGCCAGCCCAGGATCTCAGATTAGCTGAGGGAAACTTTCCAGTTGTTCCACTGGTGAGTTTTTGTTCACTGTGTTGAAACCTAAAATTGTTCTTTTTGGTAATTATGCCCCGACTTTAGAACATCCTCAGGTTAGAAACATGGATGGACATGTTACTGATGGCCTTCAGTCGCTGAATCAAGCAAAGCCTTCTAGGCCTTTCTAGGGTTTGGTTAAACCTGCTCTTGAGTTTTAGTTTTAGTGAAGTGCACTGCTCCTGCTTTTGGTGTTGTTGCTTTTGCTTTTACTATTATGCTGTTTTATACTTGTGCCATAAACTGCTTCAGGAAACTGTTTTGGTGAAAGGCAATCTATAAATGTTTTAAATAAATAATGTATGTATCCTGATTTGTCCTCCACTAGTTTTTGGAAGTTCTCTTGGCAGCACCTTCAGTTCTTGAATTTACACTGATTCATGATATGCTGCTGTCTTCTTGTATTATCTGCCACTAAAAGGTGGATAGTCTCCATTCGTCTTAGAGAATATTACAAAACCTTTCTTACTTTTCCACCTAGCTCCACTCATTTCTTCAAAGGATGTCATTCAACAACAGTGCCGGGGATGAAATTACATTAAATGAACAAGGAGAATTGGCAGCTGGCTTTGATATTACAAACTTGGTCACATTTCCAAATCAATCCTACATGCGGGTTAAAGTGGGAAGATTGGATCCTCAGGCTCCTCTTGAGAAAGTGTTCACCATTAACGAGGACAGTATCAAATGGAACAAAGACTTGACTCAGGTGGGGAAATGACTGCACAGTGTCTAAAATGCAAACATTCATGGTCATCCAACAAAATGGGAAGGCAATAGATGTAAAGGAAACAAAGGAAGCATTCCTTCGTATAAAACATAATTAAATTTGAAATTCCCTGTTGCTGTTGTTGTTTTGTGCCTTCAAGTTGATCACGACTTATGATAACCCTATGAATCGCGACCTCCAATAGCATATGTCGCAGAGCTTGGAAAAGTTACTTTTTTGAACTACAACTCCCATCAGCCCAATCCAGTGGCCATGCTGGCTGGGGCTGATGGGAGTTGTAGTTCAAAAAAGTAACTTTTCCAAGCTCTGACTATCGTGAACCACCCTGTTCAGATCCTGTACGTTCAGGTCTGTAGCTTCCTTTATGGAATCAACCCATCTCTTGTTTGGTCTTCCTCTTTTTCTATGAACAGAGTATCCAAAATGAAATTCCCTGGAATACCATTATTCAAAAGACCTTCCCCTGAATGAGCATATTCATGCCTTTGTCTTGTGAGTTCCAGCTTGTTGACCTGCCATTAAAACCAGAGTAGCAAGTACTAGACAGAGCCTTTTTAGTGGTGGCTTCTAGCATATGGAACTCCTGACCGTGCTAGTACCAGCCTTCAAATAGCCTTTATGTTCCAACTGATGATTTGCTAGGATTATTTTATTGCAATTGGTGCTGGTTTTAGAATATTGTTTTACAATATTTTTAGTCTGCTGGTTATTGGATTGGATTTGGAACAATGACCACCATGTTATCAGATTCCAACAATGACCATAATGCTATAAAAATGTACAACAGACAATTGCTAAGAAAATCCAACACAGTCAAATTTGACTTTAAAAGAGGAAATTTCCCCCAGATTAGGTGATTGGTAAAAAAGAAGTTGAAAGGTAAAGACAAGAGGGTCAAATTTCTCCAAAATGCATGGTGGTTGTGCAAAACCTCAATAAATAGAAGATCAGCTAGAATGTATCCTGCAGTTAGGGAAGACACCATCAGGCAAAGAGGATGCCAGTGCAGATAATGAGCTAAGTAAAAAAAATAAACTATTAAAGGCTATTAAAGGTTTCCTTCAGAAAATGGAAGTTCTGTCCAATTGAGAACGAAAAGGAACAAAAGAAATGCAACTATAAAAAGAATATAAAAAAAAGAACTCAAAGAGTACATTGCTAAAAACACAAATACAAACAATAAAAAAATCTTTAAATACATTAGTAGCAGGAGGCGGGTAAGGGAGGCAGCTGGATCATTGGACAAGCAGGTCAAAGGTGTGTTGAAGCACTAAAAGCAGATTGTAGAGAAGCTGCATGATTTCTTTTCATGTTTTTTCAGTTGACGAAATAAGGCCAGGGGTTTGAGGAACTGAGGCAAATAGTGGTGAGAAGAGACAAAGTTCTAGAACTTATTGACAAATTAAAAATCAGACAGATAAGTGGGTTTGGATGACATCCACCCATGAGTTCTTAACCAACTCAAATGTGGATTTGCAGATCTTCCAAAAATAAAATAAAATATTTAACTTCTCACTAAGATCAGCCTCCTCACTTGAGGAGTGGAAAGCAGGCAATGTAACACCAATTTTTAAAAATAGAGTCAGAGGGGATCTGGGAAATTACAGGCTTCTTAGTTTAACATCTGTTGTGGGAAAACTGGTGAAAAAATTGTTAAAGACAGACTTACTAAAAGTCTAGAGGAATAAGTCTTGCTGATGCAGAACCAGCATGGCTTCTGCAAGGGTACGTCCTGTCTCACTAACCTTTTTGAGTTTTTTGAGTGTCAACAAGCATATAGATAAATGTGATCCTGTTGACAATGTGTACTTAGACTTTCAAAAAGCTTTTGACAAAGTACCTCACCAAAGACTCCTGAATAAGTAGTCATGGAATAGGAGGAGAGGTCCTTCTATGGATCAGTAACTGATTATGACACAGGAGGTAAAGAGTAGGAATAAATGGACAGTCCTCCCAAAGTGAAAGTTCCCCAAGAATTGGTATTGGGACCTATGCTTTTTAACTTGTTCATATGTTTAGTAGAATTTGGGGGGGGATCAGTATGATTACCAAGTTTGCTGATGATGCTAAATTGTTCATGGTCATTAAAACAAAAGTGAGATTGTGAGGAGCACCAAAATGATCTCATCAAAAGGAATTGGCAGTAAAATGAAAAATGCTATTCAGTGTCAGCAAGTAGAAAGTGATGCATAAAGGTAAAGGTGTCCCCGCACTTGTAGTGTGAGTCGTTTCCGACTCTTAGGGTGATGTCTTGCGACATTTACTAGGCAGACCATATATATGGGGTGGGATTGCCAGTTCTGGCCCCGGCCTTTCTTTACCCCCCAGCATATGCCTGGTACTCATTTTACCGACCACGGATGAATGGAAGGCTGAGTGGGCCTCAACCCCTTTTACCGGATATTCGTCTTCCTCCTTTCGTTGGAATCTGGCAGTGACTTTGAGGTTCTTGTGAATAGCTCAATGAAGATGTTGACCCAGTATGGAGCAGCTGCAAAAAAGGAGAAGGGGATTCAAAACAAAACCCACATTCATGTAGGATAAGGCTTTCCAATGGCTATGTTCTATCTCCAATCTAAGTTGGAAGAGCATTGTTGCATTCATATCCTGTTTGCAGGCTTCTCATAGGAATCTGGTTGGCCACTGCAAGAACAGGGTGCTGGACTAGAAGGGCCTGATCCAGCAATACTCTCATGTTCTTATGATGTTCTTTTATCTTTGGATAGGTGCCACCCCTTTCTGTATGTAATGACTACTGCCCTCCTGGTTATGGAAAGAAAAAGAAGGAGGGGAGGACATTTTGCTGCTATGATTGTGCTCCATGTCCAGATGGAATGTTCTCAAATGAGAAGGGTAGGAGATGCCATGTTAAGATATTCCACATGATATAATTTATTGCAGTAAACTCTGAGCAGCTCTTTTGAAAGTTTGTTGTCACTTATGTTGGGTGTGTGTGTGTTTGGTGTGTGTTAAAATGTATTATTATTTCACATTTATCGATAACATTAATTATCATGAGGAATATACTGTATCTTTAGAATGGCAGGCAGTACATTTTGGCATCAAGATCTAAGATCATCCTGATAGATAAAAGGCTGGACCTCTTTTCTGGAAGACATAAAAGGAACATTCATCTCTGTTAATGATATTTCATGTTCTTAGAAATTGTGAGAATGAAGGTCTTTTCACCCCAAACTGAAGATATAAGGCTCAGATTTTTTTCTTAATTTGACACCAGAAAAAAAGGTTCTGGGACACAGCTGCACGCCAGGATCTGGTTGTGGGATCACACGGGTGACCCAGGTGAGGGGGAGGAATTCTGCTGCAATTTGTGATAGCACCGAGGCTCTCCTGAGGCCCTGCAGGGTCTCTCAGTTGGGTAGCTCTTGCCCTTTAATAGATCAGGCACGGCACCATATCAGCCTCTGGTGATCCCCTCCCTCACAGACTGCTAGTTAACTTGGTCAGAAAGGATCTCCCACTCCCAAATGGTGGTTTGTTTTTGCATTTCTCTCAGTGAATAGTGGGAATTGTTAGGTGCTACCTATACTTTGTCACAACTTTTGCAATGGGAGAAATGGCACTGGGCTGAATAATTAACATAAGGGGGATCCCCATAAGGGGTCCAGGGATTGCTCCCAGAGTTTGACCTGAGCTTGGGGTGCTGGATCTGAAGCCGCATAGTTCTGGTTGCCAGCAGGACTCCAGATGCATGGCACGCACCACACTGGGTCTATTTTATGCTGGTCAGCTCCCAGGTGTTCCTCAGTAGGTGTACTGAGGTGGCTGTCAAACAACAAGTGGGTTGTTTGAGGGGAAGATGGTTTTGTCTCCAATGCTATGCCAACCCCACTTACCAGCTATAATTGATAATGCTGTGGCATGGCTTATGGTCTGTAACTTCCTACCTAGGGGGCAGCACAATGTATGTACCCCTCATATTCTGCAATAATTTAAACCTGAGTGTAAAAAGAAACTGTAACTGCCTTTGAACTATCAGACTGAGATAGTAGATATTTGTCTTTCTTTCTCAGCCTTATGTGGCTGAGCTCCCCTGATTCAGGGACTATGGGTAATCTTCCTTCATCCCATGGTCTCAGATGGCCATGGTCTACATTCGCATGCCCTGCACCCTCACGAGGGTCAGGTACATGCTTCGAACCCAATCACCCCACCTTGGGCAATTTTCTGGAACCCAATTTTCTGGAACCCAATTTTCTGGAACCCAATTTTCTGGAACCCAATTTTCCCCATTGCCAAGGCTGTGCAAACCAACACCAACCTTGCAAGGTAGAAGATAGGCTGTCACCACCCCTTCAACTGGTTCTCACTCTGAGTTAGAGGAAACCCAGAGCACAGACATAGGTAAACCAAGGATTCCTAAAGACGAGAGCCAAACAGGCACTCCTTGTCCAGAAGCCTCTGGTAAAGCCAAAACACACTCTTGGTAGTTTGTGGTCAGTGGTCAAGGTGCTGGATTCAGAACCAAATTGGTCTCACTCAATGAACACACAAAGGTAATAAGAAGTAGCTTTATTAATAAAATATAAGTGCACAATTAATAGCAGCAAAACAATTCCTCAAAAACCCACATCCGACCAGGGATTTAGGTAAGACATAAGAGAGAGTTCAGACACAACAGAAAAATAACAAAACTAACTAGCCTAGTCTACTTACTTGAAGAGGTAGTTGTTGTAAATCTCACCTCTCCCCAGAGAGGCATAAGTTGGGTAGTGAAGGCAGTGGAACCCCACACAGGTAACCACCCGTCTAGATGGAACCCAGGGGAACAAAGACTATGGGTCTCGCCCCCTATACTTAGGGAAAAACCCAAGCAACAATTCACAATGATTCAGCCAATCAGGGGCCGTTCTAGTGAAGTAATTTTCCCGAAGCTTCTTCACTTTTCGCGCCTTGGCAGGCCCCCCTCCCTCCCTGATCTCAACTCTTCTCAGGCCTGCATGGCCTTGAGTACCAGGCTCTCACCAGATAACAGAGATAACCAGGTGCTGCTCTTCAAGCCACCTAATTAGTTGCAGCTGAAAAACGAAACTTAAAAGTTTTCCACTCACTCAGAGGCCCATCTCTGCCCAAGATGAAATTCCCACAATTCTCTGCATCTAAGCCATGTTACATAAAGTATTTTAAACCAATTTAAACCAATGTTGCAATTTCATGACATACATCAGCTTAGGCTTCATGGCTTTTGTGGGGGGATTTGAGTAGGGTTTAAGGAAAAGTTATATCCTTAGTCCCTTAACTCTTGAGCTTGGAATGATCAGAGTGTCAATAGCCTCCCTTCAATCAAAGTTGCCTCAGTGTACTTATCAAACCCACATATAACCATTCAACCATGATCAAACTCAGAGCTTGGAAAAGCTACTTTTTAAAACTACAACTCCCATCAGCCCCAGCCAGCATGGCCACTGGATTGGGCTGATGGGAGCTGTAGTTCAAAAAAGTAACTTTTCAAGCTCTGATCTAACTATGGCTGCCACATTTAAACTGGAATGGACTAAGAATAAGACATATAATTGGGTGTTAGAACAAATTAAACCAGAACTGTCACTAGAAGCTAAAATGATGAAACTGAGGTTATCATACTTTGGACACATCATGAGAAGCCATGATTCACTTGAAAAGACAACAATGCTGGGAAAACAGAGGGAGTAGAAAAAGAGGAAGGCCAAACAAGAGATGGATTGATTCCATAAAGGAAGCCACAGACCTGACCTTACAAGATCTGAACTGGGTGGTGTCATGAACCTGTAATGGTCATGAGTTACTAAAAATCTAATAGCAATACTTTGGCTCCAGTAAGGGACTCTGGGAGACGGTTACAGTTAGAAAAGATAAGCCTTGCCAATTTGCAAATCTGAGTTTCACTTCCCAGCTGAAGATGGTTAGAGAAGCCTTAACAAGCTGCACCTGTTTATCTTTGCTGATTAGCAAGTGCCTGGTACCCAAGGTCATCCTTGGCCTGTACAGTTGGAAAACACAGTTGGGAGGGGGGCCTGAAGGCGCGAAAATGTGAGAAACATTGAGAAGAAAGTTACATCAGCCAATTCCTGATTGGTCAATTAATCTTGGACCGTTAGGATCCTTTTCCCTTAATATAGGGCTAGAGACCCATAGCCTTTGTTCTCTGTTCTCTGCCTATGCTGACTGGCACCAGAGTTCCAAACCTTTCTGCCTTATGGTTCCTGGGGTTGCTTATGGGAAGGCAACCTATGTCTGGTTCCATTGCTTTTTGTTGAACATCCATCTCTCTTAGGAGAGGTGCCACGCAACCAACTACCTCGTGTGTAAGTAGTTAGGTGAGTTAGTTTGTTATTTTCTTGTTGTGTGTATGAATTCTCTTGTAAGAACCTAAACCCCTGTTGGGTGAATGGTCTTAAAGGATTACTTGCTGCTATATGTTATGTGCGCTTATATATCTTAATAAAGCTACTTCTATTTAACCTGGTGTGTTCAATTGAGAGAAGGGGTGGTTCTAGATTCAGTACCTTGACCAATCTCAGTCACTAACTACCAAAGAAGGTTAAGAAGTTAAAGGCTTGGATTTTAAGTGTTAAACCAGAGGTGCCTGGCAAGGAGTGTAACTGTGACTCTTGCCTTTTAGGACCTTGGTTTTATATATCTTCTGGGCTCAGAGATCCCCTGGCTCTGAGTGGACCAGTATACAGGGGTGGTGGCAGCCTACCTTCTACCTTGCAGGGTTGTTGTGAGCGTACACAGCCTTGGCAGGGGTGAAGTAATAGCTTTTTGGTTCCAGTGTCATTTCCCTAAGGGTGGGGGTCTGAGTCTGATGCATGAACCCAGTACCTTGAGGGTCTGGGGGTCATGACATGGCTGGCAGCGGTGAGGATCGAAGCCATTCCTGCTCTTAAGTGAACACGCTGTGTGAGATAAGTGCATTGCAGCAAGTTGTAAATTTGAAAGAGACTTCTGACACAACCGTTTGTTACTTTGGGTAGTAAGGTCAGTGCAGAATGTCGCAAAAGATAAAAACCAGATCTCAAAAGAATGGAGCCGAGGATGTGCACCTGGCAGACAATGCGTTGCCTAGTCAGCTTGTTCAGCTGGAGGAAGGCGCTGCTGCTCTGTCGTTTATACCTCAGCCTTCTGCAGATGACAAGGAGATCGTGTTTAAGCAAACTGAGGAAAGTGAGGAGGACAGTGAAGATGAGGAGGAAGAAGATTCTGATGGGGAAGAGCTGCCTAGAAGTATGCAGCGTTACCTAGCCAAGCAAATGAAGCTGTTGTCCCTACAGTTCAAGGCTATGAAGGAGGATCGCCGGAGTAGGGAAAGTTTTGCTCGTGAGTTGCAACAACCGCGAGGAGGAAGACGAGACCTCCATAAAAAATCTTTTCCGACCTTTCGTGAGACAGATGACATCTTTACCTTTTTTCAAGTTTTTGCTCACTCTTGTAGAGACCAAGGTGTGCTTAAAAAGTATTGGATGAGTGCTTTACGCATTAACGCTGAAGGCGAATTGAGAGAATTGTTGAACTCTCTGCCAGTGGAGTATGCAGATAATTTTGATTACTTCTATGCTCTGGCCAGATCCCACTTTGCTTTAACAGCAGAGGACTGTTTTCGACGTTTAGAGGCAGATCAAAAAAAGCCTCGGGAAAGCTTCTCAGCTTTTTCTGTGCGGATGGGCAGGAATGTGGAGCGCTGGGCAGACACGGCTGAAGCTGCAACTCGAGGGGAGGTTTTAGATCTGTTTGCTAAAGAACTGTTTTACAGACGTCTCCCTCGAGACCTGATGGCTCTGGTTAGAGACCAGCAGCCCCGTTCGCTGGCTGAAGCAGGCGTGCTAGCAGATCGTATGTTTAAAAACAGAGCTGGAGAAAAGTTTACTCTGTTTCAGAAATCTGAGAACGTTCCTGTGAAACCACCGAGGCGAGAGATTTCAGGTATGCAGAAACCATGGCAACCGCCGAGGGAAGTGAAGGGAGGGCACGGCTACTCCAAAGTACCTTCCGCCCTGACAGAGGCTGCATTACAAAAGAAGCCCCTTGTAGAAATAACTTGCTTTAAATGTGGAAAAATCGGCCATAAGGCTAATTCCTGTTCTGAAACCTTGCCTAAGCCCAATCCTGCTATGAGGAAGAATCCAAGGGTTGCTCCAGTTGTGCGTGTAAGAGACTTAGCGTCACCTGGAGCGGAACCCCCTGAACTTTCTTCTTGGTCGTCAGCAGAGGAGAATGAAGGAGCAGAATTGGATTTTGTATTTTCTGCCCCAAATTCACAAGACCGTCCTGAAACTCCTCGTGGACCGGTAGTCAAAGCCCTGTCGGTGAGTGTTGTACAAAATATACCCGGGGGCAGAGAGGGAGAAGAAAAGGATAGCTTGCTGCCAGGGAGAAACTATCCAGAACCTCTTTCATCGGAATGTAAGGAATGGGTTCAAATGCAGTTTTCGGAACCCATATATGTCAATTGTGTTCAGGTCATGGGAAGGGTAGATTCGGGTGCTGAGATTACCAGTATTGCTGAACACCTAGTTAAGCCAGAACAATATGTCCCAGACTTACAAGTGACTGTCACGGCGTATGGACCCAGGACAGTGCAAGCTCGTGTAGCTGAGCTGCTGCTTCCATACAAGAATTGGACTGGGCGCCATAGAGTTCTAGTTCATTCAACCAACAGTTTATGGGACGTTTTGATAGGAGCAGACCTGCTTTTCCTGCACCATAAAGAGACTGAACGTAGGGCGGAGAGGGATGCTCTTGCTAGGTCTCAAGTTTTGTTAGACACCTTGAAATGTAGTGGGAGAGAAGCCAAGGCTTCGAAGGAGTGGGCCGTGCGCTTGCCTGAGCCACAGGAAAGAAGTTCGCCTTTGCAACCCAGAGGAGGGGGGCTGATGGAATGCAAAGTGCCGCCTGTTGGCTCTCAAGAAATTAAGACAGCTCTATTAAAGAAGGGAAGCCTCCAAAGTTGTAAAAGCAAAACGGAAGCCAACTCGGCTGTTTTGTTACAAGCTGAGAAATCTGATTCTCTTAATGGACATTTAATTATGGCTTGTGCTAAGGTGTGTGAATTTGCAGAGGATTCTTTGGATTTGGTTACAGAGAGCCAACAAGCAGGGAGGATAACTGAAATTACCCTACCCGAAGGTTTGACTCAGGAGCAATGAAATCAATTAGTCCAAATCCTGACTGACTTTAAACCTATGTTTTCCAGTAAGCCTGGAAGAACTGATTTGGCTATTCATTCTATTAACACCGGGAATCATCCCCCTATGCAAGCTTCTCTGTATCGAGTTACAGGGCGGAATGCAGAGGTAGTAGAGAGGGAAGTCCAAGCTATGTTGGAAATGGGAGTTATTGAACCCTCTACCAGTCCCTGGTCCTCCCCTACTGTGCTAGTGGCTAAACGAGAAGCTAATGAAGTGCGTTTCTGTGTGGATTACAGGAAGCTGAACCAGATTTCCCAAGTGGATCCGTATCCTTTGCCTAGGATGGACCATTTAATAGAAAGGCTGGGAGCAGCAAAATACATCACTACACTGGATTTAACCAAGGGATATTGGGAAGTGCCTCTAGATGGGGACGCTGCTGTGAAATCTGCTTTTGTCACGCATATGGGCTTGTTCCAGTTCAAGGTTCTCCCATTCGGACTTCGAAATGCTCCAGCAACGTTCATGAGGCTTATTAATTCTGTGATTAATGGCCTAGGCGAATTTTCTTGCGCATATCTGGACGATATAGCCATTTTTAGCCCTGACTGGAAGTTGCATTTGAATCACTTGAGAATTGTTTTACAGAGACTGCAGGCCACTGGACTAACCATCAAAGTGCAGAAATGTCAATTTGGGTTGGGGGAAGTTGTGTATCTTGGCCACAGGGTGGAGCAGGATCGTGTAAAACCCCTGGAGGCTAAGATCGAAGCTATTCAAAATTGGCCTGTCCCTAGGACAAAGAAACAGGTTCAGTCTTTTTTGGGGTTAGCAGGCTATTACAGAAAATTCACCCCACATTTTAGCAGTGTTGCTACCCCCCTAACTGAATTGTGCAAAAAGACTATGCCAATGCATGTCATTTGGACTGATAAATGTCAAAGTGCTTTTGATGCTTTAAAGACTATGTTGGTAAACTACCCTGTTTTGAAAGCCCCTGATTTTTCAAGCCCTTTTGTAGTTCAGACGGATGCCTCTAACTTTGGGCTTGGAGCTGCCTTGCTCCAGGAAGATGCTGCTGGAGATTTGCACCCTATTGCATACATTAGTAAGAAATTGCTTCCAAGAGAGCGCAATTTGGCTACCATTGAAAAGGAGTGTCTTGCTTTGGTTTGGGCTCTTGACAAGTTACGCCCGTACCTATGGGGACGTCATTTTCAATTGCAGACAGACCATTCCCCTTTGTGTTGGTTGAACAGGATGAAAAACTCCAACCAAAAATTGTTACATTGGAGTCTGGCCCTTCAAGATTTTGATTTTTCAATCCAGTTCATAAAAGGGCGCGATAATGTAGTAGCTGATGCTTTATCTTGCTTATCTGTTCCAGTTGACTGATATTTGATTCATGCCTATTTTACTGACTGATTTCCCGGCTCTGATGACCTCTGGACTGTTTTAGACCTTGTTTTACTCTTTTACGCTTTTAACATGTTTTATGGACTTTTATAGGATTTTATGGCTTATGACCTTTTTGAACCTGGACCAGCTTTTGGATTACCCCATTTTTTATTCTATTTCTTTATTTTTTTTAATAAAGTCTTCTTTTCTCGGGTGTTTTAGGGGTCCCTTAATTTTCTTGCTGTTATTTTGTAACTTTGTTGGATGTTTTGAATATATCTAGAAGGCATAAGTCAAGAAGTAGCTCACTTGCTTAAAATGTATTAACTTTTTCTTTTTTTTTATGCTGTATATAGTGCAATGTCGATATATTGATGGAATTTTTGATTGTTCCCTTATCCCTGGTTGCTGTGGCGATGATGCAGAACTATCCAGAGTTCTGACATCATCTTCCCGAAAAGGGGCGTGTCATGAACCTGTAATGGTCATGAGTTATTAAAAATCTAATAGCAATACTTTGGCTCCAGTAAGGGACTCTGGGAGACGGTTACAGTTAGAAAAGATAAGCCTTGCCAATTTGCAAATCTGAGTTTCACTTCCCAGCTGAAGATGGTTAGAGAAGCCTTAACAAGCTGCACCTGTTTATCTTTGCTGATTAGCAAGTGCCTGGTACCCAAGGTCATCCTTGGCCTGTACAGTTGGAAAACACAGTTGGGAGGGGGGCCTGAAGGCACAAAAATGTGAGAAACATTGAGAAGAAAGTTACATCAGCCAATTCCTGATTGGTCAATTAATCTTGGACCGTTAGGATCCTTTTCCCTTAATATAGGGCTAGAGACCCATAGCCTTTGTTCTCTGTTCTCTGCCTATGCTGACTGGCACCAGAGTTCCAAACCTTTCTGCCTTATGGTTCCTGGGGTTGCTTATGGGAAGGCAACCTATGTCTGGTTCCATTGCTTTTTGTTGAACATCCATCTCTCTTAGGAGAGGTGCCACGCAACCAACTACCTCGTGTGTAAGTAGTTAGGTGAGTTAGTTTGTTATTTTCTTGTTGTGTGTATGAATTCTCTTGTAAGAACCTAAACCCCTGTTGGGTGAATGGTCTTAAAGGATTACTTGCTGCTATATGTTATGTGCGCTTATATATCTTAATAAAGCTACTTCTATTTAACCTGGTGTGTTCAATTGAGAGAAGGGGTGGTTCTAGATTCAGTACCTTGACCAATCTCAGTCACTAACTACCAAAGAAGGTTAAGAAGTTAAAGGCTTGGATTTTAAGTGTTAAACCAGAGGTGCCTGGCAAGGAGTGTAACTGTGACTCTTGCCTTTTAGGACCTTGGTTTTATATATCTTCTGGGCTCAGAGATCCCCTGGCTCTGAGTGGACCAGTATACAGGGGTGGTGGCAGCCTACCTTCTACCTTGCAGGGTTGTTGTGAGCGTACACAGCCTTGGCAGGGGTGAAGTAATAGCTTTTTGGTTCCAGTGTCATTTCCCTAAGGGTGGGGGTCTGAGTCTGATGCATGAACCCAGTACCTTGAGGGTCTGGGGGTCATGACAGGTGGTTTATAACAGATGCTCTTGGAGGTCGCTGATTCTTAGAGTCATGATAAGTCGTAGTCGACTTGGAGGCACATAACAACAACAAGCGGGTGGCCCCAGAGATAAACTGTCCTTTTGCATATCCCCGTGTGCCACATCTTTTTCAGGGGGTGGCGGCCTGTGTGTGTAATCTGGGTGCTGCAGGGCATGGGGTTGCTGTCAGGTATAGTGAAAAAAACTGATAAGAGAAAAATCAACGCATTTGAAATGTAGTGTTGGAGAAGAGGTTTGAGGATACCATGGACAGCAAAAAAGACAAATAATTGGGTGTTAGAACAAATTAAACCAGAACTGTCACTAGAAGCTAAAATGATGAAACTGAGGTTATCATACTTTGGACACATCATGAGAAGACATGATTCACTAGAAAAGACCATAATGCTGGGAAAAACAGAAAGGAGTAGAAAAAGAGAAAGGCCAAACAAGAGATGGATTGATTCCATAAAGGAAGCCACAGACCTGAACTTACAAGATCTCACAGATGCTATTGGAGGTCGTTGATTCATAGGGTTGCCATAAATCATAATCGACTTGCAGGCACATAACAACAACAACTAGGTCACTGAGGTAATACATTTTACACTGTCCCTAAGGACAGTGTCCCTGCAAGGAGAGCAGCCCACAGTGTCTCCTGTGTAGGTAAGTGCTCAACTAATAATGAAAAAAGGAATAACGTTTGTAAACCATTCCCTCATCACACTCTCAGCTGGACCTTGCTCTCCTCCTCCTCCCCCCCTCCTCCTCCTCCTCCTTCTCTTCCACAAAGATTGAACACCAAGTAGTTCTGCCACCTGCTGTGGTACAAAAGTGAGGAAGCAGAGGGATTCTCATGCAAATAATGCAGTTATTTTCACAGCTTTGCTTATTCTAATACAACTTTAAAGGATGTAGTTTTTATGCATCATATTTGTGGTATGACTGTGGAGCTCGGTGTACCTGAACCATTGGATACTCCCGAATCACGATAGCAGGAACTGAAAGAGCTTGGAAGAAATAGGAACAAATACAGAGGGATAGAGCAGGAGTGGTAGTCTTTCCTCTAAGGAGGATTACCTTATTTCTGATTTCCACTAGAATAATTCTGATATTTCACTACATAGTACTTTTGATTCTAGAGGAAGACAGGAAGAAAAAGCCACATTTGATGAATTTCTTTTTGAAGCATCTATGGCAGAAGATTTTGGGCAGAAGTTTTCAAAATCTTATCTGGGTGAATCTAGGTTAAGTGATGCACATGTGGACTCTTGATAAGGCAATTCTTAAGAACAATATTCCTTGTTTTAAAATTGTCATACATTGTCTGTTTTTTCAGAAACTTGTGTCAGTTGCCCAGAAGATCACTATTCAAACAAAGCCAAGGATCAATGCATTCCTAAGATTCCAAACTTCCTAGCTTTTGGAGACACTTTGGGAATCATTTCCAATTTCTCTGCCCTCCTATTGTGTCTGATCACAGTTCTGGTGCTGGGCATTTTCATTAACCACCGGGACACGCCCATAGTGAAAGCTAACAACCGAAGCCTCACCTACATTCTTCTCACCTCCCTCCTTTTCTGTTTCCTCTGCTCCTTGCTGTTTATTGGAATGCCAAATAAGGAAACCTGTCTTTTCCGACAAACTGCTTTCGGCATCATCTTCTCTGTTGCTCTCTCCAGCATCTTGGCCAAAACCATTTCTGTGGTTTTGGCATTCATGGCTACTAAGCCAGGATCCAGGATGAGGAAATGGGTGGGGAAAAGATTGGCTTATTCCATTGTCATCTCCTGCTCCAGTGTCCAAGTAGGGATCTGTTCTCTCTGGCTGTCAACTTCTCCCCCATTCCCAGATTTGGACATGTATGTAATGACTGAAGAAATTGTACTGTCATGTAATGAAGGATCAATTCTCATGTTTTGCTGTGTCTTGGGCTATATGGGCATCCTAGCCATTGTCAGCTTCAATGTGGCCTTCCTATCCAGGAAATTACCAGACAGCTTTAATGAATCCAGGTTCATCACGTTCAGCATGTTGGTCTTTTGTAGTGTTTGGTTGTCCTTTGTTCCAACATACCTTAGCACGAGTGGAAAATACATGGTGGCTGTGGAGATCTTCTCTATCTTGGCTTCCAGTGCTGGCTTACTGGGTTGCATCTTTTCCCCCAAATGCTACATTATTGTGCTGAGGCCTGAGTTGAACAACAGGGAACAGCTAATACGAAGAAAACATATCAATAATAGATGAATTCATGGTTACATTTATGTTATCAATATTCTACATAGAATCATAAAGGAGGTGTACATTAATTGAGACTGTGTGAAGTAATGGAACTATTTCATCAATGTGGGTTTTCATGTGTGTGTGTGTGTGTGAAATGTGTGTCTTTTGTGATAGGAACTGTAGAACTTGTGAGAGCAAAGTTTACCAGAGGGTTTAAAGTTCAGCAAAAAAACCTGAAACATAAGGATGAAAGATAAACCTTCACAGAATTTTGTTGCCTTTTGGTGCAGAAGAGAGTGGAAGGTGGAGTAGAAATAAAGTACTGTATATAAAGTAAAGGTGGCAGATGGAGTTTTTCAGAGAGTTACATCTGGTGTTCTAGTGGATGCTGTTGTCTTATTCTGAGTGCATGAAATAAACATTTAACTATTGATTTCTTGTTAGGATAAATCAGTTTGGGATTTTTATGTGTATATTTACTAGAGGAAGGCCCCATGCTCATTCTGCTTGTCATCCCCCACCACTCCCCTGTGTTAACTTCCTAGAGCTTCCACTTCCCACCTCATGCAACTACTAAGCTCCCTTTTCACCTTCCTAATGCCATTTTTTGAAGCCACTTCTCTGTTCTAGTTTGCAGCCTCACTTTGCACCCAAAGTCAAAGTCCTTTATTTGCATTAGCCACAAGCCATTGTAACTGGAATGTACAGAGAAACCAGATAAACAGTTGGATCAAATTACCCGACTAAAATTCTAGCATTTACATAAGATGCCAGCCAATAAAATTAATGTATACAGAATCCATCAGCATAAAACAATTTACAAATAAAACAATTTACAAATAAAACTATCAACTGAACAAATAACTATATCAGATTAAAACTCAAGGTGCCAGAAGAGATCTTGTTCTAATGGCACCTGCTAAAATTTTTGAGACATTGCTGTCACCATCTTTTCTTGGTCTACAAAAAGAAAAGTCGCATAAAAATTAGTCAAACATCCTGGAAAAGATGACAACAGTGGGGTAATCAGCTCGCTTCTCAGATCTCTATAGAAAGAGCAAAATAACCATACATGGGCTACTGTTTCAACACTGCCATCTCTGCATGGACACACACAATTTTGCAATGTAATTTGTTCAAAACGCCCCTCTAATACAGCTGGTGGTAGTATATTCAATCTTGCTCTAGTAAAAGCTCTTCTGTGTTTAAGGATTATTAGGTTTTGCAAATAAGGTGGTGGTATATTAAGAGAACTAAGTGGGAAGTTGTCATACTATGGGCAACAATTCCTTATAGCAGTCAAATTATTCTGCTGTTCAATGTTATAGATGAGCTGTCTGATTAAATCTCTTGCTTTACTAAACCCTATGGTTAGAAAATGTTGTACGGATAAACCAAAAGAACAGAGCCTTAAAGTAATGGCCTTCATCCAGCTGCTCTTGTGAGAGTCGTGCAGAACTAGAGGGAGCAAACCAGTGGAATATAATTTTAACTGCAACCAATAATTGAATGTCCTCAGCCAAACTTGTAAAATAATAGAGGCAAGACTAGCTTCCATGCATAATGAGGAGTAGGAACACAACATGCGAAAAAAAAATGTCTTAAGAAATTTGGATTGAACCACTTCCAATGATTTTAACTGAACATCAGCCCAAACTTGAATCCTAAACAGTAATTGGGCTGAGGATTTAGCCTTAAAAACCTCAAGTGCTGGAGATATGAAATTGGCACTTTTTGTGAAAAAAAATAAGATTTTACTACTCTGTAAGGCTTTCAACCACATATTTCTGTTGAGCTAGCCACACACCTGTTGATTGAAAACCTATACACAGGTATTTAAAAACTCTTAACTTTGTTATGAGGAATCAAATATTGGGAATTTTTAATCTTTGATTCATATCAGTGAACCAGAGTTTGAAAAGGCCTGCAACAGCAAAGATTCCTGGGAGACAGCCCCTCTGTGACCTCTGAGTACATATCTTGCGATGCCTGAAGGTATAGACTTTCTGACTCATGGAAATTTGGGATTTGTCACCCAGTAAGAATAGGCGCTCCTTTCAAACAAAGGAAATGTTTATGATAATCTAGGCCATCAGGAGGAAACAGAATGTTGTGCATTTCTAAGCCTTTGGAGAAGACAGGATAAACTCCTGTCAAACAAAGAAACTGTTTTACACAAGGATTATGATAATCTTAACCTTGAGGAATCATCAGGAATCTACAGCAAGAGATCACACCTATTATCTGGGAACTTATCAGGAAATGAGTGGGTCCACATCCTCCTGGAGACATTTACTTTGGGTTTACTTTGGGGTCAGTTTAGTTAGGAAAAGGTATAAAACATGAGGAGTGAGAAGGGGAAGGCAGTTCCTCTTCTGGGGGGTTGCAACAACTGCTTTTCTTATCAACGCATGCTAGCATCTTTGGGACAATTTCAGAGCTAAGGATTTGGGTGAGAACTTTCAAATCTGGCGCTGGTTACAAAGGGCGGAGCTTTTGCTCATTGGGCTAGATACGAAAGTCTCTCTCTCTCAGCTTTAGGCTTGCAGCAACCCTCCAGGAAAGGTATATGCAACTATCTGGGCCTTTTTCTTTCCTTTTTTCCCTTTCTTTCTGTGTGGGTGAGCTTAATGTGAAAGTGTTTATAGGGCTAGTCTCTTTGCTTTAGTCTATCCAGTGTTGCTGAATGAATGAATGAATGATAGTTAGAAAACTACTCATTGTTAACTGCAATTGTAAACTGCAATATTTTTCCTTGTTCCTTCTCTTAATAAAACCACTCTTTATTTTACTTTCAGTGTATGTGTTATTGGGTTAAGGGTAAAATTATACATGCTCTGGGGGTGACGTGCGGGTAACTCCAGCAAAAGATCCTACTGCTCTCTTTTTGGGGACTTGGATTTCTAGTGAGCTATGCTCATGAGGAAGTTCAAGGTCCCTTCGTAACAACTTGTTTGATTGGCTGCTTATCTAGAAACCATCTGTAGGGCCTATATCATTTCGAGAATACCATAACCTTAGTTTGCACCCATTTTTGCCTTCACATTACGTCCATGCCTCCACCCCCCCATCCTTGCTTCATCGATGCAGTCAGGCCACCCCCAAGGTAACCTCCTGAATCTTCCTCTTCACTTCACTTTCTCCCCACTCTAGCCATGCTTATACATCACTTCTGTCTCTAAAATATTTGTACTGGGCTGTTGTTTGCAAGGATACTACCATCTGTTAGCAGCCACACAAACTACAGCATGATGACAAACCAGCACAAATGTTATACATAAAGGTAAAGGTGTCCCCGCACTTATAGTGCGAGTCGTTTCCGACTCTTAGGGTGACATCTTGCGAATATTTACTAGGCAGACCGTATATATGGGGTGGGATTACCAGTTCCTTCCCCGGCCTTTCTTTACCCCCCAGCATATGCCGGGTACTCATTTTACCGACCATGGATGGATGGAAGGCTGAGTGGACCTCAACCCCTTTTACCAGAGATTCAACTTCCTCCTTGCGTTGGAATTGAACTCCAGCCGTGAGCAGAGCTTCGGCTGTGTTACCGCCGCTTACCACTCTGTGCCACGGAGGATCCTATATACATAGAGAAAGAAAAAATCCTGGCAGATCAAACCATGTTCATCAACATTATGGGTTAGGGCTGCAGCCTACTTTTGTTGATTTAAACTCAATAATTTTTATACTGCTTAACACTGTGGTCCCAAAGTGGTGTACAGAAAGGTTAAAAAGATGCAATAAAGACAGAATCAGTTAAAAGTAACCATGACATCAGAAAAGGTACTTAAAATTCCTGATGAAATAAAAAAAGGTCTTCATGAGGCACCAGAAATTCAACAGGGAGTGGATTTCACTTGTGAGGGAGCGCCACAGAATTGGGCACACAATACTGGACACATCACTCCTGGTGGATATGAACTATGCATCCAAACCAAGGGGAACTCCAGCAGAATCTTCCACAAAAACCTCAGTGATTAGGCAGGGATATAAGGCATTGGTGGTCCTTAATATATAATGGAACCAAGTTGTTAAGGGCCTTCCAAATTAATACAAGAACGTTGAACCTGGTGCTGTAGCATATGGCCAACCAGAGCAAGCTTTTAAGTATCAGAGTTATGTACTAGTTATATACAGAGTTACGTACTAGTGATAGTCTATCTCCACCAACAGTCTAACCACAGCCATTTGTACCAGCTAAAGCTTGCAAAGCAGGACCAAGGGTGTCCCACATAAAGCACATTGCAATAATCAAGGTTTGAGATTACCACCATCATCTTGGGCAGGCTATTCCTGTAAAAAATGACTGTAGCTGGCATGCAAGCTAGTAAAAGGCATTCCTAGCCATTGAGGCTACCTAAGCCTCCAGCAAGATAGATGGATGCAGGAGCACCACTAAACTATGAGCCTGTTCTTTCAGAGATAGTGCATCCCCATCCAGAACTCAACAATTTTGTCCTTGACATTGGTACTGATATAGCTTTGCTTGCCCTGAGGGAGGTTACTAAGGGAGCAATCCTATATCTAGATCCACCAGCACGAGTAGAGTTAGGATCTGGCAGATCTCCTGCTGACACTGGGTATTACTTGCTCACCCTGGATTAGCCAGAGATAAAATGGCTTAACTCCCCCATCCTGGCTCAGCTGGGGGCTCAGCTGAGATCTGCTTAAATTCCATACCACGGGACAAACTTTGGCACAAATTAATTAATACCACTATCGATAAAAGACTCCTTTTCCTGATTTACAAATTACATCAGAACACATCCCTCCGAGTTTGCTGTGGTAAAGACGGTGGCCTGTCAAACCCCATACATACATTCACAGGGGTGAGACAAGGCTGCATTTTAGCGCCTCTCCTTTTCAATTTATATCTAAATGATCTGGCAGTACAGTGTCTCTCCAATGATTTTCATATTCCTAAAATTGCCTCTACATCCTGCCCGTTACTATTATATGCAGATGACGCTGTGCTCCTTTCTTTTACGAAGATCGGCCTTACCCGTATGATAAAGGCGTTCATGTGCTATTGCAATGACAACCAACTAGTCATTAATTTTGAAAAGACTAAAATCCTAGTCTTTTCCAACAGCAAATCCTTCCCTGTTTGGTCGATAAATGGACATCAAATTGCACAAGTTGCCTACTACAGATATCTAGGCATAATTTTCCACGCCTCTCTGAGTTGGTCTACCCACATCCGAGCAGCAGTAACAAAAGCAAGGTGCTCCACAAAGAATTTACTCCGCTTTTTTCATTATAAAGGCGGCCGCTTTGTCCCAGCCCTTATCAAACTATTCACATATAAGATCATTCCCCAACTTTTATACGGTGCCCCCATTTGGATTCACTCTCTAGGTCCTTCCGTTGAAACCACACTTTTCAGTTTCCTCCGCAGCCTTCTAGCTGTGCTCCGATGTGTTCCCTCAGCAGCATTAAGACTTGAATGCGGGATGACCTCTTTGGACTGCCGAGCATGGATCATGACTTTCAACTTTTGGGCAAAAATTTCATTTAACTTTCCCCAAGGCCTTCTAGCCCCATTCTGGAATGACACCTATCCCTCTTCCTGGATCACAAATATAGAAGCCAAACTGCTGAAAATTGGCCTCTCCAAAGACTATTTGGCCTCCCAATCTCAAAACGATGTACTCCCACAGATCTGCTCTCGGCTTATAGATATTGATTACCAAAACTCAATCTCTAATGCATCCAAAACATGCTCCCCATTGGCCCTAAATTTATCATTTGCATTTGGTAAACTCGCCCCTTATTTATATTTTCTTACTTTACCCAAATTACGTTTAGCCTTCACAAAAGCCAGATTCAACGCCTTAAACTCAGCGATAATGGAAGGGAGATTCTGACGAACCCCTTATGAGCAGCGTGTATGCCCTTGCGGTCATGAACAGATTGAAACCCTTTCCCATTCCATTTTGGATTGCCCGCTCTATTCACAAATCAGAACTAAATTCCTTAATCCTATCTTGTCGAACCAGAAATTTAAAAACGTTTCCCCTGAAGATATGATTGCTCTGCTCCTCACAGGCTCTGACAGAGATACTACCATACAAGTTTCAAAATTCGTATTTGCTGCCCAATCAATACGTGCCTCCTCCTAATGTTTGTATCATGAATCTTGTTTTTGTTCTGTATTATATGTTGATTTCTTTTATTCTGTTTTAATTTCTGGGTCCTTGACCGCAATAAACTACTACTAATCTGCTTAAATTAAGCCAGTGTGAGTGCCAAAAAATGGGCATTCTGGGGGAGTGAGAGAGGCTGAAACAAGAGAAGGGAGATTTATGCTGTATCCTAATTTCATTCAGCTCGGTCTCATGACCTTGAATCCTAGCATATGTTAATCCTGCTAAAAGGGTGATCTAACTCAAAACACACCATAGAACTCAAAGAGAAAGAACTTGCTGGATCTGGTGTAACTCCTGCTAAGTGAGCAGTGGCACAATAAAAAACTGAGCATGCTCCAGCATCAGATTACTTCACTTCTTCTTCCCCCTATGTTTAATTTTTAATTGATTTTTTAATTATGATATCATAAAAAAGAGAAAGAAACATAAGGGAAAAAACCTGGTCAGCTCACATTAACAGAACATTTAAACATCTATACATCCATGCAGTTATACTGTAGACCAGTAGATGCCATTCAAATGTCCGAAAACGTATCCAGACAAAGTTGGTGTTTATAGAAGGCATGCTCAAATTTAACAAGGGTGACGTCATCAAACCAGCATAACTGTTGGTGGGTATTTGACCTTCCAAGGAAATGTCAGGAAAATGGAATGAACTACCGTCAGAATGCAGCCTCCCTCTCCCTTTCAGAACTTGCCAGTAAGCAGCTACTTCTAAACAGGCCTGTGACATAGTAACAGCACAAGGCTTTAAATGTTAACACCTTGGGTGCTTTCACACTGCACTTTATTCCATTATTCTGATGATTTCTTACCTGGTAATTTGCGCATTATATTTGAGCTTTCACACGATATACCGGGGAGCTCCGGAATTCTGGTGGAATGTAGTGGAAGTTTAGCGCTAATTTCAGCAAGAAATGATACCAGAACTAATCCATTAGCAAGGCTGGGAACCCGGAAGATCGCAGGAGTTTTTTGCTAGCTGCTGCCGCTCATGTAACAGGCATCCCAGCATGCAGTGCGTTCCTGCCCTTTAGTTGTGCAGGTTTTTTTTTTTGCCTGACGAATGTTGTACCGGTATTCTGGCATTGGCGCAGATAGCAGCAGCATTTCACACACACACCCATCTTGAAACAACTAAAATGATTTAAAAAGTCACATCCTAAAGGGAGAGGGCTTGCATGGTGACGGGACAAGATCTTAGACCTCCTATGCAGCGGGGAACAGTGTGCATGGGTGAGGGACAAAAACAAGCTGTGTGAAAGACAGTTGCGCGAAATGCCACTATATCAGCTGAAAAAGTACTCTTCCTTATCGCAAGAGGTGCTGCAGTGTGAAAGGGATTTTAAAAATAGGGACAGAAGCGCTACCTTTTCAATCCGTTAAACTAACGCAATCAGCCCCATGTGTGAAAGCAGCCCTACACTCTGACATCAGTTGAGGTCACAGAAATCATTTCCAAAAGACAAAATATTAAACAGACATTCATGCACACAGCTTTTACCAATGTGTTTGACATTTTAAAATAGTTTTTACTTTTTTCAGGTTGGATACTACCTTGTGATATTTTACATGAGAGTGTACATATTATAAATATGTAAATAAATGAATAAATGGGTGACCTTTGAAGTCCCTTGCAAATCCATATTTCTATGATGTGACAAAAACATTTGCTTTAGCAGTTCTGAAGCAAACATATTGTCAACAATTCAAAAATGTTGCAGAAGGCACTCCCTTCCTGTAATTATCTAAATCACTGTAATTCATTCATATGGCAAAAGCTCCAGTGGTTTTTCAGAAGGCTGATGGAGAAATTATATTCAACAAACTAGTCTGAAATGGGTATAAATATTCATGTAATCCATGGACAGCTAAGATTAGAAATAAGAGAGGTGCAGGGCGTAGGTTGTCAGATGGCTGTTTCTTAATTGGCATTGATGCAGTGTTTTTGTAATGCTGTTCAACTTGAAGACAAGGTGTATTAACGGCCCTCTGAGTAGTGCATTAGCAGAGTCAGCTGCCACCCAAGCAATCTTGTTCAAATCAGGCTGATGGGAGTATTGATGATGTAGACAGAGAGACCTGGGAGAGTCCATGTGTAGGGGGTAGTTTACTGTCAGGATGGTACTTCTTTTGCTGTTGCTGCTGCTTTCAAACATGGTGTGCAAAGTGCATAATGTTAGATGCTTGAGAAATAAACCTGTATATATTCCACAGGAGTGGTATGAGGCTGGAGATTTCCTCATTGGTGGGATGGCATCTCATATCTACTACATTTTCTCCAAACTTTTGTTCAATCAACGTCCACCTCAGTTCTTTGTTAACATTCCATTGTAAGGAAATTAAAAAAAAATTTTTTTTTAAGTAAGGTCTTTAATTTTATTTCACTGATTCTTTTATATTTGTCAGACTGACTGCAAATTACTTTGATGGCCTTGAAAAATAGAAAAATAACTTTTTTGAATAACATGGATGGTTGGATGGACATTATTCATTTTCTTTTTTTAAGATTTAGAAAAAATATATAACTATGTTTATTTTCTAATATGCATTCTATATTATTTAATTTAATGGTTATGCATCACTGTACCAAGCTCTTGAACCATAATGAAAGTGGCTGTTGTTGTTCATTATATTTTATATTACTTTTTCATGTTCTATTGTTTTATTTCCTTTTGGGGGGGCACACTATTTTTGATAATTTCAGTGCATATAGGCAATGCCTATACTGAGAGTTAGATGTTTCAAAACATTTATCTTTTTTAGGAAAAAAATCAGAAAATAGTTTCGGAGAGATGTTACTTCAAAATTCTCTCCACAAAGATAGAGAATATGAGAAAGAATTGTAAAATACAATTGCAATTCCCATCGCTAGTTACAAGGAGTGAAGGAAGTTTACTTGGGGAGAAAGGGAGGAAAGAAGGGAGGGCTACAGCAAACTGTGAAGAGGGGGAAGACATAGCAGTCGGAAGGTGCTGGATAAACCAATGAAAACAAAATGGAATTCATGGGAGAATTAGTGGGCAGAGCACAGCCATATTGTTCTAAACTTTTTGTATTATCAGAGGATTGGGTTAGTACAGATTTACAGAGGGAAAACTGTGTGATAGCTTCCGTTTGCCAGTAACATCATGTGAACCATGCAAATTAAAGTGATGTGAGTAGCACCAAACACACACTAAATCACAGTGTAGATGAGCCCATAATAGGCAAAACGTCAATAGGTAAAGCTTTCCCTCACATATTTATAATCAGGAAAACTTAATATTTTGTATTGAAAATGGCAGCTGTGTCATTATCCTTGTTTTCATTTCATACCTTTTTGCATTGCTGAACAGATAGAGCTCCTGGCAAAGGGATGTATTGTTGAATTAAAAAAAGAATGTTAAAAGATTGTAAACTAACTTTCAATCATTCCTTTCTTGAAAGGGAAATTGAGAGCAGCAGCAAAAAATTCACAACACACACATTTTCAACAACTCTTGATCTTCCTTTCCTTCAAGGAAAGTCACAAAGTAGGCAATGATAACCACATTAGATTTTCCTGTTTTCTGGTAAAATTTAGCTAATGATTTAATTGGTTGTTTCTGCCCCCTTCTTATAGTCAGACAGCTGAAGCTCTAATCCAGAATGGACAAGTACTGCACTAAAATGATTTTGTCTGCTATTTAATTCTCCCATGAAAAAAGAAAGTCACTTTATTTGCAGTGTGGTAACAAAATTCTACCAGCACATCCTTGCCCTGGTGTTTGCCATTGATGAGATCAATGAAAATCCCAAGATCTTGCCCAATGTCACTCTTGGGTTCCACATCTATGACAGCTACTCAGATTCAAGGATGACCTACCGTGCCACTCTGGACCTTCTCTTCAAATCACATCAGTTCATTCCCAACTACAAATGTGGCATTCAGGAAAATGTAATAGGAGTCATTGGGGGATTCAGCTCCGTTACCTCCTCATGCATGGCTGACATCTTAGGTCTTTACAAGATTCCACAGGTAGGATCTGAGTATGGGAGTAACAGGGATTTCTGTTAACCTCCCCCATTCCTCTTCCCAATAGGAATGTAATAAGTCAAGCAGATACATAGAGTGGTAAAATGGAAAGGTGGGGACAGCGGAAATATGTGGAGCTGCGCTGGATTATAATTTGGTGTCCAGGGATGTTTGAGAGGAGGGTGATTCCAAAGACTGTGTGTTTAATATTTGTTGAAGAAGATTTCTGTAAAGGTGATAGGGGCAAACAGAGGAAAATGTGACCAAGATAGTGAGTGTGTGCATGTGTGTATATAGAGACATAGGAAGCTGCTTTGTACTGAGTTAGACCATTGGACCATCTAGCTCACTACTGTCTAGAGCGACTAACAGCAGCTCTCTAGAGTTTCAGATGTGGGAAGTTCCCAGCTCCACCTAGAGATGCTGAGGACTGAACCTGGGACCTTCTCCATGCAAAGCAGATGATCAGCCATTAAGCTCTTGTTCTTTCACTTTGGGTGTGTTTAAAAGGCAGGGATTATTATTCTATAAAGAAGTAGGTTGGCGATATATAGGACTCTATTGTAAGGAAATAATTAGATGATAAATAATGTTCCCACTCTAAAAAAAACCCAATTTTTTGTTCTTTAGATTTCATATGGCTCATTTGAACCAGCAGTCAATGATCAAAGTAAGTTTCTTTCTTTTTACCGCATGGTCCCCAATGAAGCCCTCCAGTATGAGGGAATTGTCCAGTTACTTCTGCATTTCAGATGGAAATGGGTAGGTCACATTGTTATGGATGATGAAGGTGGACAACGTTTCTTGCAGACCATGGAGCCAATGCTTTTGCAGAATGGAATCTGTTCAGCATTCATAGAAAAAGTTATAAAATCTTTGCAGTTATCACTTAAGATACCTGATTTGATCAATGAGATAAAGAAGATTTGGCCAAATTTCTTGAGAAGCAAAGCCAAGGCAGTCATTATTTATGGAGAATGTGCAACTATCATATGGTTGGGAAGTGTTATAAGGATGATTCAAGTAATATTTCCTCATTACAAAGAGATGTTATCTACAGCAAAAGTGTGGATAACGACAGCACAGATCGATTTTACATTGTATACCCTTCAAAAATTTGTTGACATTGATATGCAAATGTTCCATGGTGCTATCTCCTTTGCAGTTCAGTCAAAGGAGCTGGAAGGCTTCCAAGAATTTCTTCACACTGCAAATCCTTCGTGGGCAGATGGAGATGGCTTTATCAATTTTTTCTGGGAACAAGCATTCAGTTGTTCAGTTTCAAAGTCCACTGTGTTAACATTCATTGGTATTACGTGTACTGGAGAAGAGATGCTGGAGAGCCTTCCTTCTCCCTATTTTGAAATGAGCATGACTGGCCACAGCTACAGTATCTATAATGCTGTCTATGCTCTGGCACATGCCTTACATATCATGCAGTCAGCTAGAGCCAACAGTAGAATCATGGAGGACACAGGCAGATTGTTTCCTTGGAATGTGGACCCCTGGCAGGTAGTGTTATGAAAAGTCCAGTTTCCATGAAAGTTTGCATTGTCATATGTGACACTGACAGCCTGGGCATGTTCTGGAAATTGGCACCTCAAGGATAATAAATCTTAAACAATTTGATCGTATCAAAAAGATTATTTTGTAAAAAGTTGTTAAAGAAACATTAACTTATGCAGACTTTCATAAGCAATACATAATAGTAGGCACTTAAAGAGTTATAACTAATCTTTCAAGCCACCAGTTCTAAAAAAGTACCCATAAGAGCTCGCCATACCACAAAACAAGGAAACTGCAGGTGTGTGTTTGTGTGTGTGAAGCAGAATCTGGAAAAAAGGAAATGGAGAGAAAGAAAGAAAAGGAAGAGTGTGATAAAGAAGGCATTTGTTGGAATCGGATAGGGAAGAGAACAACCAAGGTACATAGGCTTGTGAATCTATGGTTTTTGTCACAGAAATAAAGGGGGAAGGATAGACAAATAGGCACTGGGGGAGGAGGTCCAGTAGAGAGTGGCTTGTGAGAAAATGTGGACTGAGAGAATGTGCTGGAGAAAACTTTGGGAAGAATTGGAAAGAGAGAGATGGAATTAAATTTGGATTGAGATTGGAGGAAGATGTATTTTGATGGGGATATGAAAGGTTTGGAGAAGCAGAAGAAAAGATCTGTTGCCAATTTTATACAGATTTCAAACATTTCTGAGTGCTTTGGTAAGGAATGCAGGGGAGACCCCTGTGATTCCCAGTAGCCAATCTTATACAGCAAAAGTCCTAGCAGATAAAGAAGAAAGGGATTTCCAGAGAAGGTCTGTGTAAAAGAAAAAAGGAGAGTTAGCATAGGGAAGGGGCATAGAACCTGTTCTAGTCTGTCCCCAATGTGACTTAACATCTATAGGAAGCTTATCATCAGGGGGTTTAGGGCTCAGTGTCATCAATATGCAGTGGATTCTCAGCTATACGTCTTCATACTATGTGAGCCATATGTAGCTGTGTCAGTGCCTAGAGATTATGATGGACTGGATGAGGGTCAGTAAAATGAACCCGAATCTTGACAAAATGGAGATGATGTTGATGGGTGGTTCTCATATCTTGGTATTCAGCCTGTTCTCAGTGAAGTTATACTCCCCCTGAAGGAGCAGTTATATAGACTTGGCATTTTCTTCGATCCATTAACGTCACTGGAAGTGCACGGGACTTCAGTGACAAGGAATGCCTTCTTCCAGTTGAGGCTGTAGCTGTTCCTGGATTGAAATAGCCTTGGCACAGTGTTGCATGCTCTAGTCTTGATTACTCTAATACACTCAATGTGTGGCAACCCTTGAAGACTTAAATATGTGCTATTGCAGAATTCCACTGCATGTGCATTTGCTGGTAATTTATGTGATGACATACAACACCTATTCTGCAGGATCTGCACTGGTTGCCTATATGTTACCAGGCCCAGTTCAAGGTGTTAATGCTAACTTTTCAAAGCCCTGATGACTTGTAACCTGGGTACTTGATGGAGTGTAACTCTCTCTGTGAACCACCTCTGCTATCAGATTAGGAGAGGATAACTTTCCTGTTGTTCCACTGTTGATTGTTGTTCACTGTGTGGAGACTCTGAATATTGCCTTTTGGTAATTATGCCCCAATGTTCAAACTTCCTCACCTTGAAAGTGTGGACGGCCACATCATTAGATGGCCTTGCGTTACTGAATCAAACATCTGTTCTCCCAGACTTTTCCTGGGCTTGGTTAAACCTGCTCTTGAGTTTTAATTTTAGTAAAATACACTGCTGCTGGTTTTAGTGTTGCTTTAACTATTGCTTTTTCTTTTACTGTTATGCTGTTTTACTTATGTGCTCATTTTTTATTTTTGTTTCTGCTTCAGGAAAATGTTTTAGTGAAAAGCAGTTTATAAATATTATAAATAAGAAACGTGTATACCCCAATTTCTCCTCCATGGATCCTTTTGGAAGTCTCTTAGCAGCACCTTCAACTGTTGAATGTACACTGATGCATGATTTGCCACTTTTTTCCTGTATCTGCTACCAAAAGGTGGATACTCTCTATTAGTCTTGAAGGGAATATTACTACACTTTATAGACCTTTTTTGGTTTTCTTACTTTTTCACCTAGCTTCACTCATTCCTTCAGAGGATCTCGTTCAACAACAGTGCTGGAGATGAAATTACATTAAATGAACAAGGAGAATTGGCAGCTGGATTTGATATTACAAACTTGGTCACTTTCCCAAATAACTCCTACATCAGGGTGAAAGTGGGAAGATTGGATCCTCAGGCTCCTTCTGGCAAAGAGTTCACCATTGATGACAACAGAATTGAATGGAACAAAGACTTCACACAGGTGGGGAAATGACTGCACAGTATCTCAGTATCTCAGATGTCGACATTTATGGCCATTCAACAGAACAGGAAGACAATAGCAAGTCCCAGCTTGTTGACCTGCCATTAAAATCAAAGTAGCAAGTACCAGACAGAGCATTTTTAATGCTGCCTTCAAGCATATAGTACTCTTGGCTGTGTTAGTACTAGCCTTCCAACAGGCTTTATGTTTAAACTAATGCTTTTTAAAGATTATTGTATTATGGTTTGTGGTGTTTATGAGAATACTGTTTTTGGTCTGCTGGTTATTGGATTTGTTAGTTATTTCTATAATGGATACAATTCTCATTTGTACTTATTGCTGACTGGCTGTTTACAATTTTGTTGGTTGCAGTTTTCATTGTACATGATGTTGAAATAGTTTTATATTTTTTTAAATGTTTGTAAGCCACATAGAGAGGAAAATTTTCAGGAAAGTTGTATAAAAAAATAAGCCATGACAACAAAAAGTGCAGCTTCCAGATAAGGCATCTCTGACTAAGATGAACCAGTAGTTATCAGAGAACAAATTATGTTGCTTGTCATAGCTTTCTTCTGAAGTCTCTCAGACAAGCCTCTAGTTATTAGCATTAGACTGAATACTAAGGTAGTTATACCTTTGGGTGGACTGAATATGGATATTTTAATCTTCCTGAGTTGCTATGATACTCAATTCAGCAAGTATTCCTCCCAAGTATTCCTCCCATAGACTGTGTCACCTGTGCACTTATGAATCTTATATTCAGTATTATTGCCTCTCCCATTTACTGGTAGATCATCTGCTGTAAGATGAACTTCCTAAATATTTTCTTTTTCTGAGAATTCTAAAAGCCTCTGAGCCAAGATCAGTGAGCTGGATTGCTTGGTCTTAGCATAGATATAGTGGGCATAATCAAAACCTGGTGGAATAGAGAGGCAGTTTGCTGCTGCTTACCAGTTAATAGGAATCACAAGTTGGGAAAGCATTGTTGCACTCATGCAAGTTTGCGGGCTTCCCATAAGCATCTGGTTGGCCACTGTGAAAACAATATGTTAGACTGGATGGGCCTCTGGCCTGATCAAGCTGGGTTATTATTATTATTGTTGTTGTTATTAATTAAATTTATATCCCACCCTTCCTCCTGAAGGGTGGCAAACATGACACAACAATTTTCAAAAACATTCTAAAAACAAAAACATTCTAAAACAGTTCAGTAAAACATTTTAAAAGGAGTTGCAGATAAAAATGTTCTTCCATCCAGTGATCACCAGGTTGCCACGAACAGTCTCCTTTACCCATCAAATGCCTGGGTAAACAGGAATATTTTCAAATTCCTCCTAAAAGTCAGTAATGATGGAGAGAGACACATCTAGCCAGGAAGGGCATTATTTCATAATTTCTTATGATGTCCCTATATCTTTGGATAGGTGCCACCTCTTTCATTGTGTAATGACTACTGCCTTCCTGGTTATCGGAAGAAAAAGAAGGAGGGGATGAAATTTTGCTGCTATGATTGTGCTCCATGTCCAGATGGGATGTTCTCAAATGAAAAGGGTAGGAGATGCCATTATAAAATATTCCAAATTATACAATTTATTGCAGCAAACTCTTTTGAAAGTTTGTTGTCACCAATTTGCTTGTATGTGTGTGTATGGAGATATGTGTTAAAATGTAGTATGATTTTATATTTATAGATAACGTTAATTATCATGAGGAATACATATTTAGAAAGGCAGGCAATACTTTTTAGAATCATGATCTAAGAGCATTCTGATGAAATGCTCTGGAACTCTGTTCTGGAATATATAAAAGGACATTTTAGCTCCATTAATGGTATTTTGTGTTCTTGGAAATTGTGAGAATGAAGGTAACAAACATCTTTATATCCCATAACGAAGAGATAAAACTCAGGATTTTTTCCCCCAATTTGAAATCAGTAACAAGTTGTTTAACCTTTCAGGCTCTCTGAGATCATTTAACACTGAGTGTAAAAAGAAACTCAATCACTCACTCCAACTGAGTTCTCTTTCTGGCTGAGGTGATGGATATTTGTCCTTCTTTCTCATCATTATCTGGGTTAGCTCCCCTAGCTCAGTGACTATGGCTAATCTGCCTTCAACCCATGGTGCCTCCATATATCTGTGCCTTGTGGCTTTGTTTCAGTGATTTGAGGAGGCCTCAAGCAGAAGTCATATCCCTATTCCCTGAACTCTTGTGGCCTCCCTTCATATCAAAGATGCCTCAGGGTGCATATCAAACGCTATTTTCTTTTTTTGTTCTTTTTAAAAATAGTTTTATTTGTGGATTTTCAATAGTAAATACAAACAATCTTATTCAAAAGAACCCATAACTCCTCCGCTCCTGCCAGGCATTCCATGTATATATATACACCATTCACAAAGAGGTAAGTTATTTCACAAGTTATGTGTAAGTATTGTGGTCAGTAGCAGGCTTTAGTTAATGTCATGTTCATTGTCTCAGCAGGTTACTCCAGAGATTGCCATCAGTTGTTGGGGGTATCCTAGACATGTTGCCTCTAATATAACTCTAATATGTTGAATAAAAATGTACCACGTTTCCTCAAAGTCATCTTTGTTTGATATGTCTTTTAGAGCCTTAAGTTGCTTAGAGAGTTTTCCCATAAGTGCAATGGCCCATATGTTCTCACACCAAGCCTCCAGTTAGCAGCTGTCTTCCAATGTTGAGTTAAGACCTGTCTGGCAGCTACAATAGAAAGGGTTAATAATTCTTTAAACAATAAGTCCTTTAAATCTTCAGTAAACAAGTTCAGTAATTTTAGCCTGGGATCACAAGGGACCATCTGACCTGTAATAAGACTTATTTCATCTGTTATTAAGCTCCAGAATTGTTGGTACTCACACATAACCTGCCCACCATGATCTTACTATGGTAGCCACCATTTAAACTACTCTTGGCTCCCAGTCAATATGACATAGGTATGAAAAAGCCCCTCCCAAGCCATCAAGCAAACTTTTTACTCTATCATTAATAATAAGCAAGGAGATCAGTCTCCTGTGTAGGCTGGTGCTGAGCTAGCAATAAAAGAAGGAACAGAAAGGGGGGCATTGTCGTAAGCTACTCCCTTATTCCCATTTCCTTGTGTATTATATGGCCCTTAGTAGCTCTTCCTTTCCTCCCCTCCACAGCAGCTTAGCACAGAGTAGTTCTGCCTCCTGATGCAATATGGGGATGGGGGAGCAGGGGTATACTTTATTAAACATATATGCAGTTATTTTCACAGGTTTTCTGAATCTTTGTTGCTGAACGATCAAATGCAACTTTCAGATTTTTTATGCATGATATCAGTGATAGGAATGTAGAGTTGGGTGAACATGAACCACCCAGAATCATGACAGCATGAGATTAAAAGGGACAAATGGGATGGGAAAGAAGTGCTGGTTTCTCCCCTCTAAGAATGAGGCTTACATTATTCCAGATTTCTGGTGGAATTTCACAGCATAGCACTTTTGATTCAAAGGCCACTAGAAAACCGGATGCCCTTCATCTAGAAAACTCTAGAATAGATAACATGGTGAATCTTTTGAAACCCCTAGATAGAAGCTCAAAATTTTCTCAAATGTAGTTCAGGTGCATTCCTGAAAAGGCAAATATTCCTTGTTTTTAAATTGTAATTGTTTTTAATTTTTTTTCCTCCCAGAAATTTGTATCAGTTGCCCAGAAGACCAATATCCAAACAAAGGCAAGGATCAATGCATTCCTAAGACACCAAATTTTCTAGCCTTTGATGAACCTTTGGCTATTGTTTCAACTATCTCAGCATTTCTCTTGTTTCTTATCACAGTTCTGGTGCTTGGCATTTTCATTAAGCACTGGAATACTGCCATAGTCAAAGCCAACAACAGAAGCCTCACCTGCATTCTCCTCGCATCCCTCCTCTTCTGTTTCCTTTCCTCTTTGATGTTCATCGGAATGCCTAATAAGGCAAGTTGCCGTCTTCGACAAACTACTTTTGGCATTGTCTTCTCTGTGGCCCTCTCTAGCATCTTGGCCAAAACTGTATCTGTGGTTTTGGCATTCATGGCCACCAAACCAGCATCCAAGATGAGGAAATGGTTGGGACAAAGACTGGCTTATTTGATTGTCCTTTCCTGCTCAATTATTCAAGTAGGGACTTGTGTTCTGTGGCTGGCAACCTCTCCCCCGTTCCCAGATTTGGATGTGCATTCAATGACTGAAGAACTTGTATTGTTATGTAATGAAGGGTCAGTCCTTATGTTCTACTGTGTTTTGGGATATATGGGCCTCCTGGCCATTGTCAGCTTCACTGTGGCCTTCCTGGCCAGGAAGTTACCAGATAGTTTTAACGAAGCCAAATTCATCACCTTCAGCATGTTGGTCTTCTGCAGTGTTTGGCTCTCCTTTATTCCATCTTACCTGAGCACAAGAGCAAAGTACACAGTCGCTGTGGAAATCTTCTCCATCTTGGCTTCCAGTGCTGGATTACTTGCCTTTATCTTTTTCCCCAAATGCTATATTATTGTGATGAGGCCTGAGTTGAACAACAGAGGGCAGCTAATACGAAGAAAAATATAAATATGAGTTTGTGGTTTCATTTATATTCTTGATATTCTTCATAGGATCATAAATGAGGTGTAAATGAACTGGGATGATGTGAAGGAACTAAATTTTGTGGTTTGGGGTATGTGTGAAGTGTCTGACCTTCAACAGCAAAATATAGTTATCACATTGAGAAAGATATCTTATTATTCAGGCCCCATGTATCAACTTTCCCCTTAGCTTTCTCTCGCCTTTGCCTCACACCTCCTCATCTAAATTGTTCAGGGTTGTTAAAACAAAAAGGGATTGCGAAGAGCTCCAACAAGACCTCTCCAAACTGAGTGAATGGGCGGCAAATGCAATTCAATATAATGGCAAATTCAATATAATGGCAAATGGCAAATGCAATTCAGTATAAACAAGTGTAAAATTATGCATATTGGAGCAAAAAATCTGAATTTCACATATACGCTCATGGGGTCTGAACTGGCGGTGACCGACCAGGAGAGAGACCTCGGGGTTGTAGTGGACAGCACGATGAAAATGTCGACCCAGTGTGCGGCAGCTGTGAAAAAGGCAAATTCCATGCTAGCAATAATTAGGAAAGGTATTGAAAATAAAACAGCCGATATCATAATGCCTGTATAAATCTATGGTGCGGCCGCATTTGGAATACTGTGTACAGTTCTGGTCGCCTCATCTGAAAAAGGATATTATCGAGTTGGAAAAGGTTCAGAAGAGGGCAACCAGAATGATCAAGGGGATAGAGCGACTCCCTTACGAGGAAAGGTTGCAGCATTTGGGGCTTTTTAGTTTAGAGAAAAGGCGGGTCAGAGGAGACCTGATAGAAGTGTATAAAATTATGCATGGCATTGAGAAAGTGGATAGAGAAAAGTTCTTCTCCCTCTCTCATAATACTAGAACTCGTGGACATTCAAAGAAGCTGAATGTTGGAAGATTCAGGACAGACAAAAGGAAGTACTTCTTTACTCAGCGCATAGTTAAACTATGGCATTTGCTCCCACAAGATGCAGTAATGGCCACCAACTTGGACGGCTTTAAAAGAAGATTAGACCAATTCATGGAGGACAGGGCTATCAATGGCTACTAGCCATGATGGCTGTGCTGTGCCACCCTAGTCAGAGGCAGCATGCTTCTGAAAACCAGTTGCCGGAAGCCTCAGGAGGGTAGAGTGTTCTTGCACTCGGGTCCTGCTTGCGGGCTTCCCCCAGGCACCTGGTTGGCCACTGTGAGAACAGGATGCTGGACTAGATGGGCCACTGGCCTGATCCAGCAGGCTCTTCTTATGTTCTTATGTTCTTATCCATTGAATTTCTCATCTCATATTATTTCTCCTAATGATAGTCAACTGCCTATTTTTTAATGACTAGAACCTCCAGCCCAAGAGAGTCTGTTGTTTCCCAGGCCTGATCCATGCCCTGTCTATAAATACAAAAAGTGATAGTGTATGTGTTTCTGTCTCCCTGTTCAGAGCTTGTCACTAAGCAGCTACCACTAAACAGACCTGAAAGTAATCACAGCACAAGGCCTCAAACTTTGATAGTAGCACTATGACAAAGGTCACAGAAGGATTTCCAAAAGGGCAAAACATAAATAGAGGTTCATGTACATGGCTTTTCTCTACATCTCACCCCCTTCATAAACAAGCAGAATACAGTTTTCCTTTCCAGGATACTTTACGGAGCATTCAAACAATCTAAAGTCTTTCCTAGACAAGGCATCTGCTATTTCATTTTGCTTACTCACCTTAAAAGTGAACCCCTGAATGAAATGGAATAATCTAGTCCTATATACATGTCCATATCACTTACTGAAACATGCTGGGAATGGCCAGGATACTTTTCACTCACTTATTTACTCTGGGGATGAAGGAAGAACAGCAGGATTTAAAGGCAGGGAGAAGGCTCTCCGAACCCTTATACTGTAGATGTGGAAGCCTTCCTTTCTGTCACTGCTCACCACTATATGAGGGTAGAGAGTGGAGACACACATGCAGTTATCCTGGTTTCAGTGAGTCTCTACCTCTGTATTGTAAATCTGAGGAAACATGACAGACTCCACCTGTTTTTTTACTCTTAATCTGGGATTTTAGAGATTGAACGCTTTCCCCTTTAAACCAGCTTCATCCAGACATCAAGGCTGTAAACACACTAGTCATCAGATCAAAGAGTTTCCATTAGCCACACCTGGAGAGGGAAAAGGTTGCTCTGCTGATCAGTTGTGAAATCTCTTTGAAGCTGTTTTTTTTTTTTTAAATGCACTCAAGTGCTCCCATCAGGTTTTACAATAAAAAGTGGTGGGGTTTGACTAGCATTGTGTGATTCTGTTTTCAGAACAGAGAGATGGAGATGCACTGGAACTGGCAGAGCAGTGAGTGTGGCCACATTCACACATTTATTCCACTGTTATTCCACTTCAAATAGTCATGGTTTCCCCCACAGAATCCTGGGAAGGGTGGTTTGGGAAGGATGCTGAGAGATTTTAGGAAACCCATTTCCCTCACAGAGCTACAATTCCTAGAGTTCCTTGGAAGAGGGATTGGTTAAACCACTCTAGAAATTGCAGCTCTGTGAGGGGAATAGTGGTCTCCTTACCACTCTCATCACCCTTAATAAACTACTGTTCCCAGGATTCTTTGGGAGAAGCCATGACTGTTAAAATTGTATAAGAGTGCTTTAAATGTGTAGTGCAGACAGAGCATGACATGAACCGGGACAATAATGTACAGTAGCCTTCCCCAATGTAGTGCCCTCTAGGTATTTTGGACTACATCTCCCATCATCCCCTGACCATTGGCTACATTCCCCAGAGTGGTTTCACAGTAGGTCCCTCTTCCCAGAGAATTCTGGGAATTATAGCTTTCTGAGGGGAAACAACTCCCAGCACCCATAACAAACTATTGTTCCGTGTCTCCCCAGTCTCTGAGTGGTGAGATTCCAGGGGTCCCTGCGCTCATCCAGGGTTTGGTTTCCTTGGGAAGAAGGTCAGCAGAGACTGTGGTGTCTTTATGAAATGTGGTTTATTTATTTACACACATTCCAACCTGAGCTTAGGATGGAGGAGTTCAAGGCATCAGCAGTCCAATATCCAGCTTTTCCATCAGTGTTACAGGAGGCATCCTAAAGCTATGGTGCAGAGAGCCAGTCTCTCTGCCTGCCTCCAGTTCCCAGCCATTCTCAGACACAACTCCAACACACACTAAAAACACACACCTCTCCTAGCCACCAGGAGGGGAGGGGGAAGGCCCTCATGAAGAGTTTCAATGACAAAAAGATCTTCCTGGCCCATTCACCAGTTGCTGGGCACCTGATAGACCCATTAACAGACCTGCCACTCTATTAGCTTAACAAAAGAAACTCATCTGACCAGCAGAGCCAGTTTCTCACCCCAAGGCACAGGATTCCAAATCAGAGGCTGGAAGGGGACTCATAGGAATTATCCATTCCAACCCCCAAACTCACAACACTATGCTTCCCAGGATTCTTTGGGGAAAGCCATGAATGTTTAAAGTGAAAGAACTATGGAATGAAGTCAGAGATGTTATCAGAGAAGAATGCAAAAAGACAATACCTCTAGTTAAAAAGAGAGAAAGACCTCAATGGATGACTGAAGAAACTCTTCAGATGGTTAAAGAGAGAAGGAAAACAAAAGCAAAAGGAGATAGAAACACAGTCAGAACCCTAAATGCAACAATACAGCGACTAGTACGTAGGGACAAAGATAACTATTACAATAGTTACTGTATAGAAATAGAAGAGGACAACAAAAAGGGTAGAACAAGAGCCCTTTTCCAAAAGATTAGAGAATTGAAAGGGAAATTTAAACCAGGAGTAGGGATGTTGAATAATCAACAGGGCAACACACTGACCGAGCAAGATGAAATGAAAGGAAGATGGAAGCAATACACTGAAGAACTCTATAAAAGAGATGCCAGGATGACAGATTCATTCACGGAGGAACTATATGATGAAGAACCAGAAATTTTAGAATTTGAGGTGAAAGCTGCTCTTAAAATACTTGGAAGAAACAAATTACCAAGAACAGATGGCATACCAATAGAGTTGCTACAAGCTACTGAGACTGAATCTGTCCAAATTTTGACAAAAATCTGTCAAGAAATATGGAAAACTAAACAATGGCCCACAGACTGGAAGCATTCCATATACATCCCAATTCCAAAGAAAGGAGATCCCAGGGAATGCAGTAATTATCGAACTATTGCCTTAATATCCCATGCAAGTAAAGTAATGCTCAAGATTCTACAACAAAGGCTCTTGCCATATATGGAGCGAGAAATGACAGACGTCCAAGCTGGATTTAGAAAGGGAAGAGGCACCAGAGATCATATCGCAAACATACGTTGGATAATGGAACGGACCAAGGAATTTCAGAAGAAAATCACCCTGTGCTTTATAGATTACAGCAAAGCCTTTGACTGTGTAGACACACCTCACCTCTTCCTTTCCCTGTTGTGATCGGGGTGAGCTCTCAGGAGTGTAAGGGTTTTGTGTTCCATCTCCACTTTCCCTCCTCCACAGGAGCCATTTTGGTGGGGTTTTCCTTCCCCTCAAACACAGACTCCTTGTTATTCCTATGCTTGAGGGCCTTAGTCGCACGGTTCCCCTCTGCTTTTGGTTTTGCTAGATATTTGGCCACATAGATAATACAACTGCTACAATTAATAACAAATATTATTAAACATTTCCACAATTCAAACAATAGTTATTCAAACAATGTACATAATAATAATAGGCATCCTCATCATTAAAGAATAATTTAATGCTTAAACGGATAGCCTACCTGAATAACTTCTACATTCCTTTCTTTTTGGCAAATGTCTCAAATTGTCAAAAGAGATTTGGCTATTAAGCTTACTTTCTGCTGAGAGCATCTTAAAGTGGCTTAGGTATTCTTGCTCTGTGGTAGGTCTTAGATAATCCTGCATCAGTTGTGGTTAACTAAAAGCACACTAAGCCTGATTCAACCAGTGTGGGGATAAAACAGAGCGCTACAAGAGTGTCACAGGAATAAGATTTTCCAGGCCTTTGGCATAAATCTGGAATCTAGAATTGTTACTCACATATGTATAAGCTATGCTCTGGCACCCACAGATGATAGGAGACTCTAGTATCAAAACACTATAAGCCAGACCTGTACAATGTGCCACAAGCACAAAACATGGACTAGAAATTACGTTCATAGCCAAAAAAGTCAAGCATATGTTCCCATCCACAGAGTACACAACAACTCAAAAAACATGTACATGCAGATATGTAAGATATTATAAGTTATTAAAGCATTTGCAAAATAGGTCAGTATTTCTAGATGCTGATCCTAGAAGACAGGGTAGAAAAAACCTATCCATTTGATAGATGGAATATACTATTGAGGCCAAGATTAGTTTGAAATTCAGTGAGTGAATCAGTGGCAGTGGACTGAGTCAAAGCATGTACAGAACAGCAGGTCAGTGAAAAAAAGTGAACCAGGAAGCTGAAGGTGACTCATCAGGTTGCCACACAGTCATTTGGTCCAGGAATTATCAGTATCATCATCATCAGCCGTTTGTTAATTATTTATTAAATCTGCATCCTATTCCCCCTGCCAAAGGAGCCTAGGACAGCAAACAGCAATCAATAAAACATATTTAAATCATCTGAGAAACACCAGCACTAAACTTGAGTATCCCTTTAACCATATTGCAGGCAGGAGTGATGTAAACTCATAAAAGTGGCTTGAATCATAAAAGTAATGGTGAGAAACACTTGTGCAAACCAGGGAAGCAAATGTTAATACTTCCAAAACTGGCAGATGAGATCCTAGATCTACCTCAATATTGTAAGTTTAAGCAGAGTAGCTGAGCTCTCTGTCCCAGCCTTGATGATTTCCAAAAATATCAGCAAGACTACCTGAGACCAAAGTTTCAAATCACTTTCAGTCATGGCTCTTAAAGCTCTAACTGAATCATCTGGAAGAGTAATAGATTTCCCTGAACCAAAGTCTTCTTCCACCCAGGTCCTTGAACCTCATTTGCTTCTCTAACCAAAACTCCTACCCCAAAGGCTGGGAAACTGGAACTTCTCAGAGAGGAGAAAATGAAAGCGTCTCAGCAGAATCAGGAACTGGCATATCTCCATGGTCACGGAGGATGGAAAAAGACAGTTACAAGTAACCCAACTTCACTCCCCCCTTCATAGCTGTCTCTTGGTAGCTCGTGCTGAGAACGGCCTGAATTAATTCAGTGTCAAGTGCCCACCCCTTTTCTGTATATATATAATTGCTTGTATTAGCTGTTGCAATAACTAGTGTGCTGTTGTGTCCAATGTCTAGATGTCTGCTCCTGTTTGAATCCTCGTTTAGGCTTAGCATGAGATGTTATGTTCTTCTTCTGATTTCTGGAATAAAGCTTTATGCAGAAAAAGCCAGTCCTCGAGTCCTGAGTCTGCTTCTTTGGTTGGGAGCCAGGACTGTAGGGTGGCTGATGGGAAATGGAGTTCCTGACTCAGCATTCTGCTATTGTTGCCCTCCTGACTACTAAAAACAACAGTCAAAATAAAAATGCTCAGACATTGATCCCACACTGAGTCAGTCAAATATGACAAGTAGGCTGGCTGGGTCACCCCTTTAAAACAGAGGTAGGAACCTCAGGCCCAGGGACCAAATGTGGCCCCAGAAATTTCAGTTTGGCCCTTGGAACACTTTGCAGTCCACACCCTCTCTGCCCAGGCCACACCCCTCACTTGCTCTACTTCACACCCTCCTTCAGTGTTTTTGCCTGCTGGAATGTGTCCTTGAATCCTGATAAAGCCTCTTGCTTATCTGAATGGAGGGGTGTGTGAGTGTCTGTAGAAACTAGCTTACTGTACAAAGGTAAAATTTACATATGGTGCTCCTCCCACTTTTACCTCTGCCTGCCCAGACCCACTACTGGTCTGTGGTCCTCAGAAGGTTGCTAAGAAGAGATTGTGGCTCCCAGGGTGAAAAAAGATTCTCCACCACTGTTTTAAAATAAATACTATTATTTATGCTATTAATTAGTCATTTTTCCCCAACTGAAAATTCAAAGCGCCTTACAACATTGAAAAAAAAATAGAGAAACAAGAAAAAGTATCCTACATAAAACAAAACCCATATTCTCCCCACTTGACTGAAAGAAAACAGAAAATTCCAAAGGGCTGGGTAAATAAGAATGTCTTTACTTGGCATCTAAAGGCAGAGTGATGGCTTCAGGCATGCCTTCTGAAGAGAGTATTACACAAATGGGGAGTCACCACTGAGAAGGCCCATTCTTATGTGGCCACCCCACATACCTCCCTCATGTGTGAATATGACCTAACTAACCATAATGGGAATGGTTTCACTCACATATCTGTGGAGTAAGGAAAAGCAACAGGATTTAAGAGTAGAGATATGGGGTGGAACTGAGAGCTTGAGTCTTGGGGACTGGGCAATATGTACCAGGAAGTTAGGGCCTCCAAGGCATTTGGGGCCCCAAGATGCTTTCCACCCCTTTGTAAACCTGGACATGTTATGGGAGCTGTATTTCCCAGGCTTCCCACATCCCTACAGTTATGGATGAGATCCTCTCTACCACTGTTCATCACTATCCAAACTCCAGTACTTTTTACAAAGCACGGGGTGATAAAGAGGGGCAGATCAACATTGCATGGCTATAAGAGTGTAGGAGCCTAGAGAGTTCTCAAATCAGACTAGCAGAAAAGGTATTAATGTTTCCACACGTGTCTTATCATCCTTTAAAAGAATGATTCAGGGTTGGGATCTGCTCATCACTAAGTATTTTTTTGACTGAGCAATTTTTAAGCAGATGATTCATGTTCACCCACTGGGGATTTTGTAGCTGTGGGTTTCCTTCATTGGCAGGGGGGTTGGACTAACTTTATGTTCCCTCAGTAATTCCATGATATAAAAAAATATGTTTGCTCCAGTAGTTCTGCTACTGATGATACATCAGGGGGTCCAGAAAACTTTGCATATGTTATTATATCTCCTGTAATTTTGTTAAATCACCGTCATTAATTCACAGCAAAAGCTCTGGCAGCTTTTGGAAAGATAATGGGGGGGGAATTTCAGCAAGCAAGTCTGCAATGATTATAAGTACATCACTATTTCATAATGAACTAAGATTAGAGACAAAAGTGGGCCAGGGCTCTGTCATTGTGATCAGTTTCCCTCTTGCATTGTATAAGTCAAGCTTTATATTGGCACTTTTTAATAGGCATCTGAGGCAAGCTTTTATAACACTGTGAATATTAAGGATAAAGTGGATAGTTGGCTCTGCATTGGATGAGTTGGCTCCCACCCAAGCGATCTTGTTCAAATTAGCCCAGTGACAATAATCATATTGTAGAAAGGCCCAGGAGTGTCTATGTGCAGAAAGAGGTTTGCCATCAGAATGGTGCTTCTGCTTCTGCTGCTCATAAACATGGTGTGCAAAGTGCAGGCTCATAAGTGCTCCATAAATAATCCTGTACGCATTCCACATAACTGGTATGTGACAGGGGATCTTCTCATTGGTGGGATGGCATCTCATCTCCATTTAATATCCACAAGTCATGAATTCTTGTTCAACAAGTATCCTTCTCAGGCCTGGATTTACATCCCAATGTAAGGAAATGCTCTTTAAACATTTTTCAGTGATTCTTTACATTATTCATATTTGATCACATCCAATACTGTGCCTTTCAGAGGATAGCTATATCCTTTGTTTTATTATTTTGTTGTGATCTTGATATCATTCCACACTTGATCTATGTTTTGTTTTGTCAACCTGATTCTTCTTAAATGGCTCAGTATTTTGCCCTCCTTAAATCCCTAATAAACCTCATGGTTTCACTCTGTGGAAATTTCCGGATGTATTTTTTTCAGTCATGGCATCCACTCTGGAATGACTGTGCCCACCTGCTACTGGGGACCTTTAGGTGCCAGGAAAACCTCTCTTTTTAAGAAAAGACCTTCAAAGTCGATTATTTGCTGTTGCTTTTCTGTCTGAGTTATTTTCTTATTTTGAGTTTTTGTGGAAATGAGCATATTCATTACAAGGAAAACTCCTATTGTGGTTTGATTGGTTTTAGTATGTAGAGTTACATTATTTTACTTTTTTCTATTTCACACTTGTACAATTTTGTATGGACTGGTCTTTGACCATAATAAAAAATAATCATACTCTTCCCTTTTTTTTTAATTTTAAAAATTACATTTTGGAGTTCGTATAATTATTATTTTTTAAAAAATCAATCAATTCAATTTATTGTACTAGCCAAAGGCCATGACAAATACATTAAGAACATAAAAACATAGAGGTATGTAATAGTATACAGATAAGAAATTGTTGTTGCAGCCAATAATATAAAAGAATTTTGGAGTTACCATCAGCAAGCTCAGTTTAAGACTCTGAATCTCCCATACAATTTGTAAAATTTTTATCTAGTTCTTTCTTTCCAATCTTTTTCGCAGCAAGCGCAAAAAGAGCCACTTTGTATGTCACATAACCATTAGAATCGCTCAGGAATGTTTTAAAAAAAGAAAAACACCCAATGATACTGTTCCTGTGAGTTATTTTTCAGCAATGTTTTTTTAACATGTAATAAATAATCTAATTTCATCTCTATCATATATTGAGTAGTGTTAAACATTTCTTTCTTTCTGCTCTATCTTCCAAAACTTATTGATTTGTTTATTACGTAATGTTTTGATACAACATCAAATAGTTTATGCAGTGACAAAATTGAATTGCATATTGTGTCTATAATGGTCACTGAAGAAGATCCATTCAGGGTAGAAATGCATTTCGTTGTGTCATTTCTGTTGTGAAAGAGCTTGTTAAATGACATGTGACCCTGAGCATATGGTGAGTGGTGGCAACACTGGCAATCAGGACTGCATCTCCAAAGATGGAGAATTACATTTTTTGTATGTTTGTTGGTGTTCTTCTTACTTTGTTTCTTTCCTGTGTTACTACTGTTTGTATAGAGAATCTAACCTAAAAAATCTTATTTCTCTCGTTATTTATCCTAGAAATCTGTGTCAAATTTATTTTTATTATTAATTTCAAAGTCTTTTTATTGGTCAATGTCATATGAGGTGAAGACAGACTTTTGTGTTTCAAACTGGAGGTTATGCTCTATTTCTATTTTGGGTGCATTAACAGTTGAAACTGAAACTTTAGTCTGGTTTAAAACCAGATTGATTACCATCATTCATTCATTGGTGATCACTCATGGCGGAGCAAGATTGTCTTCCAAGATAAGGTGGTTGAAAGATGCCTGTGCATGAATTTGTTTTATGTGGGGAGATAGGTGCAGAACGATCAGCACACAATCTTGACAGAAAAAGGTTTTGATCCAATGGCATGGACATCACAGCTGTTGTAACATACACATTGTTATCCTCTGCCTGTTCTGCCATTGAGGACATTCTTGGATCGTTCTTTCTCTAGTTCCTGTCCCTTGATGTTACCGCCATGGGTGACCCTGCTGGGAGTACATGACTCCCGACGGCATCGCTCAGAGGGTTCATTGGAACACACAAGCCCACTCACCACTACAAGGTGACGATCCAGCAAGGAGTTATCTGTAGTAGGATCTAGCTGTCAAAGTGCTGTTTCAAATGACATCTGCATCCACATATGGATAATCTTTTCACTGAGTCCACGAGGAATAAATCAGAGCACTTTTAACTGGAGGAGGTTTTATTGAAAGTTATAGATTTTCAAAATATTTTTTGGAAATCTTTTCACATTTACTTATCTGTTGAGGGTTCTTTATATATCACAGATGGTTCTGGATCATATTTTAGGGCACATGCATTGCACTGGTCAGGCCTGTTGGGCCTCACCATTCCATTCCATTAACCTATATGAACAACCTGGGAGTACAGCATGAAACGTACCCATCACTATCCTACATCCAAAGTAGACGATCAGTGGGAGTAAGCAGGATGTCTTTCAGGGAAGCTTTTCTACTATTGCTGACTTTCCTCACTGAGGAACTACAGATACATTTCTGAGCAAGTTTCCGTCTCCTGGAGAGACAGTTTGCAAACTGCTGAAGTGATCTGACAAAGGAAGGTAGTTTTTTTTAATGCCTTAGGCCAGCCTTTCCCAACCGGTGTGCCTCCAGATGTTGTTGGACCACAACTCCCATCAGCCTCAGCCATTGGCAATGCTGGTTGAGGCTGATGGGAGTTGTGGTCCAACAACATCTGGAGGCACACTGGTTGGGAAAGGCTGCCTTAGGCTATTCTGTGCATTTGAATCCATATAAAGATTTTGTTTCATTTTTGAAGAGAGAAAGGCCAAACATTTGGCCACATCTCATAGTTTTATTTATTTTTTCAGATCAGTTCATCCATCGCTAATTAGTGTATGTTGTCCAACATATCTGTAGACCAGATTTGATAAATATGCAGTTGACTCTTGTGTGTGCAGAGTCCAGTCAGACATCCTGCTGGACTTTCAGTAATTCCCTAGAACACTGTTTAACTAAGATACACAATGCCATTACAATATGTTGCTATTAATCTAGCTGCTGGAAAAAACAAACTTGGCCAGTCCAAGATGCATGTTTTCAGCCTGCTATGCTTAAACCACTTCACTTAAGGAAAGGTGGGCATGGTCAATTAAAAACATAGGGCACACCTAGAAATTTGTTAGAATATATTTCACCCCCACCGTTTTATCTTGTGCAAACTGAGACACTCCTCATGTCCATTGGAGACTATTCTGTAGAATAGTCAGTGCCATTATTCCACAATTGATGTTGAAGTTTTTTTTAATGTAAATTATGCAAAGTGTTTCTGTACTTCACATATTCACAGAAACAGAAGGAGGAGATTGGGTGGGCAGGCACTGGGCAGAAGGCAAGCCCCTTTCCTTTCTAAATGAAAAACATTGTGAACAGTATCATTGCTTTTCAGAGCTTACCCCATCTTTTTATTCTACAGCAGGCACATGTAGTCTCCCACCCAAATTTAAACCAAAGTTGTCCCTGGCTACATCCACACCAGACCTTTATTTCACTTTATTATTATTATTATTATTATTATTATTATTATTATTATTATTATTATTATTATTATTATTATTATTATTATTATATCCTGCCCTTCCTGCCAGCAGGAGCCCAGGGCAGCAAAAAAAAGCAGTAAAAACACTTTAAAACATCATAAAAACAGACTTAAAATACATCAAAAAAATTTTTTTAAAGGAAAGGTTTAAATATATTAAAAAGCAATTCCAACACATTCAGTCATGACAGTCAAGTGGGAGGGAGGGCTGGAGTGGGCAGGGAGGAGGAAGAAGGAAGAGGGGAGGGGAGGAAGAAGGGAGGAGGAGCAGAGACGAGAGGGGAAGAAGAGAGGGGGAAATAGAGGGAAGGGGGAGGGGAAATGCAGGTCTGATCACTTGCATGCTTATTAGTTCAATGGGATTTACTGCCTTGCAGTCATACTTAGGATAGGTAAAACTGACAATGAGGGAGGAGAAGGGGGAGGGGAGAGGAAAAGGAAGGAGGGGGAGGGGGAAGGAGGGGAGAAAGGATTGTAAGGGGAAGGGAGGAGATAAGTAGGAGGAGGTGGGGAGGGCAGGTTTGATCATTTGCATGCTTTTTGAGTTCAATGGGATTTACCCCTGTATAATCATGCTAAGGATAGGTGAAACTGATTTGGCAGGGTGGGGGAAGGAAGGAGGGGGAGAGAATGGGAGGAAGGGCAAGGATAGGGAGAAAGGTGGATGGGAGGAGAGGAGATTGGGTGGGTAGGCACTGGGCAGAGGGAAAGCCCCAAACATTGTGAACAGTATTATAGTTTTTCAATCTCTCCTCCACTTTTTTGTTCTACTGCAGGCATATGTAGTCTCCCACCCAAATTTGAACCAAAGCTGTCCCTGGCCACATCCACACCAGACCTTTCACTTTAGACAATTCTGGCTTCCCTCAAAGAATCCCGGGAAGTGTACTTTGTGAAGGGTGCTGAGAGTTGCTAGGAGAGGCCCTATTCCCCTCACAGAGCTACAATCCCCAGAAGAGGAGCTACTACTCTGGCACAGGAGCTCTGTCAGGGGAATAGGAGTCTCCTAACACCTCTCAGCACATAGGATTCTTTGGGGGAAGCCACGACCGTCTAAAGTGAAATCAAGGTCTGGCATAGCCAAGCCAAACAGCTGTGAGTCTGGCTTTAAGAACACTGACGGTTTTTACAGAGCATGACCAATGCTATAATAGACTTCAATGTTAAATTTCTTAAATTAATTAAAAATCAGCAAAACTTTTTTTAATCTTTTAAACTGCAGAAGATGAAGTTCTGAGAATGGGGCAAGGTCAGTAGTAGGATTACAGGTACTCTGTGAACATGATAAACAAAGGATGACATTCAACAAAAAATGTTTGATCCTTTCTATATAGATGTCCCCACAACCTGTTTGTTCTGAGACACATGTATTCTGAGGACTGATCCAAGGATGCCTATCTTTATCATGTATGAGTAAAAAGGCACAATCGGGTTAAACCCACAACAATTTCCCCTTAATTTATGACTACCTTTGCTTGTTGTGCCCTCTCCTTCTGTAGCTGAGTCTCCCAGGTCCAGAGGAGATGAAAAATGTGATAAAATGATTTTGTGTACTATTCAATTTTCCCATGAAATAGCAAGTCATTTTATTTGCAGTGTGATACCAAAATTCTACCAGCACATCCTCGCTCTTGTGTTTGCCATTGATGAGATCAATAAGAATCCCAAGATCTTACCCAATGTCACTCTCGGGTTCCACATCATTGACAGCTACCTCAGTTCAAGGATGACCTACCACACCACGATGGACCTTCTCTTTAATTCACATCAGTTTGTTCCAAACTACATATGTGGAATCCAGGAAACTCTAATAGGTGTAATCGGGGGACTGAGCTCTGCTACCACTTCATGCATGGCAGACATATTACATATTTTCAAGATTCCACAGGTAGGAGCAATGAAGTATGGGGATATTTGGGATTTCCCCTATTTTCTCCCCATAATCCACTCTACTCTCTCTTTCAAGTAGGAATGTGATGATTCATAAAGCTGGAACAGTATGATGGAAAAAAGTAAAGGGAGAAGAAAATGTGGAATTACACATGGTTTAATATGAATATCCGAAAGTGTGCATGAGTTGTGGGAGGTTTCAAAGATTGTATGTTTAATGTGTGTTAGAGGAGAATTGGTCAAAATCTGATAACAATATATAGAGGAAATGTTCACCAAGAATGTTAGTTTGTTGATATGTGTAAATATAGGTTTTCTTCCTGCTGCTCTGTTATGAGGTGATACAGCACCATTATTTCTTCTGTGGCTAAGAGAACCATGAAACTGTTACATGCATTATTATACCGTGATTTCTATCACTTCAGGAGACAGTAACTTCACCTTTTTCTCAGGTAAGGGAAACATGTTTTTTATTTTTACTGAACAGGTTGCAAAGCATTGCTTTTTCACAATGCTAAGAGCTACTTGACAAGGACTTCATTTGGAGATCATCTGGATTCATTTTAGCTGACAGTTACCTCACATCTGTCTATCTCAAGAGCATTGAATATGTTGTCATTATTTTTTGTGTTGTTTCTGTAAAGTGGCCACTATAAATAAAGTTGCCAGGGACCCTTCAGAAAGAAAAAAGGTAGGGTTTAGGGCAAGCAATTAAGCAAATAATTAAATAAATAGGACTCAACTAGATGAAGAGGCCATGAGATATCCCTGTTTTCTGTCCCAAAATTATCTATGTTTTTCCCTTCTTCTTTTAGATTTCATATGGCTCATTTGAACCAGCAGTGAATGATCCCACCAATTTTCCTTCATTTTACCGCATGGTCCCCAATGAAGCCCTTCAGTACCAGGGAATTGTCCAGTTACTTCTGCATTTCAGATGGAAATGGATTGGGATCATTGCTAAGGATGATGAAGGTGGAGACCATTTCTTGCAGACTATGGAGCCAATGTTCTCCATGAATGGAATCTGTACAGCATTCATAATAAGAGCTCCTGAACGTTTCACAACACTAAATATACATGAACTTATCAAGGACCAAAAGAGTATGTCACTATTTTTTAATATGGGGAAAGTCAATGTAGTTGTTACATATGCAGAAACTGCATCAACTATATGGTTGGGAGACTTAATACAGAAATTTGCAAGAACACAAGAGATATTTCCAACATACAGAGAGTTCTCTGTAGCAAAAGTGTGGATTACAACAGCCCAAATTGATTTCACAATGCGTATTGTCGCAAACATTTTTGATACTGATCTACAGATATTCCATGGTGCTATCTCCTTTTCAATTAACTCCAAGGAGCTAAGAGACTTTCGTAGGTTTCTTCAGACTATCCATCCTTCTTGGACAGAGGGAGATGGTTTTATCCACAATTTCTGGAAAGCAGCCTTTAACTGTATCTATTCAAAGTTCACTTTGCCAGCCTTCCTCACTGGCCAGTGCACTGGAGAAGAGATGCTGGAAAGCCTTCCTGCATCCCTTTTTGAAATGAGCATGACTGGTCACAGCTATAGTATCTATAATGCTGTCTATGTTCTGGCTCATGCCTTACATATCATGCAGTCAGCTAGATCCAACCACAGAATAATGGAGGCCAGGAGCAGTCTGTCTCTTTCTAATGTGGAAACCTGGCAGGTAGTGTTTCCTTATAGAGGAGAAATACAACTAAATTTGCAATTGTCATGAGCTGGGCTCAAGACAGTGGTGTGTCATGTAGCAGCCAAATTTCAACAACCACTATATCTGGGCAAACCATGAGCATACAGCTCTTGTCTTGCTTTTCTGAAATTCCTTCTCTTCTTTCCAAGATATTGATGTCATAGAACCATCATATCTATAGCGTAATTTATATTCTATGGTATTTTTCTGACTATCAATACCACTGACCATTGATGGTATGCTCACTCATTAGCCTCACTCTCCCCATATCTGGCATCAATGATGGTTATGGCATAAGCCTTGCATTCCTAAACTGATTCACTCCTAAAGGAAGATTACCTAAATCCCTCAAAGAAAGTTATATGAAAATTCACAGGGGGAATATTTCAACACCTTGATTATCTTTCTCTCCATGTAGCTGCATTCTTTCCTTCAGAGGATCTCATTTAACAACAGTGCTGGAGATGAAATCATGTTTAATGAACATGGAGAATTGGCCGCTGGATTTGATATTACAAACTTTGTCACATTCCCAAATAAATCCTACATCAGGGTAAAAGTGGGGAGTCTGGATCCTCAGGCTCCCCCAGGCAAAGAACTGAAGATTAATGGTGACAGAATTGAATGGCACAGTGACTTGATTCAGGTGGGAAAATACCCGCACCATCTTTCAAATGTTATAATTCATGGTTATTCAATGAAATGAGCTGGCAATAGATGTAAAGAAAACAAAGAAATCCGTTCTTAATCTCATGTATGTAAATTATATGTAAAATTCAGTGGAATGCTATACTGTGTTGGCAAGTAGGAGATACCTTTTTTAAAAAAAATAGTACATTAGTATGTGAAGGGTGGGTATTTCAGTGAACAAAAGGAGAACTACATTCAGATATTATGATGGATATATAATAGATATTCCTCACACAGAATGTGACAAATGTTCTATACCATGACATTAGCCCTTTAGTTGACTAGCAGATCATCCAACAGAAAATACATGCCAAAGTCATTTTTTAAATATTAAATGCTTACTTCATCTTTGGATAGATTCCACCTCTTTCAGTGTGCAATGACAACTGTCATCCTGGTTACGGGAAGAAAAAGATCGAAGGAAAGAAATTTTGCTGCTATGATTGCGTTCCATGTCCAGATGGAATGATCTCAAATGAGAAAGGTAGGACATGCTATGTTAAGATATATCAAATGATACATCTTACAAGTTTGTCATTAACTTTGTAGATTTTACAAAACTATGGTACTATATATTATTTTCATGTCTTATACAGGTACAATTGTATTGATATTTGATATTATTTTGGGGAGATAGATATTTTATTTATTTATTTATTTGATTTATATCCCACCCTTTCTCCAAATAGGAGCCCAGGGCGGCAAACAAAAGCACTAAAAACACTTTAAAACATCATAAAAACAGATTTCAAAATATATTAAAACACAACAACCATTGAATACATATTAAATAAAAACATCTTTAAAAACATTTTTAAAAAAGTTTAAGGACATTAAGAAAAGAAGGAGACTGGAATAGGGGTCCCTGTGAGAGAGGAGATCCCGGAGATTGGAACCAACGTGGAACAGGAACAAGATTTGGAGTCTATGGACTTTAGAAATAAAATCTATTGTTTGGAACTCAATGTTATCTCTGAAGAAATGAATGAAGATTCTAGAGATAAAGTTACCAATGGCATGGATAATCTTCTGGACTGGAATGATGTGATGGAGCCCAATATAGAGAAAATCTATGGAATTAACTGCAGCCATGTGACAATGGAAAAACTTTTAAGAGATGACCCAGTGTATTTTGAAAAAAAGAACAGAGATATGATTTTACAGCAGTATTTCGGCAACCTATTCAGAATGGATGGCAAGAAAATATTTGGGATAGAGGTAATTCCCATCAGACTCTTACTATATGACTATGGCTTTGACAGCAAGATTATTATGGAATACTGATAATGGAAGATTGGATATTGAAATTACTGGACTTAACAAGACTACTGAAGATGGAAGATGGAAAATGGAACTAATAGAGATAATAGAACAATGGCTACTGAAATTATTGAACTTAACAGATTCTGATGTGATGGATTAATTGAAATGTTTATTTTGACTATGGTTATGACAATAAGATTATCATAATTAGTAATGAGATGGATTAATCGATATGCTTATCTGGAAAAAAAATTGATAGATATATTTCTTAAAGAATTGAAACCTCTCTTTGACTTTTTGTGGAAAGAATAAAGTAATGTTTATGAGATTTGATGATTAAGTAAGATAACTACTGGAGGAAAGTGATTTTATAATATGACTTAAGAGACAGGATTGTTATATATTATAGACTTATAACTGATTTGATCTTTGACAAATGGGAAGTCAATATTTTACTTTTTATTTTTTATTTTTGTTTTTTTTTTCTTTTTTTCTTTTTGTTTAACTATTTTTGATTTTGTTTTTTGTCTTTGAATGTTTTATGATTTTGTCTTGTATGTTTTATGAAAATCTGAATAAAAATTATTGAAAAAAAAAAAAAAGAAAAGAAGGTTTAAAATATATTAAAAAGCAATTCCAACACAGATGGAAACTGGGATAAGGTCTCTACTCAAAAGGCTTGTTGAAAGAGGCAAGTCTTCAATAGGTGCCAAAAAGATAACAGAGATGGTGCCTGTCTAATATTTAAGGGGAGGGAATTCCAAAGGGTAGGCATCATTACACTAAAGGTCTGTTTCTTATGTTGTGCAGAACAGACCTCCTGATAAGATGGTATCTGCAGGAGGCCCTCACCTGCAGAGTGCAGTGATCGACTGGGTATATAAGGGGTAAGACGGTCTTTCAGGTATCCTGGCCCCAAGCTGTATAGGGCTTTATAGACTAAAACTAGAACCTTGAACTTAGCCCGGTAGCTAATAGGTAGCCAGTGCAATTCTTTCAGTAGTGCAGTGACATGTTGTTGATAACCTGCTCCAGTGAGCAGTCTTGCTGCCACATTTTGTACCAGCCGCAGCTTCTGGACCAACCTCAAGGGTAGCCCCACATAGAGTGCACTACAGTAATCCAGTCTGGAGGTTACCAGTGCTTGGATAACACTGGTCAGGCTATACCTGTCCAGAAACAGCTGCAGCTATCTTACCATCCGAAGCTGGTGAAAGGCACTCCTAGCCACTGAGGTCACCTGTAAAGATGTAATGGTGCCTGGATTTGGATCTGAAAGATTCAGAATTTGGCATTCCTGGTAATTGTGAAAAAAAAGGTTGAAGAGATGAGACACAGGGATTTCTGGTCCCCCCACACAATCACATGGGATGCTTATTTATTGTAACTATCAGACAAAATGACAATTTTTTTAAAAAGGCTCTCAAGGGGCTATTAGAGTAAGGTGAGGGTTAAGTCAAGGGAGGCTTCATCCCTGTTTTCAAAGGAGTACTGCCAAATGGGTGAACTGGGAAACAGAAGGCAGCTTTCATCAGGCACCTCAGACCAAATGCAACCATGCCCATCATTTGGAGGTAAGAGAGGGGAAGATGTGGCCATGGATACTTAGGGCTGACCACAATTCATTAATCTCTCCTTCCACCCCCACCACACTGAAACCTGAGGCTAGAACATAGTGGGGGGCAAACACCCCCCAATGTAGACAAAAGGAAGGCCAAAGGAAGGAATTAACAGCACATTGAATGGAGACACAGCACAATCACAGAAAGCGAGAGAAAGGGACCCCTAGATTGAGGGAGAGTTCAGACTATCTATGGCCACTGATGTTTCTGGGGGTCCAAAGGAGACACAGGGCAGTCCAAAGGGTGTGGGGGCAAAGGCACTTTACATCAGTGGGAGAAGAAACTATATGTGCCAAGGGACGTGAGGAGTCCAGAATCTAATTTCAGGCTATCCAGGTCAAAACTGAGCTTCTTGGCATGCGTGTGTGTTTGTGGCATCTCCCAAGCCATCCAAGTCATTGTGGACATCTGAGTGGTTCAGAGCACTGAGGGTCACATCAGATGCTTTCTGTTTCATCATATAGTTTAAAAGATGTTGCATGGAGTCCACCATACTTTGGTCCTTCCTCCTCCTGCCCTTTCATAGATGTGATGAGGAAATAGCTCACCAAATTTGCTTTATTCTCTTTTTCCTCTTGAACATACCCTGAACTTTCCTGCCATGGTGTAACTATTGACACCATTGACCTCTGGGTCAGTATTGCATAGGTTGTGAGGAGGAAGAAATTCCTACCAACCAATGCAATCTTAATCCTTTTATATTTCTAGTGACACACAGACAGACAGACAGACAGGGATGCACAGTCTCCAGCGACCAATACTGGAAGACTGAATATAAGTTGCTAAAATGCTGCTTTCACACCACATATTTACTATGGAAAACCACACATCTTACACGTAGAGGGCATTTGGGATGGAGAATCAAATAAAAATACCAATCTACAACATAAACGGAACCTGTTAGAGTGCCAAACAAAACCTGAGGGGATGGTACACCACATGCCAAGAAAAAGGAAAAAAGATAAAGATGTTGAAGGATTAGAAATGATAAACTGGCAGATCAAAGATGGTATTCCAGATATGGTTAATGTTTACACTGTAGTATTAAGAAGGGTTATGTACCCCTCTAAGAACTTCCAGTACTTATTCTCAAAAGAGAAATAACATTAGAAGGGGATGTCATATATAGAAGAAGCCATGAACACATTTTTCTCAGATTACCAGATTAGTCAAATAAATTCTCTCCACACTCTTTAATGAAGCACGTACTGGAAGGCTGATTTAATGTTGTCACAAGGATGGGATGGTGTAAGACAGTTTATGAGAGACCAGAGATAGACAACGACCACAGATCTCATAAGAAGCAACCAGTTTCACAAACATGGAATCCCATGTGGGTCAAGAGATTATGATGGAAGGGGGATGCAGAGCCTTGCTTTTAAACCACTTTGCTTATCTGCCTCCTTTTTTAGATGTTATATCTCTTAGCGAGTCCTTCCTCTTAGCTGCTCCAGAAAAACTAGTGCAAAATGGCTCCCCAAAATACTGGAAATCAAGACAATATTCTGCAGTTGATTTCAGTTATTTTCAGAGATTGGGCTGACTTTCAGAGTACGCTTTTGCATCGTATTAGTGGTTTGAATGGAGAGCTGGATGTCATGTAGAGCTGAGTCTCCATAAAACACAGAGTACGAACAATCAGAACTGAAAAGGTTGATACAAAGCTGAAAACCAGGGCTGGGATGGGACAGATGGAGTTCTTTCATTTTCAAGAACAAGGTTGTTGGTGAGCTCTCATCAATATCATATTTGTTGGCTCCCAAAAATTATGGACTACTTTTCTCGACTTCCAATGCAGTCTTTTAAATTCTAGCACCCACAAATAAGGCCGTTTTTTAACTTAGTTTTTGTTGCTTTTAAAATGTTCATACATTGTTTTTTGCCCCCCCTCGAAATAGAAACTTGTATCGTTTGCCCAGAAGATCACTTCCAAAACAAAAACCGCGATCAATGCATTCCTAAGATTCCAAACTTCCTAGCTTTTGGAGAAAATTTGGCCATCATTTCAACTTTCTCTGCACTCCTATTCACTCTGATCACAGCTGTGGTGCTTGGCATCTTCATTAAGCACCAGGACACTCCCATAGTCAAAGCCAACAACCGAAGCCTCACCTACATACTCCTTGCCTCCCTCCTCTTGTGTTTCCTCTGCTCTCTGATGTTCATCGGAATGCCTAACGAGGCAACATGCCATCTCCGACAAACTGGTTTTGGCACCATCTTCTCTGTGGCCCTGTCTAGCATTCTGGCCAAAACTATCTCTGTGGTTTTGGCATTCACGGCCACCAAGCCAGGATCCAAGATGAGGAAATGGGTGGGCCAAAAACTGGCTTATTCCATAGTCCTCTCCTGCTCCAGTATCCAAGTAGGGATCTGTGCTCTGTGGTTGGCCACCTCTCCTCCATTCCCAGATGTCGACATGCACTCGATGACTAAAGAAATCATACTGTTGTGTAATGAAGGGTCAGTCTTCATGTTCTATTGTGTCTTGGGCTACATGGGCTTCCTGGCCATTGTCAGCTTCACTGTAGCCTTCCTAGCCAGGAAGTTACCAGACAGTTTTAATGAAGCCAAGTTCATCACCTTCAGCATGCTGGTCTTTTGCAGTGTTTGGCTCTCCTTTATTCCAACATATCTCAGCACAAGAGGAAAATACATGGTGGCTGTAGAGATTTTCTCTATCTTGACTTCCAGTGCTGGGTTACTGGGCTGCATCTTTTCTCCAAAATGCTACATTATTGTGTTGAGGCCTCAGCTGAACAACAGGGAGCAGCTAATACGTAGAAAGATATAATTGACAGAGCAGTTTGTGGTTTCATTTATGTTCATGGTTGTCATGCCCCCACCAGAGGATCCCTCCTCAGAGCAAGATATGGAGCCACCAGACGTGCATCCATGAGAGGCCATGCCAATCTTCCAGGAGGAGCCTGGGCCCTGGGGGGATTCTGCCATGGGGCCCTCTTTGTGGGAGGGGAGTTCCATCTCAAAGTCAAAATGCCCTCCAATTAGTGCTCCTAGGAGTGATGATGCCTCAGGAGGCAGGCCAGGGCCCTCATGCTCTGGACAAGTGACTAGTTACAGAAAAGTACTCATGAATAAAAAGATCCTCACAAGTAAGGTCCTCCTCATGATGAGTACTTCTTCCACAAGCCTGCTGTATGCTAAGCCCTGAGTGTGGTTCTGGCAACTCCTGCTTGAAAACCTAAAATCCGGTCCTGGAGAGTTCAGCCAAAGAAACTGAAACTTAATATGGGAAGAATGGGGCTGTCATTCTGATTGGGGAATATGTTAGGAGGTGGAGTAGAAATGTGGTGCAGTCGTGATGCAGATGGAGTTTTTCAGAGCGTTAGAGGTGGTTTATAGTGGAGACTGTTGTTTAGTTTCTTGTGCATGAAATAAATATATGACTATTGATTTCTTGTTATTCTATATGATACATGCCTTCAGGACTTTTACACACATATATTTAAAAGGAAATTCTTTGGCAGAGCAACCCCTATCCCTTGACACTTGGAGGTGGAATTGCAGCCTAATTTTTATGGTGGTCATACCCCACCCTTCTTCCCAAAGGAGTCCAGAGATAAAAAAAAAGTTAAAACATCTAAAGACAACCCCAACACATTTGCAGACTGGGAAGATCTCTACTTAAAAGGCTATTTGGAAGAGGAGGGTCTGCAGGAGGTGCAAAACTCAATAGAGACAGTACCTGTCTAATATTTGACGAGAGGGAATTCCAAAGGCTAATCACCATGATGCTAAAAGCACGATTCCTATATTGTCCAGAATGGAGCTCTTGATGAGATGGCATCTGGGTATTTAAAAGGGGAGACCCTCTTTCAGGCATCCTGGTCTCAAGCTGTCTAGGGCTTTATACACCAGAACCAGCAGATGGAGCTTAGTCCAGAGCTTGGAAGTAACTAGTTACAAGTAACGAATTACTTGTAATTCATTACATTTTTGAGTAACGAGTGGGTAATTCCTTTACATTTTGATTGTAATAGAACTAGGAGTAATTTTACTACTTTTGTGAAGTAATTGTAACGTTTCCAGAATTACTTTTGGGCATTACTTGGGGGGGGAGCAGGGGAAGTCTTCTGCTCCTCTGATTTGTGGATGAAAATCATGTGCCTCAAACTGGGCTTCTGTGCAGTGTCGCTCTTTCCTCATGCTCTGTGGATGGGTAGGAGGTGATGAGGGAGGAGGTGCAGAGTGAGATGGGGTGGAGTGGAAAAAAATGATGTAAAAAATGGATAGTGGTGGTGAAGAATAGAGTGGAGGGGAAAAGGATCCGGGGGTCAAGAACATGGATAAAGGAGGCAGCAGCAGAATGGAGATAAAGAACTGTGGAGATGAAAGATGACAACGTGTGTGTGTGTGTGTGTGTGAGAGAGAGAGAGAGAGAATATTGTGTTTGCACTTGGCACACAAACTGGCCTCCACCACCCTCTCTGGCTACTGTGCTGCATTTGCAGTATTTTAACTTTTTTGCATCTCAGGGGAAAATGTGTGGTTGGGTGAGTGTTCCTTAGTTGGTGGCAGGGCAGGGTCTGGGAGGTGGTTAAGTGATAGAGATTATGCTGGCTGGCTGAGTGGGGGGGGTTGCACTTGGTTTCACGTGCAAAGATCTGAGTAGTGGCCTCAGCCTCCCTCCTCCCCCCTCACCAGTTGAGAGATCACCATTGCTATCTTATGAATAAAAATAATTATTCTATTACCTCTGTATGTGTTTGTTTATTTTTAATGTTGTTTTAGGCTACTTAGATGTGCAGCAGCCAAGGCCAGCACCTTGTAGGTGTTTTTTTCTAAGTAACTGAAATGTAATTGTAGTGATTACTTTGGAGGAAAAGTAATCAGTTACTTTCAGAGCAATTGTAATTGTAACGGTAATTACTACTTTTTTGGGGCCATGTAACTGTAACTGTAATTTACTACTTTTTAAAAGTAATCTTCCAAGCTCTGGCTTAGTCCAGCAACTAATGGGCAGTCAGTGCAATCCTTTAATTGGCAGTATAACATGGTGGCGATATCCTTCCCCAGTGAGCAGTTGAGCTGCCACATTTTAAACTAGCTGCAGCTTCCACACTACCCTCAAGGGGTAGCACATTGCAATAATCCAGCCTGCAGGTTACCAGTGCATGAAAGATAGTGGTCAGGACATGCTAGTGCAGATATAGCCTTTTTTTTAGTATACTGTATGTGTGTGTGGTATGGCCATGATAATTAAAGAACAACTAGATAGATTTGAACCAAATCTGAACCACAAGGAGGAAGCCACAACAGGCAGTGGAAACATTAGGGTTATTGGGCTAAATAGAAGAGGTCATGCATATATCTGCAACATATTGCTCTGTTTGACTTGAATTTTCACACACAAGGTAGTCATGTCCCAGACCATTGGGCAAACATTTACAAGGTGGTGTGTATTTCTGATATGTGTCCCCCATCTAATCCCTTATTGGAGGTCCTCCTTTATGTTTGATCCTGCCCAATGCGATGTCTGCTAGATTGTGACAGGGAAGATTGCAGACCCCTAACAATTGTGAAGCTAAGCACTGAGGAATAGGTGAAAAAACCTCCTCAACGGGGGGATCAGATTAGTTGAGAGGAATAATTCCTATCCAGCCTCATCAATTATCGAACCAATAAGGTCAGTGCACCACTAAAAGTAAGGGAGGGCCAGGATGTGAAAGGCTGCTCGAAAAACAAAGAGGTCAATAATATCTTGGCATTGAGCAGGCCTACCTGCCTTGCCCCTTTCTCATCTCTTACGAGGCCTTTTGAGGAGCCTTGCAAGAGCCAAAATGGGAGGAAGAGGCCAATCCCCTTCACCAATGGGGAAGCTCTTAGCCCCACAAATGGGGCACTGCGCTTAGCTTCGCAGGGCTAGTGCTTCAAGTAGCTGGAATGATTTGCTGCTCACAAGAGCTTTTTTGGGCAAGGGCAGGGAGGGGGAAGGGGGAGAGGAGGGAATGAGTGGGGCTATTGCAGGGGTGGGTGCCACAAAAAGTGGAACAAGAACAACCAATGGGCTCATAGTTGCATGCACTGGGCTTGGGGAAGTTGGTTCTGAGTCACGCCTCACCTCTTCATTTCCCTATTCTGATCAGGGTGGGTTCTCAGGAGTGTAAGACTTTTATGTTCCTTCCTTCTCCTCTTGCCCTCCCTGACATGAGCAATTTTATTTCCCATCAGACACACTCTCCTTGTTATTCTTAGGCCTAAGGGGCTTAGTCATACAGCTTCCCCTTGTTTTTTTTTCAGCTAGATATATGGACACATTTTATATCATACAGTTACTCGAATTAGGAACAAAAGTTACCAAACATTTGCACAATTCAAAGAAGAATTATTCAAACAATTCTAATTATTCTTATTCTTAATAATAAGAATGAGAATAATATAACTGATAAACAGGTAGCCTACATCTACCTTTCTTCTTGGCAAATGTTTCAATTAAATTTGAACAATAATTATTCAAACACTTCTTCTTCTTCTTCTTCTTCTTCTTCTTCTTCTTATTGCCACATTGTTTAATTCATAGGCTACCTGAATGACTTCTACATTTCTTTCCTTCTGGCAAATTTCTTAATTAATTTTTCAAAAGGGATTTGGCTACCAAGCTCACTTTCTTCTGAGAGCATAGTAAGGTGGCTTAGTTGTTTTTGCTCTCTGGTAGTTATTTGGTAATCCTGCACCAGTTTTGGTTAACTAAAGGTACACTAAACCCGATGCAACCAATGTGGGGTTAAAACAGAGCACTGTAAGAGAGTTGTAGGAAATAGATTTTCCAGGCCTTCAGCATAAAGGTGGAATTGGAGCTAGAATTCTAACTCAAGTATGGATAAGCTAGGCTCTGGCCCCCACAGATGGTAGGAGACCAATCTGCCACAATCTACCGCCAGATGGTAGATGTCAATCTATCACAATCTGTATCTGTACAACGTGGCACAAGCACAAAACATGGATTAGAAATTATGTTCATAGCCAATGAGTCAAGCACATGTTCCCATCCACAGAGTGCACAATTCCCTCTACATGTTCAGTACATGCAGATATGTAACATATAAGGAATTAAGCATTGGCAGAATGAGTATGTATTTCTAGCTGCTTGTCTTAGAAGACTTCCCCATTTTACAGATGGAGTATACTATTGAGGCTAAGATTCGTTTGAGAGGCAGTGAGTGAATCAGTGGCAGCAGACTGGGTCGAAGCATATACAGAACAGTAGATCAGTGAAGAAAAGTGGCCCAGGAAGCCAAAGTACCATGTCAGCTTCCCACACATGTATTTTGTCTAGGAAGTATTATTGTTTTATTCATTATTTATGTAAATATATCCATGCCATTCCACCCAAAGGAGCTCAGGGGGCAAACACCAAGCAATAAAACATATTTAAAACATCTTAAATACAGTTGCAGGGCAGATGCAGAACTAGGCAAGTAAAACCAGAAACAGGATTGTCAGGGCCTTGTGAATGTGCCAAAGTCGCACAAACTTTGTAAGTCCTCAGTCCTAATTTTGCCTAGCAGGAACACCAGGATTGGGGTCTGCTCATCACTAAATATTTTTTTGACTGTGGAACTTTTAAGCAGATGATTCATGCTACCTATTGGGGATATTGTAGCAGGGGTTTCCTCAATTGGCAGGAGGGTTGGACTAGATGATCTTTGAGGAACCTTTCAAGGGTGTAATTACATGATCTGAAAAAAATATGTTTGGTCCAGTGGTTCTGCTACTGATGATTCATTGGGGGACCATAAATTTTGCAGATGTTATTATCTCCCCTGTAATTTTCTGAAATCACCATAATTAATTCGCAGCAGAAGCTCCACCAGCTTTAGGAAAGATAATAACAACAAAAATCAACAAGCAAGGCTGAAATGATTATAAGGACTCCAATATTCCATAATCAGCTAACATTAGGAATAAGAGAGGGGCAGGGCTCTGTCATTGTGGTCAGTTTCCCTCTTTCATTGTATAGGTCAAGCTTCATATTAGTGCTTTTTAATAGGCTTTTGAAGCAAGCTTTTATAACGCTGTGGAGATTAAGGACAAAGTGGATAGTTGTCTCTGCATGGGATGAGCTGGCCACCCAAGCCACCTTGTTCAATTCAGGCCAATGACAGTAATCGTGTTGTAGAGAGGCCCAGGAGTGTCTATGTGTAGAGAGAGGTTTGCCATCAGAATGGTGCTTCTGCTTCTGCTGTTCCTAAACATGGTGTGCAAAGTGCAGGCTCACACGTGCACCATAACTAATCCTATAAGTATTCCACATCAATGGTATGAGCCAGGAGATCTTCTCATTGGTGGGATGGCATCTCATCTCCATTTAACTTCCACGAGTCATGAATTTTTGTTCAAGGAGTATCCTTCTCAGTCCTGGATTTACATCCCATCGTAAGGAAATGGTCTTTAAATATATTTCAGTGACTCTTTACATTATTCATATTTGATTGCCTTCAACACTGTGCCTTTCAGAGGATAATTATATTATTTTCTCTTTTTTGTGGTCTTGATATCATTTCACACTTTTTCTGTCTGTAATTTCTTTTGCCAACCTGACTCTTCTTAAATGCCCTCCTCAAATCCCTAAGAATGCTCATGGTTTCTCTCTGTGGAAATTTCCAGGTGTAATTTTTTCATTGCCCACTTGCCACAGAGGACTTTTAGCTACCAGGAAAAACCTGCCTTTTAATGAAAGCGCCTTAAAGCTAATTATTTGCTGTTGCTTTTCTGTATGAGATATTTCCTTGGTTCGGGTTTTTGTTGAAATGAACACAATTATTACTTGGTTTCTTTCTTTTCTTTTTCTTCTTTTTTTGTTTTGCATTTAGAAATTACATTCTTGATTTGGTGAAGCCATTTTTGTTTTAAAAAACACCCAATGATATTGTTAGTTCTGATGAGTTATTTATAAGCAATTTAAAATAAATATATGATATAATATAATTTCTTCTCAATCATAATAACATGCATGGGTGCTGGTGTTTATAGGTCAACTGGTGTTTAAACATTCTTCCTGCTTCATCTTCCGAAGCTGCCAAAGGGTCTCCCATTAGCAATTTTTCCTAGTAATCAGTGGATTACTAGTTCTTTAACACACAAGGATCACTGCCGCACCAACATCAGTCTTCTTCAGCCACCACCAGACTTCTTCCGACCCGTCCAGGGGATGACACTGGCTGTCAGCTTCCTTAATCTCAGTATTACCAATTGTAAAATTCAGCATGGTGGAGAATGGGGATGGGGGACTAGAATTTGTTGGCACTGCCTGTGGTTGGCTTTTTCTCCACCTACTGCTTGGCTCCTTGCCTTATACCAATATAAATGGGCATCAGCTACCACTGGTGGTAATAAGTTCTAGATAAGCTTAGTCTGTCCATTAATTGACTGCATCAGTAAGCATGGAAGACTACAGCTGGAGAGATCAAATCTTCATATAGCTACTTGACTTGCTATAGTTTTGTTTGATCTCACCAAGTCAATATGGTTAATGGGGGTGTACCCTAGAGCAGAAATGAGTTGATTAAAGCATCCAAGAAGGGAGTTGATTGAAGAATTCTAGAAGAGAATATTGTGCCTTTATTGTTGTGCCAATTTTGTTATGAAAGAGCTCGCTAAATGAAAACCAGGAACCAAGGAAGAAAATCATTAGAAACATCTGTTCTAGCTGTGTCTGCATTTAAGGAAGGGTCATAGCTCAGGGCTTTCTGTGTAGAAGGACCCTGAAATTGGCAAGCAGGGGCTGGGAAAAAAACCCTCTCTGAGTCCCTAGAGAGCCCCTTCTAGCCAGTGCAAACAATACTGAACTAAATTGACCAATGGTGTCAGTCAGTATAAGGCAGTTTTCTTATGTTATGTGGGTGTTTACATCTTAAAGAGTATAAAGATAAAAGGAAAATTGAGAGAAATATTAAATATGAAGAAGTGATGAAATTCAAGGAAATGTTTGATCCATTCTATATAGATGCCCCCACGACCTATTTGAGACACATCCAAGCAGGCCTATCCTTATGAGTTAGGTAGGTTATAACGGCACAATCCTGTTAAACCCACAACAATTAATCCTTATTTTGCTGGTTGTGCCCTCTTCATTTAGTCATGCAATTGAATCTCCCAGGTGCAGAGTAGATGAAAACTGTGATAAAATAATACTGTGCATGCTTCAATTCTCCCATGAATTAGAAAGTTACTTTATTTGCAGTGTGATACCAAAATTCTACCAGCACATCCTCGCTCTCGTGTTTGCCATTGACGAGATCAATGAGAATCCCAAGATCTTGCCCAATGTCACTCTCGGGTTCCACATCATTGACAGCTACATCAATTCAAGGATGACCTACCATACCACTATGGATCTGCTCTTTGAATCACCTCAGTTTGTTCCAAACTACATATGTGGAATCCAGGAAACTCTAATAGGTGTAATCGGGGGACTGAGCTCTGCTACCACTTCATGCATGGCAGACATATTACATATTTTCAAGATTCCACAGGTAGGAGCAATGAAGTATGGGGATATTTGGGATTTCCCTTATTTTCTCCCCATAATCCACTCTTCTCTCTCTTTCAAGTAGGAATGTGATGATTCATAAAGCTGGAACAGTATGATGGAAAAAAGTAAAGGGAGAAGAAAATGTGGAATTACACATGGTTTAATATGAATATCCGAAAGTGTGCATGAGTTGTGGGAGGTTCCAAAGATTGTGTGTTTAATGTGTGTTAGAGGAGAATTGGTCAAAATCTGATAACAATATATAGAGGAAATGTTCACCAAGAATGTTAGTTTGTTGATATGTGTAAATATAGGTTTTCTTCCTGCTGCTCTGTTATGAGGTGATACAGCACCATTATTTCTTCTGTGGCTAAGAGAACCATGAAACAGTTACATGCATTATTATACCGTGATTTCTATCACTTCAGGAGACAGTAACTTCACCTTTTTCTCAGGTAAGGGAAACATGTTTTTTATTTTTACTGAACAGGTTGCAAAGCATTGCTTTTTCACAATGCTAAGAGCTACTTGACAAGGACTTCATTTGGAGATCATCTGGATTCATTTTAGCTGACAGTTACCTCACATCTGTCTATCTCAAGAGCATTGAATATGTTGTCATTATTTTTTGTGTTGTTTCTGTAAAGTGGCCACTATAAATAAAGTTGCCAGGGACCCTTCAGAAAGAAAAAAGGTAGGGTTTAGGGCAAGCAATTAAGCAAATAATTAAATAAATAGGACTCAACTAGATGAAGAGGCCATGAGATATCCCTGTTTTCTGTCCCAAAATTATCTATGTTTTTCCCTTCTTCTTTTAGATTTCATATGGCTCATTTGAACCAGCAGTGAATGATCCCACCAATTTTCCTTCATTTTACCGCATGGTCCCCAATGAAGCCCTTCAGTACCAGGGAATTGTCCAGTTACTTCTGCATTTCAGATGGAAATGGATTGGGATCATTGCTAAGGATGATGAAGGTGGAGACCATTTCTTGCAGACTATGGAGCCAATGTTCTCCATGAATGGAATCTGTACAGCATTCATAATAAGAGCTCCTGAACGTTTCACAACACTAAATATACATGAACTTATCAAGGACCAAAAGAGTATGTCACTATTTTTTAATATGGGGAAAGTCAATGTAGTTGTTACATATGCAGAAACTGCATCAACTATATGGTTGGGAGACTTAATACAGACATTTGCAAGAACACAAGAGATATTTCCAACATACAGAGAGTTCTCTGTAGCAAAAGTGTGGATTACAACAGCCCAAATTGATTTCACAATGCGTATTGTCGCAAACATTTTTGATACTGATCTACAGATATTCCATGGTGCTATCTCCTTTTCAATTAACTCCAAGGAGCTAAGAGACTTTCGTAGGTTTCTTCAGACTATCCATCCTTCTTGGACAGAGGGAGATGGTTTTATCCACAATTTCTGGACAGCAGCCTTTAACTGTATCTATTCAAAGTTCACTTTGCCAGCCTTCCTCACTGGCCAGTGCACTGGAGAAGAGATGCTGGAAAGCCTTCCTGCATCCCTTTTTGAAATGAGCATGACTGGTCACAGCTATAGTATCTATAATGCTGTCTATGTTCTGGCTCATGCCTTACATATCATGCAGTCAGCTAGATCCAACCACAGAATAATGGAGGCCAGGAGCAGTCTGTCTCTTTCTAATGTGGAAACCTGGCAGGTAGTGTTTCCTTATAGAGGAGAAATACAGCTACATTTGCAATTGTCATGAGCTGGGCTCAAGACAGTGGTGTGTCATGTAGCAGCCAAATTTCAACAACCACTATATCTGGGCAAACCATGAGCATACAGCTCTTGTCTTGCTTTTCTGAAATTCCTTCTCTTCTTTCCAAGATATTGATGTCATAGAACCATCATATCTATAGCGTAATTTATATTCTATGGTATTTTTCTGACTATCAATACCACTGACCATTGATGGTATGCTCACTCATTAGCCTCACTCTCCCCATATCTGGCATCAATGATGGTTATGGCATAAGCCTTGCATTCCTAAACTGATTCACTCCTAAAGGAAGATTACCTAAATCCCTCAAAGAAAGTTATATGAAAATTCACAGGGGGAATATTTCAACACCTTGATTATCTTCCTCTCCATGTAGCTGCATTCTTTCCTTCAGAGGATCTCATTTAACAACAGTGCTGGAGATGAAATCATGTTTAATGAACATGGAGAATTGGCCGCTGGATTTGATATTACAAACTTTGTCACATTCCCAAATAAATCCTACATCAGGGTAAAAGTGGGGAGTCTGGATCCTCAGGCTCCCCCAGGCAAAGAACTGAAGATTAATGGTGACAGAATTGAATGGCACAGTGACTTGATTCAGGTGGGAAAATACCCGCACCATCTTTCAAATGTTATAATTCATGGTTATTCAGTGAAATGAGCTGGCAATAGATGTAAAGAAAACAAAGAAATCCGTTCTTAATCTCATGTATGTAAATTATATGTAAAATTCAGTGGAATGCTATACTGTGTTGGCAAGTAGGAGATACCTTTTTTAAAAAAAATAGTACATTAGTATGTGAAGGGTGGGTATTTCAGTGAACAAAAGGAGAACTACATTCAGATATTATGATGGATATATAATAGATATTCCTCACACAGAATGTGACAAATGTTCTATACCATGACATTAGCCCTTTAGTTGACTAGCAGATCATCCAACAGAAAATACATGCCAAAGTCATTTTTTAAATATTAAATGCTTACTTCATCTTTGGATAGATTCCACCTCTTTCAGTGTGCAATGACAACTGTCATCCTGGTTACGGGAAGAAAAAGATCGAAGGAAAGAAATTTTGCTGCTATGATTGCGTTCCATGTCCAGATGGAATGATCTCAAATGAGAAAGGTAGGACATGCTATGTTAAGATATATCAAATGATACATCTTACAAGTTTGTCATTAACTTTGTAGATTTTACAAAACTATGGTACTATATATTATTTTCATGTCTTATACAGGTACAATTGTATTGATATTTGATATTATTTTGGGGAGATAGATATTTTATTTATTTATTTATTTGATTTATATCCCACCCTTTCTCCAAATAGGAGCCCAGGGCGGCAAACAAAAGCACTAAAAACACTTTAAAACATCATAAAAACAGATTTCAAAATATATTAAAACACAACAACCATTGAATACATATTAAATAAAAACATCTTTAAAAACATTTTTAAAAAAGTTTAAGGACATTAAGAAAAGAAGGTTTAAAATATATTAAAAAGCAATTCCAACACAGATGGAAACTGGGATAAGGTCTCTACTCAAAAGGCTTGTTGAAAGAGGCAAGTCTTCAATAGGTGCCAAAAAGATAACAGAGATGGTGCCTGTCTAATATTTAAGGGGAGGGAATTCCAAAGGGTAGGCATCATTACACTAAAGGTCTGTTTCTTATGTTGTGCAGAACAGACCTCCTGATAAGATGGTATCTGCAGGAGGCCCTCACCTGCAGAGTGCAGTGATCGACTGGGTATATAAGGGGTAAGACGGTCTTTCAGGTATCCTGGCCCCAAGCTGTATAGGGCTTTATAGACTAAAACTAGAACCTTGAACTTAGCCCGGTAGCTAATAGGTAGCCAGTGCAATTCTTTCAGTAGTGCAGTGACATGTTGTTGATAACCTGCTCCAGTGAGCAGTCTTGCTGCCACATTTTGTACCAGCCGCAGCTTCTGGACCAACCTCAAGGGTAGCCCCACATAGAGTGCACTACAGTAATCCAGTCTGGAGGTTACCAGTGCTTGGATAACACTGGTCAGGCTATACCTGTCCAGAAACAGCCGCAGCTATCTTACCATCCGAAGCTGGTGAAAGGCACTCCTAGCCACTGAGGTCACCTGTAAAGATGTAATGGTGCCTGGATTTGGATCTGAAAGATTCAGAATTTGGCATTCCTGGTAATTGTGAAAAAAAAGGTTGAAGAGATGAGACACAGGGATTTCTGGTCCCCCCCACAATCACATGGGATGCTTATTTATTGTAACTATCAGACAAAATGACAATTTTTTATAAAAGGCTCTCAAGGGGCTATTAGAGTAAGGTGAGGGTTAAGTCAAGGGAGGCTTCATCCCTGTTTTCAAAGGAGTACTGCCAAATGGGTGAACTGGGAAACAGAAGGCAGCTTTCATCAGGCACCTCAGACCAAATGCAACCATGCCCATCATTTGGAGGTAAGAGAGGGGAAGATGTGGCCATGGATACTTAGGGCTGACCACAATTCATTAATCTCTCCTTCCACCCCCACCACACTGAAACCTGAGGCTAGAACATAGTGGGGGGCAAACACCCCCCAATGTAGACAAAAGGAAGGCCAAAGGAAGGAATTAACAGCACATTGAATGGAGACACAGCACAATCACAGAAAGCGAGAGAAAGGGACCCCTAGATTGAGGGAGAGTTCAGACTATCTATGGCCACTGATGTTTCTGGGGGTCCAAAGGAGACACAGGGCAGCCCAAAGGGTGTGGGGGCAAAGGCACTTTACATCAGTGGGAGAAGAAACTATATGTGCCAAGGGACGCGAGGAGTCCAGAATCTAATTTCAGGCTATCCAGGTCAAAACTGAGCTTCTTGGCATGCGTGTGTGTTTGTGGCATCTCCCAAGCCATCCAAGTCATTGTGGACATCTGAGTGGTTCAGAGCACTGAGGGTCACATCAAATGCTTTCTGTTTCATCATATAGTTTAAAAGATGTTGCATGGAGTCCACCATACTTTGGTCCTTCCTCCTCCTGCCCTTTCATAGATGTGATGAGGAAATAGCTCACCAAATTTGCTTTATTCTCTTTTTCCTCTTGAACATACCCTGAACTTTCCTGCCATGGTGTAACTATTGACACCATTGACCTCTGGGTCAGTATTGCATAGGTTGTGAGGAGGAAGAAATTCCTACCAACCAATGCAATCTTAATCCTTTTATATTTCTAGTGACACACAGACAGACAGACAGACAGGGATGCACAGTCTCCAGCGACCAATACTGGAAGACTGAATATAAGTTGCTAAAATGCTGCTTTCACACCACATATTTACTATGGAAAACCACACATCTTACACGTAGAGGGCATTTGGGATGGAGAATCAAATAAAAATACCAATCTACAACATAAACGGAACCTGTTAGAGTGCCAAACAAAACCTGAGGGGACGGTACACCACATGCCAAAAAAAAAGGAAAAAAGATAAAGATGTTGAAGGATTAGAAATGATAAACTGGCAGATCAAAGATGGTATTCCAGATATGGTTAATGTTTACACTGTAGTATTAAGAAGGGTTATGTACCCCTCTAAGAACTTCCAGTACTTATTCTCAAAAGAGAAATAACATTAGAAGGGGATGTCATATATAGAAGAAGCCATGAACACATTTTTCTCAGATTACCAGATTAGTCAAATAAATTCTCTCCACACTCTTTAATGAAGCACGTACTGGAAGGCTGATTTAATGTTGTCACAAGGATGGGATGGTGTAAGACAGTTTATGAGAGACCAGAGATAGACAACGACCACAGATCTCATAAGAAGCAACCAGTTTCACAAACATGGAATCCCATGTGGGTCAAGAGATTATGATGGAAGGGGGATGCAGAGCCTTGCTTTTAAACCACTTTGCTTATCTGCCTCCTTTTTTAGATGTTATATCTCTTAGCGAGTCCTTCCTCTTAGCTGCTCCAGAAAAACTAGTGCAAAATGGCTCCCCAAAATACTGGAAATCAAGACAATATTCTGCAGTTGATTTCAGTTATTTTCAGAGATTGGGCTGACTTTCAGAGTACGCTTTTGCATCGTATTAGTGGTTTGAATGGAGAGCTGGATGTCATGTAGAGCTGAGTCTCCATAAAACACAGAGTACGAACAATCAGAACTGAAAAGGTTGATACAAAGCTGAAAACCAGGGCTGGGATGGGACAGATGGAGTTCTTTCATTTTCAAGAACAAGGTTGTTGGTGAGCTCTCATCAATATCATATTTGTTGGCTCCCAAAATTATGGACTACTTTTCTCGACTTCCAATGCAGTCTTTTAAATTCTAGCACCCACAAATAAGGCCGTTTTTTAACTTAGTTTTTGTTGCTTTTAAAATGTTCATACATTGTTTTTTGACCCCCCTCGAAATAGAAACTTGTATCGTTTGCCCAGAAGATCACTTCCAAAACAAAAACCGCGATCAATGCATTCCTAAGATTCCAAACTTCCTAGCTTTTGGAGAAAATTTGGCCATCATTTCAACTTTCTCTGCACTCCTATTCACTCTGATCACAGCTGTGGTGTTTGGCATCTTCATTAAGCACCAGAACACTCCCATAGTCAAAGCCAACAACCGAAGCCTCACCTACATACTCCTTGCCTCCCTCCTCTTGTGTTTCCTCTGCTCTTTGATGTTCATCGGAATGCCTAACGAGGCAACATGCCATCTCCGACAAACTGGTTTTGGCACCATCTTCTCTGTGGCCCTGTCTAGCATTCTGGCCAAAACTATCTCTGTGGTTTTGGCATTCATGGCCACCAAGCCAGGATCCAAGATGAGGAAATGGGTGGGCAAAAAACTGGCTTATTCCATAGTCCTCTCCTGCTCCAGTATCCAAGTAGGGATCTGTGCTCTGTGGTTGGCCACCTCTCCTCCATTCCCAGATGTTGACATGCACTCGATGACTAAAGAAATCATACTGTTGTGTAATGAAGGGTCAGTCTTCATGTTCTATTGTGTCTTGGGCTACATGGGCTTCCTGGCCATTGTCAGCTTCACTGTAGCCTTCCTAGCCAGGAAGTTACCAGACAGTTTTAATGAAGCCAAGTTCATCACCTTCAGCATGCTGGTCTTTTGCAGTGTTTGGCTCTCCTTTATTCCAACATATCTCAGCACAAGAGGAAAATACATGGTGGCTGTAGAGATTTTCTCTATCTTGACTTCCAGTGCTGGGTTACTGGGCTGCATCTTTTCTCCAAAATGCTACATTATTGTGTTGAGGCCTCAGCTGAACAACAGGGAGCAGCTAATATGTAGAAAGATATAATTGACAGAGCAGTTTGTGGTTTCATTTATGTTCATGGTTGTCATGCCCCCACCAGAGGATCCCTCCTCAGAGCAAGATATGGAGCCACCAGACGTGCATCCATGAGAGGCCATGCCAATCTTCCAGGAGGAGCCTGGGCCCTGGGGGGATTCTGCCATGGGGCCCTCTTTGTGGGAGGGGAGTTCCATCTCAAAGTCAAAATGCCCTCCAATTAGTGCTCCTAGGAGTGATGATGCCTCAGGAGGCAGGCCAGGGCCCTCATGCTCTGGACAAGTGACTAGTTACAGAAAAGTACTCATGAATAAAAAGATCCTCACAAGTAAGGTCCTCCTCATGATGAGTACTTCTTCCACAAGCCTGCTGTATGCTAAGCCCTGAGTGTGGTTCTGGCAACTCCTGCTTGAAAACCTAAAATCCGGTCCTGGAGAGTTCAGCCAAAGAAACTGAAACTTAATATGGGAAGAATGGGGCTGTCATTCTGATTGGGGAATATGTTAGGAGGTGGAGTAGAAATGTGGTGCAGTCGTGATGCAGATGGAGTTTTTCAGAGCGTTAGAGGTGGTTTATAGTGGAGACTGTTGTTTAGTTTCTTGTGCATGAAATAAATATATGACTATTGATTTCTTGTTATTCTATATGATACATGCCTTCAGGACTTTTACACACATATATTTAAAAGGAAATTCTTTGGCAGAGCAACCCCTATCCCTTGACACTTGGAGGTGGAATTGCAGCCTAATTTTTATGGTGGTCATACCCCACCCTTCTTCCCAAAGGAGTCCAGAGATAAAAAAAAAGTTAAAACATCTAAAGACAACCCCAACACATTTGCAGACTGGGAAGATCTCTACTTAAAAGGCTATTTGGAAGAGGAGGGTCTGCAGGAGGTGCAAAACTCAATAGAGACAGTACCTGTCTAATATTTGATGAGAGGGAATTCCAAAGGCTAATCACCATGATGCTAAAAGCACGATTCCTATATTGTCCAGAATGGAGCTCTTGATGAGATGGCATCTGGGTATTTAAAAGGGGAGACCCTCTTTCAGGCATCCTGGTCTCAAGCTGTCTAGGGCTTTATACACCAGAACCAGCAGATGGAGCTTAGTCCAGAGCTTGGAAGTAACTAGTTACAAGTAACGAATTACTTGTAATTCATTACATTTTTGAGTAACGAGTGGGTAATTCCTTTACATTTTGATTGTAATAGAACTAGGAGTAATTTTACTACTTTTGTGAAGTAATTGTAACATTTCCAGAATTACTTTTGGGCATTACTTGGGGGGGAGCAGGGGAAGTCTTCTGCTCCTCTGATTTGTGGATGAAAATCATGTGCCTCAAACTGGGCTTCTGTGCAGTGTCGCTCTTTCCTCATGCTCTGTGGATGGGTAGGAGGTGATGAGGGAGGAGGTGCAGAGTGAGATGGGGTGGAGTGGAAAAAAATGATGTAAAAAATGGATAGTGGTGGTGAAGAATAGAGTGGAGGGGAAAAGGATCCGGGGGTCAAGAACATGGATAAAGGAGGCAGCAGCAGAATGGAGATAAAGAACTGTGGAGATGAAAGATGACAACGTGTGTGTGTGTGTGTGTGTGAGAGAGAGAGAGAGAATATTGTGTTTGCACTTGGCACACAAACTGGCCTCCACCACCCTCTCTGGCTACTGTGCTGCATTTGCAGTATTTTAACTTTTTTGCATCTCAGGGGAAAATGTGTGGTTGGGTGAGTGTTCCTTAGTTGGTGGCAGGGCAGGGTCTGGGAGGTGGTTAAGTGATAGAGATTATGCTGGCTGGCTGAGTGGGGGGGGTTGCACTTGGTTTCACGTGCAAAGATCTGAGTAGTGGCCTCAGCCTCCCTCCTCCCCCCTCACCAGTTGAGAGATCACCATTGCTATCTTATGAATAAAAATAATTATTCTATTACCTCTGTATGTGTTTGTTTATTTTTAATGTTGTTTTAGGCTACTTAGATGTGCAGCAGCCAAGGCCAGCACCTTGTAGGTGTTTTTTTCTAAGTAACTGAAATGTAATTGTAGTGATTACTTTGGAGGAAAAGTAATCAGTTACTTTCAGAGCAATTGTAATTGTAACGGTAATTACTACTTTTTTGGGGCCATGTAACTGTAACTGTAATTTACTACTTTTTAAAAGTAATCTTCCAAGCTCTGGCTTAGTCCAGCAACTAATGGGCAGTCAGTGCAATCCTTTAATTGGCAGTATAACATGGTGGCGATATCCTTCCCCAGTGAGCAGTTGAGCTGCCACATTTTAAACTAGCTGCAGCTTCCACACTACCCTCAAGGGGTAGCACATTGCAATAATCCAGCCTGCAGGTTACCAGTGCATGAAAGATAGTGGTCAGGACATGCTAGTGCAGATATAGCCTTTTTTTTAGTATACTGTATGTGTGTGTGGTACGGCCATGATAATTAAAGAACAACTAGATAGATTTGAACCAAATCTGAACCACAAGGAGGAAGCCACAACAGGCAGTGGAGACATTAGGGTTATTGGGCTAAATAGAAGAGGTCATGCATATATCTGCAACATATTGCTCTGTTTGACTTGAATTTTCACACACAAGGTAGTCATGTCCCAGACCATTGGGCAAACATTTACAAGGTGGTGTGTATTTCTGATATGTGTCCCCCATCTAATCCCTTATTGGAGGTCCTCCTTTATGTTTGATCCTGCCCAATGCGATGTCTGCTAGATTGTGACAGGGAAGATTGCAGACCCCTAACAATTGTGAAGCTAAGCACTGAGGAATAGGTGAAAAAACCTCCTCAACGGGGGGATCAGATTAGTTGAGAGGAATAATTCCTATCCAGCCTCATCAATTATCGAACCAATAAGGTCAGTGCACCACTAAAAGTAAGGGAGGGCCAGGATGTGAAAGGCTGCTTGAAAAACAAAGAGGTCAATAATATCTTGGCATTGAGCAGGCCTACCTGCCTTGCCCCTTTCTCATCTCTTACGAGGCCTTTTGAGGAGCCTTGCAAGAGCCAAAATGGGAGGAAGAGGCCAATCCCCTTCACCAATGGGGAAGCTCTTAGCCCCACAAATGGGGCACTGCGCTTAGCTTCGCAGGGCTAGTGCTTCAAGTAGCTGGAATGATTTGCTGCTCACAAGAGCTTTTTTGGGCAAGGGCAGGGAGGGGGAAGGGGGAGAGGAGGGAATGAGTGGGGCTATTGCAGGGGTGGGTGCCACAAAAAGTGGAACAAGAACAACCAATGGGCTCATAGTTGCATGCACTGGGCTTGGGGAAGTTGGTCCTGAGTCACGCCTCACCTCTTCATTTCCCTATTCTGATCAGGGTGGGTTCTCAGGAGTGTAAGACTTTTATGTTCCTTCCTTCTCCTCTTGCCCTCCCTGACATGAGCAATTTTATTTCCCATCAGACACACTCTCCTTGTTATTCTTAGGCCTAAGGGGCTTAGTCATACAGCTTCCCCTTGTTTTTTTTCCAGCTAGATATATGGACACATTTTATATCATACAGTTACTCGAATTAGGAACAAAAGTTACCAAACATTTGCACAATTCAAAGAAGAATTATTCAAACAATTCTAATTATTCTTATTCTTAATAATAAGAATGAGAATAATATAACTGATAAACAGGTAGCCTACATCTACCTTTCTTCTTGGCAAATGTTTCAATTAAATTTGAACAATAATTATTCAAACACTTCTTCTTCTTCTTCTTCTTCTTCTTCTTCTTCTTCTTCTTATTGCCACATTGTTTAATTCATAGGCTACCTGAATGACTTCTACATTTCTTTCCTTCTGGCAAATTTCTTAATTAATTTTTCAAAAGGGATTTGGCTACCAAGCTCACTTTCTTCTGAGAGCATAGTAAGGTGGCTTAGTTGTTTTTGCTCTCTGGTAGTTATTTGGTAATCCTGCACCAGTTTTGGTTAACTAAAGGTACACTAAACCCGATGCAACCAATGTGGGGTTAAAACAGAGCACTGTAAGAGAGTTGTAGGAAATAGATTTTCCAGGCCTTCAGCATAAAGGTGGAATTGGAGCTAGAATTCTAACTCAAGTATGGATAAGCTAGGCTCTGGCCCCCACAGATGGTAGGAGACCAATCTGCCACAATCTACCGCCAGATGGTAGATGTCAATCTATCACAATCTGTATCTGTACAACGTGGCACAAGCACAAAACATGGATTAGAAATTATGTTCATAGCCAATGAGTCAAGCACATGTTCCCATCCACAGAGTGCACAATTCCCTCTACATGTTCAGTACATGCAGATATGTAACATATAAGGAATTAAGCATTGGCAGAATGAGTATGTATTTCTAGCTGCTTGTCTTAGAAGACTTCCCCATTTTACAGATGGAGTATACTATTGAGGCTAAGATTCGTTTGAGAGGCAGTGAGTGAATCAGTGGCAGCAAACTGGGTCGAAGCATATACAGAACAGTAGATCAGTGAAGAAAAGTGGCCCAGGAAGCCAAAGTACCATGTCAGCTTCCCACACATGTATTTTGTCTAGGAAGTATTATTGTTTTATTCATTATTTATGTAAATATATCCATGCCATTCCACCCAAAGGAGCTCAGGGGGCAAACACCAAGCAATAAAACATATTTAAAACATCTTAAATACAGTTGCAGGGCAGATGCAGAACTAGGCAAGTAAAACCAGAAACAGGATTGTCAGGGCCTTGTGAATGTGCCAAAGTCGCACAAACTTTGTAAGTCCTCAGTCCTAATTTTGCCTAGCAGGAACACCAGGATTGGGGTCTGCTCATCACTAAATATTTTTTTGACTGTGGAACTTTTAAGCAGATGATTCATGCTACCTATTGGGGATATTGTAGCAGGGGCTTCCTCAATTGTCAGGAGGGAAGGATCTGTCTTCATTTTCTGTTGTGTCTTGGGCTACATGGGCTTCCTGGCCATTGTCAGTTTCACTGTGGCCTTCCTAGCCAGGAAGCTACCGGACAGTTTTAATGAAGCCAAGTTCATCATCTTCAGCATGCTGGTCATTTGTAGTGTTTGGCTGTCCTTTATTCCAACTTACCTGAGCACAAGAGGAAAATATATGGTGGCTGTAGAAATTTTCTCCATTTTGACTTCCAGTGCTGGGTTACTGGGCTGCATCTTTTCCCCAAAATGCTACATTATTGTTCTGAGGCCTCAGCTGAACAACAGGGAGCAGCTAATACGGAGAAAGCTATAAATGGCAGAACAGGTTGTGGTTTCATTTGTGTTCATGGTGGTTTCCAACAGAGGAATATAAAAGATGAAAATGAATTAGGACTATATGAAATAATTAAACTATGGGTGATATTCAACATCACAACTGCTTTTTATTTGAAGCTCTTCTTACCAGTTGAGGGAAAATTACATAGGAGAGTCAAAAGTTCAGATAAAGGAAGTGAAAACTATGGGGTGATCTGGATCCTGAACAGAAGTCTACTGTGCTTGTGAATGGCCAAGAGGTCTGGAGAAATATATAAATAAAACTGGCTGGCAGTGTTTTTCAGAACATTCTTGTTGGAAAGCTGATGGAGAAAGAAGAAAGAAGTGCAATCGGAATCCATAAAGTCACTGAAGATCTGGGATCCAGGAAAGTAAATTTTGTGAAGGCCAAAGCTCTTGCTGACATGGGCCTAAGCAGCACTGGAAGTGTGCTTCCACAAGTATTGTCTTAAGTAGTGAGCACATGTAAACCCTCTTTGGCTGGAAGCATTTTGCTTTGTTATTTTCCTTTGTTCACATAGCTGACTGTTCAAACTCTTAAAAAAATTCCCCTAAGGTAAATTTTCCTAAGATTAATAAATGTTTTTATTGCTGTAAAAAATAGTAAAAGCATATTTAGCTTTACTTTTGACTCTGAGGTTTTGTTGTTTACCCTACACCTAACAGCCTTATTCACCACCCCAGGACATAATGTTGGCTGCACCAGTCAGGAAGTTGTAGTAGTTTAAGGCAATTAAGTGGAGGCACAGGCAGTCAAAATATTCACTTGTTGATAGTAGCAGGGTCCCCAGAATGAGATGAGAGTCCACTGGTAAGGACACTTGTCTACCGTATTGTGCATCTCAAGGTGCAGGTCACAGCTTGTGCCATCACACATCAAAGAAGCCGAACAAGAATCATAGAATCATAGAGTTGGAAGGGGCCTATAAGGCCATCAAGTCCAACCCCCTGCTCATTGCAGGAATCCAAATTAAAGCATACCCGACAGGTGGCTTTGCAGCTGCCTCTTGAAAGTCTCCAGTGTTGGAGAGCCCAACACATCCCTAGGTCATTGCTTCCATTGTCATAGAGCTGTAACAATTAGGAAGGTCTTCCTGATGTTCAGTCTAAATGTGGCTTTCTGCAACTTGAGCCCATTATTCTGTGTCCTGTGAAAATCAAGAAGAAATCCTGGGCCTCCTCTGTGTTATTTACTAACCCAGATATGTCCCTTATATACACTAATTCCTTACCGCATTAATGGGAAGTGTCCATTACGTGGTAAAATCCATTTTGAAACCTCCAAATTTGTGCCTTTGTTTTTTTTATTCAATATATTTAGACACCCCCTCCCTTTTTACTTTAATAGGCCAATTGCAGCAGATAATTAGCAACTGCTCCAAACTGGACAGAAATCTCATAGGCCTTCCCTTAGTACACTCAAGGCACAGAAAGAGAATTAGAAGCTTCCAACTAATCTATAATTTCTCAGGGTGAAGTGGAACCTCTACACGTCTTGAATCTCACCCCTTTGAGGTGGCAAAGGATGCAGGAAAGGAATTACCCATGCCTGCTGGAGTGCAGAAAGTTCAGAGGGACCTAAGTGTTGACACAGCCCTGACAGAAATGGAGCACACTAGATATGAAGCTCTTTTGTCACCAGATATGAGGCTTTTTTCTCACCAGATATGAAGCTCTTTTTTCACTCCTGCACCTTTCATTATAGGAGGGGTAGTCAGCATGGTACCCTCCAGATATTGCTAAAGTACAGCATCCATCAGCCTACAGCTGACCATTATTGTCAGGGATGATGGGAGTTGTAGTCCAAGAATGTTGGGAGGATACCACATTTTCTACCACTGCCTTACACAAATGAGACCACCCTGCTAGTCTTCTGAATTACAATTCTTACCATAATGAGAGAGTGATGGCAGAGAGGTCCACATCCACACCTGAATGCCTCAGACATTCCTGTACATATGTGTTGTGTCTAAAGGAGCTGGGTGTCATGGGAACTGTATTTCCCAGGCTTCCTACATCCAAAAACGATTATAACCCTCTTTAGCACTGTTCCCAAGATCCAGTAAGTAGTTCAGAGAGCATGGAGTGACCAACAAGATTCAATTAATGTTACATAGGCCAGAGGGTATAGGGACCTCCAGCAGTAGCAAATTTGACTGGAGAGAAAGTATTATTTTTAAATAAAAGTGGCTTTAAAAAAAAATTGATCTGGTGCAGGGTTATGGTGTCTCATCTCTAAAAATATTTTCATTGAGGGTTTTTTAGCCAAAGGGTTGATGTCCATCTATCAGAGGTTTTCTAATTGTGTATGTTCTGCATCAACTGAGTGGTGTCCTAGATGACCTTAGAAGGACCTTCCTAGTATATACTGTATTTCTCTGATCTGACAAATATGTTTGCTTTCAGAGATCTGTTACTGATGCTGCATCATGTAGTCCAAAACAAAGGTGATTATCTCTCCTTTAATTATCAAAATTACTGTAATCAATTCACCTAGCCTAAGCTCCAGAAAGCAAAATAAACAAAAAGGGCAAGCAATTCTGAAATGATCATAAGCCCCCCCCCCACTCCAAATGTTCCACAGACAGCTAAGATAAGGGTCAAGAGAGAGACTGGGCTCTGTTATTTTCCCTTTTTCATTGCATAACTCAAGCTTCAAAGTGGTGTATCTTATTTGGCATCCAAGGCATGCTTTTGTGACAGTGTTGAAGTTAAGAATAAGGTGGACATGTTTCCCTCTGAGTAATACATTGAGAGACTCCGCTGCCACCAAACCCATTTTGTTCTATTTAGTGTGATAGTAGAGATGATATTGTGGAGAGGTACAGGGGGGTCCATGCATAGAGAGAAGTTCACCATCAGAGTGGTGCTGCTGCTGCTACTGCTCCCCAACATGGTATGCAAAGTGCACAGTGTTAAGCGCACTATACATAATCCTGTGGATATTCCACATGAGTGGTATGAGCCAGGGGATTTCCTCATTGGTGGGATGGCGTCTCATATCCATTATATTTTCACCAAAATTTGGTTCAACCAACAGCCTTCTCAAGTCTTGACTAATATACCACTGTAAGGAAGCAGTCCTTGATTTTATTTTATTGATTGTTTATATTTGTGTATCTGACTGAAAAGTACTTGGTTTACTATAACAAAAAAATAATAATTGTAGAATATCAGAGCTTGGAAAATTTCCTTTTTTGAACTACAACTCCCATCAGCCCCAGCCAGCATGGCCACTGGATTGGGCTGATGGGAGTTGTAGTTCAAAAAAGGAACTTTTCCAAGCTCTGTAGAATATATGAATGGAGGGATTTTATAAGAAAATGAAATGCTCAAACATAAGTGCATATGGATGGCAACTGGACATTAGGAAACACTAAACTTTTATGATCTGGTTGTTCCCTATTCTGCTTATAATACATGGGTGTCAAATCTTCCTATTATAGAAAGGTATATTTCATTTTACCAAATGTGCATACATTCAGACATGTGCCATCTCCATAGTTCTGTATTTTGGGAAATAGGCAAATTGTAGCCTGAAGACTACATGTGTGGCCTTCAGCATAATTACATGTAGGTGGGACAGATGAGGAAAAAATAAGGGTAAGAGATGTGACGGAAAAAAGAGCACACGAGTGAAGGCAATATCGGGGGGAGAAATCCCACCCACCTTTGACTGTGGACCTCCCCACCACTTGATCTGGTGTCAGGCTCCACCTGCAGGTGCACCCTGACTAATAACCCCAAAGAAATGAGGTTCTCAAAAGGAAAAAGGCTCCATGCTCCTGCTGTATTTGTGAGAGGTTTTGAGCCCCGAAGAATGGGGGATGGGTAAATACAGAGAGCAAACCTCTTACATTTTTTTTTCTATTGAGATACCAAAAACATCTGGGTCACATATAACATGACCAACATCCTAACCGTATAAGCACTTTTAATATGTTGAAACTTACGTTGAATGTGGATTTTACAAGAGTGTGTTAAATGGTCACTTTAAATGGCAGCATCATTTCACTTTTTTATCTTTGTTTCCTTTTGTCATTTTGACTGCTTAGAAATCCATAGTTTGCCCTCCACACATCCCTAGTAACCTTCGTACTTTCACTCTGTTGAAATTCCCAGTCTGATATTTGTAGACAGAACATTTCAGGAGTGGCACCAATACCTTATGGCCCTATATGGAAGTCCACCTGCCCCCAACACTGTGTGCCTTTAGATGGCAGACAAAAACTGCCTGTCCAATTTCATACATTATAGTCTGTATGACTTTATTTTCTACTAAGGCCTGGCATAGCTCTGAATGTATTGAAACGGTGTGATGGCTGGATATTAAAAAATACAATAACATGAAGCTACAGTATAAACCTATAAAACATTCAGCAGGATGATGAGGTTGTATTATTTCATGGGACCTCTAATTGTTCATTGTTTGCTCTGCCCATTTTCAGAAAGGGACTTATAATGTTGTTTGTTGCCAATATACTGTATATGGTGCTTTGGTATAAAATGAGGTACCAGTACACGTACCTTGATAAAAGTGATCTGGGTGGCAGGACAAAGTGGCTGACATGGGTAATGAGAGAGAGAGAGGTGTCCTATTCTGTAGTGATGAATACACACAAGAAACCCTTGTATTTTCCACTCTTCCATGCAAATATTTACTAGTTCTGGTCTTTATATAGGTTGTTACCAAAATTATTTTCTGCTTAATCTTGCTTAACTGCCACTTGTTCTTCTGTTAGGATTATTTTATGGGAATCAATGGCTTCTAACTAAAGTCAGTTAGGCAGTGAATCATTTGGGAGCCAGTGTAGGGTGTCAGCTAGCAAGGAGGACTAGCACTGGGAAGAGCTAGGTTCAAATTTCCATTCCCTGATTCACCTACAGTACAAACTATGGGTTGTCATGAGGATTCAAGATGGGAGAGGAGAGCAGTGAAAGTCAACCTGAACTCTTTGCATGAAGGGCAGTACAAAAATGTAGCAAGTAAAAAAACACAGTATCTAAAGCTCATTGGAAACAATCAGAGGTAAGTTAGTCACTGAGAAATTGTTTCAAAAACATCCAGATCAGAGTCTTTCACAACTATCCCAACCAGCTGTTAAGGAAGCATGCTGGGCAGAAATTCAACAGGTGCAGCTTTCCATCACTGTATGTTTTTATACTCAGGAAATCTTTATATTTTGTATTGAAAATGACACCTACAAAATGCCTTATTTTCATTTAATGCCAGAGACAGTTAGTGCCAAAGAGATGTATTATAAATTTGAGTGGATCTGTTCCTTTCTTGAAACAGTGAAGGGGCAATTAGAATCACAGTAGCAAAACTTTACAAAGAACTCTTCTTTTGCTCAGCTTCACTCCTAAATGGGTTTCAAGCTATGGATAACAAGATGTTGTGAAGATTATACAAACACTGGTTTCATTCCATACTATAGTTTTATTTGATCTCACAAAGAGAATGTGGTTAAAGGGATGTAGTACACTGTACAACAAAAATGACTTGATTGAAGAATCCTTAAAAGAGAACATATTTTTGAATAATTTGTGTCATTAAACCACTTGCTAAAGAAAAATCAGGAATCAAGGCAGCAAGCCAGCAGACACATCTGTTGTGTTTGTATCCGGCTTCAGAGAAGTACCATAGCTCAGCAGTGCAATGCCGGTTTTGCATGCAGAAGTTTCCTCATTTAATCCCTGGCATACGAAGGAAGGGTTGGGAAAGACAGCACTCTGACATCCTAGAAAGCTGCTGTTTGTCAGAATATATGCTGTCTAAAAATAAATAAATCCTATGTAGAGTTGCTAAGCCTTTGACTGCGTAGATCATAAAAAACTATGGAATGCTTTAAAAGAAATGGGGGTGCCACAGCATCTGATTTTCCGTTTGAGCAACCTATACTCTGGACAAGAGGCTACTGTACGGACAGAGTATGGAGAACTCGATTGGTTCCCCATTGGAAAGGGTGTGAGACAGGGATGTATTTTATCACCCTATTCGGTTAATCTATACAGAGAACATATATGGAAAGCAGGACTGGACCAAGATGAAGGAGGTGTGAAAATTGGAGGGAGAAATATCAGTAATTTAAGATATGCAGACGATACCATACTACTAGCAGAAACCAGTAATGATTTGAAACGAATGCTGATGAAAGTTAAAGAGGAAAGCACAAAAGCAGGACTACAGCTGAATGTCAAGAAGACTAAAGTAATAACAGAAAAATTATGTAACGAAACAAGAGATGGATTGATTCCATAAAGGAAGCCACAGACATGATCTTACAAGATCTGAACAGGGTGGTTCACGACAGATGCTATTGGAGGTCACTGAGTCATAGGATCGCCATATTTTGTGATCGACTTGAAGGCACATAACAACAACAGCAACAAAATTGACAACGAGGACATTGAACTTTTCAAGGATTATCAATACCTTGGCAGTCATTAACCAAAATGGAGCCAATAGTGAAGAAATCAGAAGAAGGCTAGGACTGGGGAGGGCAGCTATGAGAGAACTAGAAAAGGTCCTCAAATGCAAAGATGTATTGCTGAACCCTAAAGTCAGGATCATTCAGACCATGGTATTCCCAATCTCTATGTATGGATGTGACAGTGAAAAAACTGGATAAGAGAAAAATCAGCTCATTTGAAATGTGGTATTGGAGGAGAGCTTTGCACATACTGTGGACCACAAAAAAGATAAATAATTGGGTGTTAGAAAAAATTAAACCAGAACTAAAAAGATGAAACTGAGGTTATCATACCTTGGACACATAATGAGAAGACACGATTCACTAGAAAAGACAATAATGCTGGGAAAAACAGAAGGGAGTAGAAAAAGAGGAAGACCAAACAAAGAGATGGATTGATTCCATAAATGACACCAAAGACCTGAACTTACAAGATCTGAACAGGGCAGTTTATAACAGATGCTATTGGAGGTTGCTGATTCATAGGGTCGCCATAAGTCATAATCGATTTGAAGGAATATAAAATATAAAAACAACAAGAAGAGTTGCTCCTTCTGTCAGTGTAAAACAGCTCCCTACATTCCTCCTTATGGTGGCTCTTCCTAGGCTTTTAAATTATAAAAATCTAGGTGCTGAAAGTGCACAGAAATCTTGTGTATGAAGCCAATGAAGGTTTAGGACAGGTGTGGGGAAGATCTGGCCCTCCAGATGTTGCTGAACTACAACTTTCTTCAGTGACAGGAGGCATGTCCAATAACTAAGGATGATGGGAGCTGTAGTTCAGCAACATCTGGGGGGCCAAAGCTTCCCCACAACTGGTTTAGGAGCTCTCAGAAAGGTGGCAATGCTTTCAAAAACTAGAGAATAACCATGTGGCACAGCAGAAACAGTATAATGATAAATAATGAAATGCATAGAAATATTGAAGATGAAGGAAGTGAAATTCAACAAGTTATTTGATTATTTCTATACAAAACTCTTAATAATCTGCATATTAAAAATCTGGTTTGTGCTGAAGATAGATGTGAACATGCTAAATTATACCGTATAATATACAATTCTAAAGGCAGAATATATTTTCCTTCTTGCCAATAGGGATTAGTTAATTACTTGCTTTGCTACCTGTGCCTTCTCCTTATAGCCAGGCGGCTGAATCTCTCAGATCTATATTTTGTGTACTTATTTAATTCTCATTGTATCTGCAGAGTGTTGACAAAGTTCTACCAACACATCCTGGCTTTGGTGTTTGCTGTTGATGAGGTCAATGACAACCCCAAGATCTTACCCAATGCCACCCTTGGATTCCACATCTATGACAGCTACTCAGATTCAAGGATGACCTACCATTCTACTCTGGACCTGCTCTTTAAATCACGTCACTTTGTCCCCAACTACAAATGTGGCATCCAGAAAAACATAATAGGAGTCATTGGGGGACTTAGCTTTGATACCTCCTCACACATGGCAGACATCTTACATCTTTTCAAGATTCCACAGGTAGGAACTGAGTATCAGAGAAATGGGGATTTCCCTTAACTATAATCTGCTCTTCTACACTTTTTCCAGTAGCAATTCAATGATTTATGAAAATTAGGAAAAAAGTAAAAGGAGTTTAAATGGGAAATGCTTTAGAGGTGTAATATGGGTATCCCAACAATGTGTATGGGTGTATGCGTAAAAATGTATGTTTAATATGTGTAATGAAGGATTACACCAGGTTGCTGAATGGGGCAGCTAGGTGGGATAACATTACTATGATCCTGAAATAACTGCACTTGCTGCGTGTCAGCTACCAAGCCCAATTCTCCAGCACACAAAGCCCTAAACACCTGAAGATCCATTAACTTGAAAGAAGTACCTCCCTCAGTACCTAATGATCTATGCTTTGATATCAGCAGAGAAGGTCTTGTTAGAGGTCCCAGTGAGAGGCATAGCGAGTAGGGTGGTGACACAGCACAGAGCTTTCACTGTGTTTGTGTTCCAACTGTGAAATTCCTTCCCCACATTTTTAACTTTCAGATGCCCATAAAAAGCATATTTACTAACTCTGGCATCTGAGTGATAGATGCAGTTTGAATCTAGCAGTGCCTAGCATTGTGCTGCATTGTTTGATTTAGTTTTGCAATTTTTAGAGATTTTCTTTTTTTCTTCTATAAATGATTGATATTTTCTTGTAAATAATGGTTATTTTATTGTGATGTGTGCCTTTGGAGGAAAGGAAACATAAAAAGAAAATAAAGAATAAATAAAAGTGATAGGAATGGATATCTAGATAAAATACGACCATGATTGTATTTAAGTGTGTGCTTTTCTGTTGGTAAAAGGAGGGTGTGGTCCTAAAAGGAAACATATTTGGGATATATATGATTGCATTGTAAGAAAATAATCAGAAGAATGGGAGTATCAGGAGTTTCTGTTCCCATGCTGAAATGACTGTCTCTTCCCTCCGACCCCCGCAGATTTCATTTGGTTCATTTGAACCAAGAGAGAATGATGAAATCAAGTTCCCTTCCTTTTACCGCATGGTCCCCAATGAAAGGCTTCAATACCGGGGAATTGTCCAGTTACTTCTTCATTTCAAATGGAAATGGGTTGGGTTTATTGCTCAAGATGATGAAGGTGGAGAACATTTCTTGCAGACTGTGGAGCCAATGCTTTCCAAGAATGGGATCTGTTCAGCATTCACAGAAAGAGTTCAAACATCTGTGCATTTCCCCAGTAACATATTTGATATGATAGATGAAGCACGAATTCATTTATCAGCTTTCATGATGAGCAAAGCCAATGCAGTTGTTATACATGGAGAAACTGCAGCTATGATATCATTGACAAGTACTATAGGGGCAATCAAGGTAACTCAACTAATGTTTCCTCAATACAAGAAGTGGCTATCTGAGGCAAAAATATGGATTACGACAGCCCAAATTGATTTCACATTATATATCCTTCAAAAAGTTGTTGATGTTGATATGCAAATGTTTCATGGTGCTATCTCCTTTGCAATTCACACAAAGGAGATTCAAGACTTCAAAGAATTTCTTCATACTGTAAATCCCACCTGGGCAAATGGAGATGGTTTTATCAACAATTTCTGGGAACAAGCATTCATTTGTTCAGTCTGGAACTCCACTGTGTCATCATTGATAGGCAATACATGTACTGGAGAGGAGATGTTGGAGAGCCTTCCTGCACCTTATTTTGAAATGAGCATGACTGGCCACAGCTACAGTATCTATAATGCTGTCTATGCATTGGCACATGCTTTACATATCACATATTCATCTGGAGCCAACCTCAATACAATGGAGGCCAGGGCCAGACTGTCTCCTTGGAATGCCGAACCGTGGCAGGTAGTGTTTCTTGTTATGAAGTATCCAGTTTCTATCCAAACCTATATATGTACTTGTAAAGCTGACATTGACACCCATAATTAGGACCTTTTGACACTGAGACATAGGCACATTTTGAAATGAATGATTCCAAACATCAGCTCAAGATTAGTGTAGCCAAGGATAAAAATAAATCTTAAGAAATGTTATTGCATCGCAAAGGGGAATTAAAATATTTCTTTACAAGATGCTAATCAGATTTAGTTGACACAGACTTTCACAAGAACACATAAGAGACATGGGCTGAGGAATCCCTGTTAAACTGGGGTGGGGGTGGGGAGTTGATTAGGCAAAGATGATTTCTCCTGGATCAGCCAGCCTTCTGGTGGCTCTTGAATGTGTGGGTGGGCAGGAAATTTGCTGTTAGGCATCAGTAAAGTGCCCCAAAATAGGCCATCCCATGGGAGTAGACGGTGGTGGGGCTGAGCTGGCTTGGGATCCACTAAAGCCAAAGTCAGTCTCACTGCCACCATGCAATAACATTGGGTCCAATCCAGGTGCTATCATCCTGCCCTACTTTTTTGCTGCAGCTGCTAGCAGGGGTGGGAGTTAGGAATGCAACCTTTTTAAATTTTGTAAATTTTTAAATATTTTAATTTAACATTCTAAACTTAATATGATCTTAATTTATAAATCTCAATGGCAATTTTATTAATGTTTTATAATTGTACTATATATATATATATATATTTTCCACACTTGCTCATATTTTAATTGTGATTTTATTTGTTGTACACCACCCTGAGAGCTTTCTGCTATAGGGCGGTCTAGAAATGTAATTAAATAAATAAATAAATAAAAATAAAGACTGAAAATGAGAGGTTTATTGCTCACCACCAATCAGGCCATTCACATACACGGGTAGTAAAAACAGTAGAACAGATACGTACAAAATACATTGAGCTTTGCTAAAATGTGCTTTAAAATGATACCATCACAACTTGTTGGCATGTATTAACACAGGTTATCATATAAAATGGTAAGCATCTTTCACTTTCCTAGAGCCAATTTAAATTTTTTTACAGTCCTGAATGTTGCAAAAAAGGGGAACACCAAGTAAATCAGGCAGCGGGGGGGATAGGAAGCAAGGGGGGGAGGAGAAAAGGTGTAATGTCTAAGTTAGTATTTGTGTATTAATATAATGAAAAAATGTATACACCATGATGAAAATAGATGACTTACTCAAATACAAAAGTTCAATACTGTCTCCTCTTTCCTTCTACTGTACTGCACCAGAAGGCACATTTATCTATCAGTCAATCCTCCTATACCAGTGGTAGAAGGTCTAGATTCTCGTTAAGACCTATAGGGAATTTGGTGTTTAGTCTTAGAATCCATCTGGCTTCTTTTTCCAAATGTTTGTTGTCTACTGATTTTTCAGATTTTTTTTTTAAAAAGCTTTGAAACAGATCCTTTTTAGTATAAGACTTCTCTTCCCAATGTTGCATCAATAGTGGTCCCACATTATGATGTTTGTTGTTATGAGTGTGTTCTTCTACTCTGCTTTTCAATTGTCTTGTTGTTTAACAGAAAAATAGATATAGATATGTTGAAGTTTGGCGGTTCTTGCGTGAAACAAACACGTTACGTTGGATGTAAGATGGTAAAGAAGCATCACAGAGGCTTGAGAAAGAAGAGTCTTTACTTAGACAATAAGGCCAAAGGCGTTTAAAGTAAATACATGATTACAAATAAATCCATTTCTCCCCCCTCAAGGAGAAGCTCTCAGTTCAGAGACAAGACACAGACAGCGCAGCACAGAACAGCAATAGAAAGCAACTAGAACTTTTTTTCCCCCAAGCTGTTATCTCCCATTACCATGGCTACCAGTCTGGCCTTGGATGTCTGCTCTCCCAGGCCAGCAAAGCAGATAAGACTGCTCCAGACACTTATTGTAACTTTCCAGACCTGATGGAAAAAACACTCAGTGACAGTATAGTACAATGGTCAACAATCCCCCCTTTTATCCCATCATGTCTGTAATTCATTACAACAATAACAATACAGTAATACATTTCTACAATACAACTTGCAATACATTTCAGTACATTGCATCATACAGATTCAGTTTACATTTCAGTACATATAGCTAAAACTTTATTCAATCAAACTTCGGTTGAACACAAGTCAAATACAGTGTTTCGGGATCCATATCAACCTCTTTATGCATTCCAGGACTGGTTATTAATCCTACAGTAAATCTGTCAGGCGGTTTGCCAATGTTTGATCTCTGCGAACGTCTCAAAGGTACTAGAGCTTCTGCTCTCTCAGCCCCCCCGTTTGAGCTGGTACTTGGCACAGCTTGCTCTGGAAATTCCATTTCTTCAGCCTTGCGTTTCTTATTTCTGCATGTCCCACAAATAAGTTCATTTAATGCATCCCTGAGAGGAATTTGTGTGCCTTCCACTTTTATGTCAAGGTTTGGTTTAAATGTTTGTGCTTGTGTTTGTGCTTGTGTGTCAGCTGACCCTGTAAGAATGACTGTTTGCCTTTGATCCCAAGGCTTTTCTGAGACTTTAATGCTTCTGCTCAGAACTAATTGCTGTGTTTCTGGTATCCAAACTCTGAAATATGCATTCTGAAACCCCAGAACAAATCCCTGTTGTGCTCTGGGTGCAAGTTTGCCTCTTCTCTTGTTTTGTGATATGTGAACCCAGCATTTAGCTCCGAATGTTTGAATGTGTTGCACTTTCGGCTTTCTCCCAGTGAGTTTCTCATAAGGTGACATTCCAAGTGCACTGTGTAACACCCTGTTGTGAATGTAATTCGCATACAGAATTGCCTCTGCCCAGAAGGAGTTCCCCAAACTGGAATCCATTAGCATGACTCTTAATGCTTCCTGAAGCACCCTGTTTTTGTGCTCTGCAACCCCGGTGGAAGGTTTAAGTGCTATTTTCTTACTTGCCAGCACTTCATGCAATGCTTTACTCATGAAATTCTCTCCTTGGTCTGTGTGTATAGCCCCCACCATGATGCCATGTTGAGTTTCGATTCTCTTAATGAACAGTTTCAGCTTCTGCTCAGCTTCACTTTTCTGCTTGAGCAAATAAACATGAGTGTATCTCGAAAAATCATCAACCACTATCATAAAGAATTTAGCACCTCCTTGTGAAGTGTTTATTGGCCCTGATAAATCAACATGAATTAGCTGGTAGGGAGGTGTTGTGGTCCTTTCAGCCTCCCGGTTAATTGGTGCAATTGTCATTTTCGCTTTATGACATGCATCACAATCCATTAACTGTCCGCAATCTTTCAAACGCATGTTTTCACTATGCATAGGGGTTTTCTTTATCGTGTCAAAGTTTGCATGTCCCAGCCTCTGATGCCATTCATGGACGTGATGTGTCTGTGCCTCAGCATTTAACAGAGCACACCCTGCTTTACTGCCTTTTATTACAAACTGGGAATCATTCAGGCTTCCCTGCAAACACACTTGATCTCCCCTCATTACATAACATTTGTCTCTGTCAAACAAGACTGAAAATTCACAACTGGTCAGTTTTCTCACAGACAACATGTTATGAGACAGTTCTGGTACAAACAAACAATCTGATAGTATTCCAAGCTTATCAAATCTCACCAGTCCACGAGCTTCCACATTTTTCCGCTATCCATCCGCTAGTTGCACAAAGTCCTGCTCATCTGTAGACGTGTAAAACAAACTCCTGTCTTTGATTAATATATGGCTCGCATCACTGTCAAGAATCCAGTCAACAGGTCCTAAATCTTGAGACTTCTGTTTACAAACAAAGTTCACACTTCCCTGTTTCCAGCCTCTGTCCCTGGAGTTGCGCTTGACTGCACAGTCCCGCTGCAGATGCCCACGAGCTCCGCAAACATAACAAGCCTTTAGCCGCTGCTGCTCCTGCTTGTAATCCTGCTTGCTTCCGACAGCCTCCTTCGGCACGGCACTTTTCGCCTCCTGTCTCCGCTGCCATTCCTGGGTCAGTTTTTCCTCAATAAATGCGACATTGAGCCCCCCATCTGGCATCACTTCATTGCCATGACAAAAGTATTCCAACTCCCATCGAGTGAAGCCAGGATCAAATAGGTCTTCTGAAGTTCACTGTGTTCGACGCCTCGATCCGTTAACTCAGCAAACAGGCATCTGAATTCCGTGAGATGCTCACTCATATCGCACTCACCCGTGAAGCGCATCTGGTACAGCTTCCATGCCAAACACAATTTAGATCCCGCGGTCTGTTGCACATGAAGGGCCTCCAACCGGTCCCACATCTGTTTGGCATTAGTAACGTCTCTCACGTGTAGCAGTTGAGAGTCGGATAGAGCCAGGGTAATAAATGCCTGCACCCTCTCATCATTCCGTGTCCAGGCCACTGTAAGGGGTGCAGGGGGTGTCCCTTCAATTGCATCCCATAAATCCTCTTTTATTAAGTAAGCATACATTCTTGGCTTCCAACTGCCATAATTCTTTTCCGTCAATCTTTCCATCGGCAAGCCTCCAGACATGTTTATTGCAGCCATCTCTGCTCACCTCTGTCTGGCACAATCAATCAAGCTGCCCTCTGGATCTCAGTCTGCCGTTCAGACCAGCCACTTACTCCTGTGTAACGCGCTGTGGATCTGGGCCCATAACCCTGTTGAAGTTTGGCGGTTCTTGCGTGAAACAAACACGTTACGTTGGATGTAAGATGGTAAAGAAGCATCACAGAGGCTTGAGAAAGTTTGAGTCTTTACTTATACAATAAGGCCAAAGGCGTTTAAAGTAAATACATGATTACAAATAAATCCATTTCTCCCCCCTCAAGGAGAAGCTCTCAGTTCAGAGACAAGACACAGACAGCGTAGCACAGAACAGCAATAGAAAGCAACTAGAACTTTTTTCCCCCCAAGCTGTTATCTCCCATTACCATGGCAACCAGTCTGGCCTTGGATGTCTGCTCTCCCAGGCCAGCAAAGCAGATAAGACTGCTCCAGACACTTATTGTAACTTTCCAGACCTGATGGAAAAAACACTCAGTGACAGTATAGTACAATGGTCAACAAGATATACAAAATATACAGATATGGAATTTGGTCCAGTTCCCATTTAAATCTGTATCTATCGAATTTGCACTTTCTGAACTAATAGGAGAACCAAAACAGAGCCATCCTTCAAAATTCGCACGTATCCAAATTTTGTGATGCAATTCTCCAACCAAACCATGTCTACAAAAATGATATGGTAAGGGAAGTGTGCATAAATATAAATATATTGGTGAATATATAACATACACAAATGTGCAATATTAGAAATTGCTTGCAAAAATGTGTACAATAGAACTGCACCAAAATGTGTTTATTAGGAAAAATTCACACTAAAATCCTAAAAAAAATTATTTTTTTTTAAAAAATGTGAATTGCTGCAAAAGGAAAAGTGAATTTAAGATTGGAATAATGAGATAATGAGAGAACCTAAACTGACAGATGCTTCCATCCCTATGTTATTACAGGGACAAATTATAGCATATACCACAAACTTGCAGTTGCATGTTGTAATGTCCCTTAACATGTACATTTTCCCACCAGCAAGAATTTAATTTTAAAAACTCCCAACAGTGAGTACAAGAAAAAAAAAATGCTCATCTGCAGATTTGATCCTAGCAAGAGAAGTTGTTTAGTAAGGATAATTTTCTGATAGGTATCACGCCTCCTGACTAGCCAATTTCTGAGTACTGAATTGGAATTAAACTTTGTCTTTTATCCCTTTGCTTCCTGCCCTGCTCATCAAATGTTACATAATAATCTATTCCTGCCAATATGAATAAATCCTATTGAAATCCTACTGAAGTTTAGGTGGATGAGGCAGATATTTCTTAAGAAATTTGTGTGTGGGGGGGAGTGCCTGTCAATTCGAGAAAGGCCGTAGCTCAGTGGTAGAACATCTGCCTTGCATGCAGAAGGCCCAAAGTAAATCCCTGCTATCTCCAGGTGGAGCTGGGAGAGACTCCTGCCTGAAACGCTGGACAGCTGCTGCCAGTCAGTGTAGACATCACTGACCTAGATGGACCAATGGTCTGACTCAGTATAAGGCAGCTTCCTATGTTCCCTCTAATCTAATGTTAATAACCCGGTTTCTTTCAGTGTAGTATGTCTCAAGCTGTTTCAAATTATCTTTATGACTTTCTGTAGTTTTTTAGGAACTGTATCCATGAAAGCATCTGGTTTTCATGGATACTCCACTAAACATGGAGCATTCATGAATACCAGATTGACTACAGGGAGCAAAGAAGCTCTTTTAAAACTTTCTAGCAGCATTCAGGGAGGCTTGCACCTTGAAAAGAGAAAAAGTTAAAGGCAAGCACATCCTTCACTTGGCCACCTTGTGATGTTGTCTTAAGGAAAGAGAGCAAATGGGCGATTCTGTCTCTCCTGTGGATTTTTAAAGAAATTTCTTCCTAACCCACCCAAACATTGTGAAGATTTTGTCAAAGTTATCCCTCCCCCCCCAATGAAGACAGCCCCCCTCCAAAAAAAACCCCACTCTGCTTTTTCAAGAAGGGGAATGAAGCAATTAGTGAAATGGGAGATAGGCTAGAGATTTGGCACAGCACTAGATAAAACTATAATTTTTCAAGCTACCAGTTTTGAAAGAACAGCCTTACGGTTCCAACACACCTCAAAGAAACCTCACAGGGGTGTGTGTGTGTTTTGTGTGAAGCTCATTTTGGAAAAAGGAGAGATGGTGAGAAATGCAGGCAGTATCTGGGTGAATGGGACAGGCAAGGGAAAAACAGCCACTTCAGTTTTGAAGAGCTTGTGACCCTTTGTTTTTCTTAAGAGGAATAAAAAGGGAATGCATATAGGGCTAGGGGTGTCCAGCATAAGAAAGGGGCAGGCAACCTCTTTTGTGAAGAAGAGACCATCGTTGTTGGCAAAAGCAAGTGGGTGGTGGAGGTTCAAGAGTCACAAACTGCAGTTTCTCTGTAAGGGCGCTTGGCACAAAACCTTCCTCACTTCTGTGGTTAAATCTGTTGAGCCATCAAAGCTGCTAGCCAGTAGCCACTTTTACAGCTATTATCTGAGCTTAATAATCGGAACAACCACAACCACTGGTTGTTTCTGCTTCCCCACAAATATCAGGGCATTAATAGTTTTGTTTTTTTAAAATGTGGTGCCAGTCAGGAAGAGCTCATTCTAAACCTCTGAAAAAAGGATTCTAAAATGTCCTGTTGTCCAGGTGGGTAGGTGGGGAGAGAGATTAGCACATGGAACTCTGCACATGCCCCAGGATGATGTGACTCTGCACAGGACGATGTGACTATATCTTGTTGGCCTCTCTAGGGGGAACCTCAGGCCACTCAAACTTCTTAGCTAGTTGCTGTGTAAAGGCCAGGAGGGGGGAATGGAAGGAGTGGCCTTTCATTCTCTTTTTAAGTCATTATCTCCTGAGTTGACACTTCCAGGTGTAAGTTATCTGTATGACGTTCTTTTATTTACCATTGGATTTTGCAAGTGTTAGGGTAAGGATGGCAAAGTGTTACCCACAAGGAGATAGAAATCAGTGGATTTAGCAGGAGGTGCAGGAAATGGCTACGTACAGAATATTTGCCTGAACATGCCCTGCCTAAGTTCCATAATGGATCCTCCCTTGTTTCTTCAGACCTAAATGAAGATTCCTTCTCAGTTGCAGACTACCGTTCTAACAGAAGAACCTAGATTTTAGTAGTGTTGTGGGAAAATAACCCTTAACAGTAGAGATATCTTTTACAATTCTCACTGCAAAAAACCCTCAGTTTTTTATGTCCTGTGTACAGAACATTGATAGGACATGACATACCGCAGTGTTTACCAGCCTGGTGCTCTCTAGCTGTTTTGGACTACAACTTCCTTCAGCCCCAAGAATCACGGCTGTAGCCAGGCTGCTATTACAATATCTATAGAACATGAGCACCCAACTCTTCTCTTGCTCGTCTTCTCAAATTCCTTCCCTTCCTTGTCAAAGGATGGTCCCAAACAAGCACGTTTATAGCCTTATCTCTTCTTCATATATCTTTTTGAAAGCCTCTTCACAGCACCTTCAGCTGTTGAATTTGTACTGATGCATCGTTCTCCACTCGCTTTCTACTGTATATCTGCTACTGGAAGTGGGATACCATCATAATGGTTCTCTCCAAGAGGAAAGGCAATGGTAAACCATCTCTGAATACCACTTACCATGACAACCCTATTCATAGGGTCGCCATAAGTTGGTTCGACTTCAAGGCAGTCCATTTCCATTTCCAAGAGGAAAACAATTTATATTGATCTAGGAAAGTTATTGAACTATCTTAATAAGAATATTACAAGATTTTTCAACCTTTTAATTCTCTTTCTCTCTGCATGTAGCTCCACTCATTTCTTCAGAGGATCTTATTCAACAACAGTGCTGGAGATGAAATTACCTTTAATGAACGTGGAGAATTAGCAGCTGGATTTGATATTACAAACTTGGTCACATTTCAAAATAAATCCTATGTCAGGGTCAAAGTAGGAAATCTGGATCCTCACGCTTATCCTGGCAAAGAGCTCATCATTAATGAAGACAGAATCAAATGGAACAGAGACTTTACTCAGGTGGGAAAATAACTACACTGTCTTTCAAATATTAACGTTCATGGTTACTCAATGAATTGGACGGGCAACAGATGTGAAGAAAGCAAAGGAAGGATCTCTCCACTTAAAGCATAAATTTGAAATTCACTGGAATATTCTGTTGTATTGTTAAATAGAAGAAATAGCTTTTTAAATTAATAATTAGTATTAATAAGTGAAGGTTAGGTATTTCAGTGGAGACAAGACATCATGTGAAGGATTGCCTTCACCTGTATGAACACTGCTGTGCATTAAGATGAGCTTTGGGGGCCTTTTTTGTTGGCTTTTATCAAGAAGCTCTGGAACTCTGCACATGTCCCAGGATAATGTGACTATTTCAGATTCTCTCTGTGCAATGAGTGCAGGATAACTGCCAACTTAACAAAGCAAAGAAATATTGGCTCAAGCTGACTATTTGTGGTATGCATGGGATTGAGCAAGATGTATGCTAATGCCTAATTAGATACCTGTACTATCTGAATGAATAGTTAAAGTAAGCTATTTGAAAGACTGCCTTCACCTGAATAAACATGCCTGAACCTTTGGCTTTCAAGGCACTCCTCAACGACCTGCTATTAAAATCGGTTAGTTAAGCAGGCACTAGAGACAGAGTCTTTCCAGGGGTAACTCATGGAACTCTCTCCCAAGGAATATGCATTTGGCCTTCAAAAAGGATTTGAAGATGCATCTGTTCCATCTATCTTTAAACTAAGATGTTTTATTGAAGGTGCTGCAGTTTTTAGAATATTGTTATAAATCTGCTGGTTATTGGATATATATATACACACACACACATACATACACACATACATACAGTATACAGTATATTGTTCTAAAGGTTTAGTTAATTTGTACTTATTCCTGATAGGCTATTCACTTTTTTGTTGATTGTACTTTACTTTGCGCATGAGCTTATATTATTGAAATTACATTTTTATATGTTTATAAGTCACCTAGAAAAGACATTGTCCTTTAAGGTATATTGAAAGTTCAATTAGCATTGTTTTCTTTATAAAAAAGCCTTGATGCCAAAAAGTGCAACATCCACAGAAGGCATCTCTGACTAGTATGTGCCACTGAATATTGGATGATAAAAAAAATGTTACCTATCATTCTTTTTTTGTGAAATCCCTAAGGCAAATCTCTGGTTAATGTTATTAGATTGAATAGTAAGACAAGTTTATCATTGGCTGGGCTAAGTATGAACAGTCTAATATTTGTTGAATTTGTTGTTGCAGAATTTTGTCACACTGCATGCGTCACCAGTACAGACACAGATTGTATATTCTGTGTAATTGGCCCTCCTATTGATTGATGAATCATCTGCTGTAAGATGAGTACCCCATGTTTTGGGGAAACATTTTCTTAATATTAAACTCTTCTCATATCATTGGATAGGTGCCACCCCTTTCAGTATGTAATGACTGCTGCCCTCCTGGCTATGGGAAGAAAAAGAAGGAGGGGAAGAAATTTTGCTGCTATGACTGTGCTCCGTGTCCAGATGGGATGATCTCGAATGGGAAGGGTAGGCGATGTCATGTTAAGATATTCCAAACAATACAATTTATTGATGTAAACTCTGAGCAGCAATTTTGCAAGTTTGTTGTAATTAAATTTGGGGTAAGGGTTAAATTGTAGCAATATATTTTTCTCAACACAACTGTTAATGGGGACGGGCTGTAGCTCAGTGGCAGAGCATCTTGCATGTAGAAGGTCTGAGGTTCAATCCCCAGCATCTCTAGGTAGGAGGGAGAAACCTCTGCCTGAAACTTTGGGAAACTGCTGCCATTTAGTGTAGACAACACTCAGCTAGATGGACAAATAATAAATAAATAAATATTAAAGAAAATGTTTTCAGAACAATAGGTAATACATTTTACCATCAAGTTGGGGTCGAATAGATGTAGTGGTCTCATCTTTCTAAGAGCAAGACTGCCTGGGGAGAGGTTGAAAAGTTGAATCAAAATAACTTTCTTTGGCTCCCAAGATTTTGGCTGTAATGATTCTCTTGTTTCACTGCACAGATGTATGATTCTAAGAAAAAGGATGATGGCTGCTAAAAACAGATGTAGAAAATTCCAGATTTAATATATGACTTTTCAAAGGGCAGAAACTTTGGGGCATTAGGTTTTGAAATTTTCCCTGCTGAAAAATACTATGTTAGGTGCACTCTTGATATGGCTGATCTTAAAATAATCTTGGCTATTTCAAATGTTCATACATTGCTTATTCTTTCAGACATGGAAATTTGTGTCAGTTGCCCAGAAGATCAGTATGCAAACAAAGGCCAGGATCAATGCATTGCCAAAATTCCAAATTTCCTAACTTTTGAAGATACTTCAGCCATTATTTCAACTTTCTCTTCACTTTTGTTGTCTCTGATCACAGTTCTGATGCTTGGCATCTTCATCAAGCACAGGGACACTCCCATAGTCAAAGCGAACAACAGAAGCCTCACCTACATTCTCCTCATCTCCCTCCTCTTGTGCTTCCTCTGCTCTTTCCTGTTCATTGGAATGCCTAATAAAGTGACCTGCCTTCTTCGACAAACTGCTTTTGGCATTGTCTTCTCTGTGGCCCTCTCTAGCATCTTGGCCAAAACCATCTCTGTGGTTTTGGCATTCATGGCTACCAAACCAGGATCCAGGATGAGGAAGTGGTTGGGACCAAAACTGGCTTATTCCATTGTTCTCTCTTGCTCAGAAATTCAAGTAGGGATCTGTGCTGTGTGGCTAGCAACAACTCCCCCATTCCCAGATATGGACATGCATTCAATGACTGAAGAAATTCTGTTGCTATGTAATGAAGGCTCAGTCCTCATGTTCTATTGTGTCTTGGGCTACATGGGCTTCCTGGCCATTGTCAGCTTCACTGTGGCCTTCCTAGCCAGGAAGTTACCAGACACTTTTAATGAAGCCAAGTTCATCACCTTCAGCATGCTGATCTTTTGCAGTGTTTGGGTCTCATTTGTTCCAACATACATGAGCACAAGAGGAAAATATATGGTAGCTGTGGAGATCTTCTCCATTTTGGCTTCCTGTGCTGGGTTACTGGGTTGTATCTTTTTCCCCAAATGCTACATAATTGTGATGAGGCCTGAGTTAAACACCAGAAACCAGCTAAAGCGAAGAAATATATAAATGATACAAGAGTTTATAAGATGATATAAGAGCTTTATATATGTTGCTGATATCCTACATAAGAAGTGTCAATGAACAGGGAGGATGTGAAGAAGAAAACTGTTTCAGGATATTGTATCTTGTTTTTGAATTATGAAATGGTTGTTTGTTTTAGAGCCATTCTAGCCAGGTGTTGTGAAAGTTCAAACAATGTTCCAAAGTTCAGCATGACTTCAAGGGGGAAACAGCCACCTAAACAGAACTCTGTTATCCTTTGTTGACCAAGCGATTGAGAGGGGAATAGAAATCATGTATATAAATAAATAAATATGGGAAGTAGAACATTTCATAGATGGAGTTTGAGACTGGAGCACTGCTGAGAGAAAGAAGAAAAAGCTCAAATCAGAAACCAGAGGGTTATAGTGGTACTATAGGGAAGGAAGATGGTTGAAATATGTGAGGGCTGGAAGTTGCCCTGATATGGGCTGAAGCAAAGCTGAAAGTGCTAAATAGTAATACCGTACACATCTCAACTAGGTTTATATCCATTCAAAGTTAGTCATTACCTAAGACCTATTGGAAAGAAAGAAATAGGTTGTGGCTACCTTTTGCTGTATTAAGCTTTTATACTTGCATATCACAATGATAGGTCTGTTTGGATCAGTCTGCAAGCCAAACCATATTTTTAATCTCTCAGAACACATCTATATAGAATGGATAAAACATCTTGAAACTCACTTCTTTCATCTTCAATATTTTTATCTATTTTGTTCATTATCATTATGAAGTCTCATCTACAAACATCATGCCATGTTAGAGATCATGCCGAAAGGGACTGAATAAAAACCTGCCAATATCATAATGCCATTACACAAGTCTATGGTGTGACTGCACTTGGAAAACTGTGCAGTTCTGGTTGCCCCACCTAAAAAGAATATTTCAGAGCTGGAAAATGTTCAGAGAAGGGCAACCAAAACCATCAAGGGGATAGAGCAACTCCCTTATAAGAAAAGGTTACAACATTTGCACTCTTTTAGTTTAAAGAAAAGGTGCATAAGATGATAAATTACTGAGATGTATAAAATTATGAATGGCATGAAAAAATGGATATAGAAAAGTTTTTCTCCTTCCCTCATGATACTACAACTTGGGGCATCAGATGAAATTGACATCAGATGAATGTTGGAAAACTCAGGACAGACAAAAAAAAATACTTAACCAGTGTGGTGTAGTGGTTAAGGTGTTGGACTATGACCTGGGAGACCAGGATTCGAATGCCCACACAGCCATGAAGCTCACTGGGTGGCCTTGGGCCAGTCACTGCCTCTCAGCCTCAGAGGAAGGCAACAGTAAACCCCCTCTGAATACCGCTTACCATGAAAACCCTATTCATAGGGTTGCCATAAGTCGGAATCGACTTGAAGGCAATCAGTTGTCTTGACCTTGCCCATCTTTCACCTCACTAAATTCTCTTTAGAGAGTCAGTGTGGTGTAGTGGTTAAGGTGCTGGACTATGACCTGGGAGACCAGGATTCGAATCCCCACACAGCCATAAAGCTCACTGGGTGACCTTGGGCCAGTCACTGCCTCTCAGTCTCAGAGGGAGGCAACGGGAAACCCCCTCTGAATACCGCTTACCATGAAAACCCTATTCATAGGGTCGCCATAAGTCGGAATCGACTTGAAGGCAGTCCATTTCCATTTTTGCTGATCTAGCAGGGTTCTTTGTACCATAGCAATACAATTTCTCCAGTCATTGAGTGTATTGCCACACAGAGGTCCAGGATCTATTTTTGATTGTTCCAGAGGTCAGGACACAGAATAATGGGTTCAAGTTACAGGAAGCCAGATTTTGACAGAACATCAGGGAAAACTTTCTAAATGATAGAGCGGTACAACAATGGAACCAAATGCCTAGGGAGTTGGCGGGTTCTGTAAGACTAGAGGCATTCAAGAGGTAACTGGACGGCCACCTGTTGGGTATGCTTTAATTTGGATCCCTGCATTGAGTTGGGGGTTGGACTCCTCAGTGGACTTATAGGTTCCTTCCAACTCTGCTACTCTATGATTGTGTGTCTAAATCTAGGAAAGGAGGAGAGGTTGCTAGTCAGAGAGCACAAGTCTCTACTTGGATAATGGAGCTGGGAAGCAAAATAGAATAAGTCAGTATTTTCCTCACCTTTTTTTTTCTTTCTTATCCTGGATCTTGGTTTGCTAGCATTAGTGGCAAATTCAGAAGTGCAGGGTCCATTCATAATAGCCATAGCCACACCCCTGCTAAGGTTATAGAATAATCAGGCCAGGCTTGAATACTGCTTCCTGCTTCTCTATCACTGTCACCATTTGACTGTCCTTTCTCACTGTCAGAGATATTGTATTGCTTGAATTATGAATTCAGTGTCTGCATACATTTATCTCCTGCTGCTACCAAGCTGCTTGATGATGTAGATGGAATGCCAGTCTTTTCTGCAATTACAGAATTCTCACTGTCCACACCTTGGGTTTTTGAAGTTAGAACTTACAGGAATTCCTTTCACTCTGATTGGCTCCAATCAGCAAGAAACGACAAGGAAGCATGTTAGAAGACTCTTCTCAGTGGCTAACACACTCCCCTTTCATGCTGATTGGCTCATAGGATGCTGGAGACATAGGGACCCTGCTGGGACCTGGCTTCCAAAAAAGTAAGGGGATGAAGACCCCCCAAGAACCTGGACGACTACACCATGAATGCCAAAACCACTGATAGAGTTTTGGTCAAGATGCTAGACACGGCCAAAGAGAATGCCAAAATTTGTTGGAGAAGGCAGGTAGCCTAATTAGGCACTCCATGCAAGGAGCAGAGGAAACACAAGAAGAGATGAGGAGAATGTGAATGAGACTTCAGTTGTTGGCTATAGGATATCACAGTGCCTAATGAAGATGCCAAGTACCAGACCTATGATCAGAAACAACAAAATTGCAGAGAAAGTTAAAACAATTGCCAAAGTTCTTTCAAAAGCTGGGAAGTTTGGAATCTTAGGAATACATTGATCCTTCCATTTGCTTGGACATTGATCTTGTTATGGAAATATGTATATATATGCAGAGATCCTCAGCGGTCTCAGCTGCGTGTGTACCAAAGTGTGCATTTCCCTAAGTAGCAGGCTTTTACCCCGCATTTAGATAATTGAGAGTTAAGACTTAGTACAATAAGAAAAGCTACTTTATTTATAGAAATGCATGATAGATAGGAAAGGCATACCTAGTTCTAACTAACTAACTAAATTGGAGGAGCAATGCCCAGACTTCAGTATTGCCCTCATGGTTCAGGAGAAAGAACAAAGACAAAGATGTCTCCTATCTCCTCGGACAGTCGAAGAAGAAGTCAAAGGAAGGAGGGGCAGATAAGCTTCCCTGAGCATATCAGTTTACAACAGAGGGAAGTTAGGTAGAGAACAGCACAGGTAAAGGTAGGCAAGCCTAGCCAGCTGGAGGACCCTAACTCTATCTTCCTTCTGGAATACACACAAAAGAACCCAAACAGGAGTTGCTCTTGCCCCCACTTCCAACAAATCTGGGCAACTGAGACAAGTTTCTGAAAAAGCAAAAAATATTATGACAATTTAAATAGAAGGAAAATTGGTCTCAAGATGGTGATGTTGATTAATTAAACTTATATCCCAACCTTCCTTCAGTAGGAGACCAGGGTGGAAAAAAAACATTAAATATAACTCCCTGATAAGGAATCAGCCTAAACTAACTGCACTGCAGAAGTTTTTGAAAATATCTGGCCATGCTTCCTTAAAAATAATGCAAGAGATCAAACTTCAAATTTTCTGCATGGATATGTGGATTTGTAGTGGCCTTTGAACCCTTTCCCCCTCTTACATTCATGGAACTTTGTAGTGAAATGGGAGAATTATTTCAGAAGCAGCCGATTATCCTGGGGCCAAAAAAGGTAAATTCAATGAAACTTTTCATCCTCACTTTTTCTTAAAGGAGAGACCACCACTTCTATCCTAATCTATTTGTTCACATTTCTTTCAAGCTCTTTTCTCTTGTGCTGTTTTGATTTCTGGGGTTTTTCGTTGTTCATGGCATGGAGCTGTATATCCCCAAACATGCCTAAAATGTACTATGCTTTAAAGGCCTTTCTCGCATTTCCCCCTGAATTAAGAATGAAGAAGAATATCAAAATAATGTAAGATCTTTCTGGGTTAGACATGAGGAACTGCATCCAGCCACTGGGCTGGATTCAGAATGCCTCAATTCTCTAGGAGCCATGTTGGCAGGTGATTAAGGCCACCCAACTCTTCTCCATCACATATGACATCAGTGCTTCCGCTTCAAAGGAAGAAGTAAGAACATGCTCTCTGAGTGCACTCACAATTATTTCTTCCTTCTTGCATCCATGGTTTGAATTCAAGCACATCTCCAAAGAATGATTATTCTTTTCCAGCCCAACTTGAATTCAAGCCATGGCTACAAATGAAATTTGTTTCTCAGCTCAAGCTTGAATTCATGCTGCTACTGCAAGGGAAGAACTGGGAGTACCCTCTATGTCAAGCCACTGGTAAAATTCAGTGCTTTTTAAAACTGGCACCTTTTCATTTCACCCTGCAGCTACAAAAAAACTGCCCCCCTTTTTTAATTCTTCTTCTTCTTTTGGTAGCCAATTTAAAAGGCACTAAATTTTTCCAGTGGGTAGAAATTGACTTACCATTTCAATTTCACCCTGTAGATTTTCCTTCAAGAACATAACATCATATGACATCAGGTGATAGACAGCTAGGTGTAGGTCAATCCAAACTGCACTGCAGACCACATAGGAAAGCCTGGGGAGCTTAATTAGTCCTGCAGATCAGAGAGTCCCAATCACTGTTTTGCTTTTTCCCGAGAAGAGATCCAACCATCATTACATGAAAGTTATCTGGGAAATGAATTGTGCTAAAATCATAGCACAGTAGAGTTGGAAGGGCCTATAAGTCTATTGAGTCCAATGCGCTGCTCAGCGCAGGAATCCAACTTAAAGCATATCCAAGAGGCGGCTGTCCAGCTACCTCTTGAAGGCCTCCAGTGTTGGAGAGCTCACTACCTCTCTAGGTAATTGGTTCCATTGTTGTACTGCTCTAACAGTTAGGATTTCCCCCCTGATGTTCAGCTGAAATCTGGTTTCCTGTAACTTGAGCTCATTATTCCATTCACTACATTTCAAGTACATGAAGACTGCTATCATATCTCCCCTCAGTTGTCTCTTCTGAAGTCTAAACATGGCCAGTTCTTTCAGTGTCTCCTCATAGGACTTTGTTTCCAGTCCCCTTATCCTCATTGCCCTCCTCTGAACCTGTTCCAGTTTGTCTGCATCCTTCTTCAAGTGTGGTGCCCAGAACTGGACACAGTACTCAAAATGAGGCCTAAGCAGTGCCAAATAGAGGGGAACCAATACTTCATGCAATTTGGAAAATATACTTCTGTTAATGCAGCCAAAAATACCATTTGCCTTTTTTTGTAGCCACATCACACTGTTGGCTCATATTCAGCTTGTGATCAGCAACAATCCCAAGATCCTTCTTGCATGTAGTATTGCTGAGCCACGTATCCCCCATCTTATAACTGTGCATTTAGTTTCTTTTTCCTAGGTGTAGAACTTTGTATTTATCCCAGTTAAATTTCATTCTGTTGTTTTCAGCCCAGTGCTCCAACCTATTGAGATCAGTTTACATTTTTCCTCCAGGGTATTAGCTATTCCTCCCAATTTAGTATCATCTGCAACTTTGATAAGTATTCCCTACAACTCCTCATCCAAGTCATTAATAAGAATGTTGAAGAGCACTGGACCCAGGACTGAGCCCTGCTGTACCCGCTCATTACCTCCCCACAGTTTGAGAAGGAACCATTGATAAGCACTCTTTGAGTACAATTCTGTAGCCAACTGTGGATCTACCTGATAGTTGTTCCATCCAGCCTACATGTAGCTAGATTGTCAATCAGAATATCGTGGGGGATTTTGTCAAAAGCTTTGCTAAAGTTGAGATATATTATGTCCACAGTATATTATGTCCACGGTATTCCTAGTCTCTCAGGGAGGTTACTCAAATAATGAGATATGATTAGTCTGGCAGGATTTGTTCTTGACAAATCCATGTTGGCTTCTGGTAATCACTGCATTGTTGTGAAGGTGCTTACAGATTCATAGAATCATAGAATTGTAGAGTTGGAAGGGGCTATAAGGCCATCAAGTCCAACTCCCTGCTCAATGCAGGAATCCAAATTACGGCTTTATAATCTGCCCCAGAATTTTCCAAGGGACTGATGTCACGCTGACTGTTCTATAGTTCCCAGGTTCCTCCTTTTTGCCCTTATTGAAGATAGGGACAACATTAGCCCTCATAAGAACATAAGAACATAAGAAGAGCCTGCTGGATCAGGCCAGTGGCCCATCTAGTCCAGCATCCTGTTCTCACAGTGGCCAACCAGGTGCCTGGGGGAAGCCCGCAAGCAGGACCCGAGTGCAAGAACACTCTCCCCTCCTGAGGCTTCCGGCAACTGGTTTTCAGAAGCATGCTGCCTCTGACTAGGGTGGCAGAGCACAGCCATCACGGCTAGTAGCCATTGATAGCCCTGTCCTCCATGAATTTGTCTAATCTTCTTTTAAAGCCATCCAAGCTGGTGGCCATTACTGCATCTTGTGGGAGCAAATTCCATAGTTTAACTATGCGCTGAGTAAAGAAGTACTTTCTTTTGTCTGTCCTGAATCTTCCAACATTCAGCTTCTTTGAATGTCCACGAGTTCTAGTATTATGAGAGAGGGAGAAGAACTTTTCTCTATCCACTTTCTCAATGCCATGCATGATTTTATACACTTCTATCATGTCTCCTCTGACCCACCTTTTCTCTAAACTAAAAAGCCCCAAATGCTGCAACCTTTCCTTGTAAGGGAGTCGCTCCATCCCCTTGATCATTCTGGTTGCCCTCTTCTGAACCTTTTCCAACTCTATAATATCCTTTTTGAGATGAGGCGACCAGAACTGTACACAGTATTCCAAATGCGGCCGCACCATAGATTTATACAACGGCATTATGATATCGGCTGTTTTATTATCAATACCTTTCCTAATTATCGCTAGCATGGAATTTGCCTTTTTCACAGCTGCCGCACACTGGGTCGACATTTTCATCGTGCTGTCCACTACAACCCCGAGGTCTCTCTCCTGGTCGGTCACCGCCAGTTCAGACCCCATGAGCGTATATGTGAAATGAAGATTTTTTGCTCCAATATGCATAATTTTACACTTGTTGATATTGAATTGCATTTGCCATTTTTCTGCCCATTCACTCAGTTTGGAGAGGTCTTTTTGGAGCTCTTCGCAATCCCTTTTTGTTTTAACAACCCTGAACAATTTAGTGTCATCAGCAAACTTGGCCACTTCACTGCTCACTCCTAATTCTAGGTCATTAATGAACAAGTTGAAAAGTACAGGTCCCAATACCGATCCTTGAGGAACTCCACTTTCTACAGCCCTCCATTGGGAGAACTGTCCGTTTATTCCTACTCTCTGCTTTCTGCTTCTTAACCAATTCCTTATCCACAAGAGGACCTCTCCTCTTATTCCATGACTGCTAAGCTTCCTCAGAAGCCTTTGGTGAGGTACCTTGTCAAACGCTTTTTGAAAGTCTAAGTACACTATGTCCACTGGATCACCTCTATCTATATGCTTGTTGACACTCTCAAAGAATTCTAATAGGTTACTGAGACAGGACTTTCCCTTGCAGAAGCCATGCTGGCTCTGCTTCAGCAAGGCTTGTTCTTCTATGTGCTTAGTTAATCTAGCTTTAATCATACTTTCTACCAGTTTTCCAGGGACAGAAGTTAAGCTAACTGGCCTGTAATTTCCGGGATCCCCTCTGGATCCCTTTTTGAAGATTGGCGTTACATTTGCCACTTTCCAGTCCTCAGGCACGGAGGAGGACCCAAGGGACAAGTTACAGATTTTAGTTAGCAGATCAGCAATTTCACATTTGAGTTCTTTGAGAACTCTCGAGTGGATGCCATCCGGGCCCGGTGATTTGTCAGTTTTTATATTGTCCATTAAGCTTAGAACTTCCTCTCTCGTTACCACTATTTGTCTCAGTTCCTCAGAATCACTTCCTGCAAATGTTAGTTCAGGTTCAGGGATCTGCCCTATATCTTCCACTGTGAAGACAGATGCAAAGAATTCATTTAGCTTCTCTGCAATCTCCTTATCGTTCTTTAGTACACCTTTGACTCCCTTATCATCCAAGGGTCCAATCGTCTCCCTAGATGGTCTCCTGCTTTGAATGTATTTATAGAATTTTTTGTTGTTGGTTTTTATGTTCTTAGCAATGTGCTCCTCAAATTCTTTTTTAGCATCCCTTATTGTCTTCTTGCATTTCTTTTGCCAGAATTTGTGTTCTTTTTTATTTTCTTCATTTGGACAAGACTTCCATTTTTTGAAGGAAGACTTTTTGCCTCTAAGAGCTTCCTTGACTTTGCTCGTTAACCATGCTGGCATCTTCTTGGCCCTGGCGGTACCTTTTCTGACCTGCGGTATGCACTCCAGTTGAGCTTCTAATATAGTGTTTTTAAACAACTTCCAAGCATTTTCGAGTGATGTGACCCTCTGGACTTTGTTTTTCAGCTTTCTTTTTACCAATCCCCTCATTTTTGTGAAGTTTCCTCTTTTGAAGTCAAATGTGACCGTGTTGGATTTTCTTGGCAATTGGCCAGTTACATGTATGTTTAATTTAATAGCACTGTGGTCACTGCTCCCAATCGGTTCAACAACACTTACATCTCGAACCAGGTCCCAGTCCCCACTGAGGATTAAGTCCAGGGTTGCCGTCCCTCTGGTCGGTTCCATGACCAACTGGTCTAGGGAATAGTCATTTAGAATATCTAGAAACTTTGCTTCTTTGTCATGACTGGAACACATATGTGGCCAGTCTATGTCCGGGTAGTTGAAGTCACCCATTACTACCACCTTTCCTAGTTTGGATGCTTCCTCAATTTCATATCTCATCTCAAGGTCTCCCTGAGCATTTTGATCAGGCGGACGATAGATCGTTCCCAGTTTTAAGTCCCTCCTGGGGCATGGCATCACCACCCACAACGATTCTGTGGAGGAGTCTGCCTCTTTTGGGGTTTCGAGCTTGCTGGATTCAATGCCTTCTTTCACGTATAGAGCGACTCTGCCACCAATACGTCCTTCCCTGTCCTTCCGATATAGTTTATATCCAGGGATAACCGTATCCCACTGGTTTTCTCCATTCCACCAGGTCTCCGTTATGCTCACTATATCAATGCTCTCCTCTAAGACCAAGCACTCCAGTTCTCCCATCTTGGTTCGCAGGCTCCTAGCATTAGCGTACAGGCACTTGTAAGCAGTGTCTCTCTTCAAGTGTCTTTGGCACTTGTGGTTAGGCCTGTGGTAATTTTGCTCTTCTGAATTTATATCCTGTGCCCCTGCTCTCACAATGCCTACTTCTAGGCCTACCCCTTTTAAAATTTCATCATTTCTTTGGTTTTTATCCCAGGGGGGAGGTTTATTCCGAACCGGACCTTTCTCAGCTCCTGTCGGGTTTCCCCCCTCAGTCAGTTTAAAAGCTGCTCTGCCACCTTTTTAATTTTAAGTGCCAGCAGTCTGGTTCCATTCTGGTTCAAGTGGAGCCCGTCCCTTTTGTACAGGCCCGGCTTGTCCCAAAATGTTCCCCAGTGCCTAACAAATCCAAACCCTTCCACCCGACACCATCGTCTCATCCACACATTGAGACTGCGAAGCTGGGCCTGTCTGGCTGGTCCTGCGTGTGGAATTGATAGCATTTCAGAGAAAGCCACCTTGGAGGTCCTGGCTTTCAGCATCCTACCTAGCAACCTAAATTTTGCTTCCAGGACCTCACGGCTGCATTTCCCCATGTCGTTGGTGCCAACGTGCACCACGACCACTGACTCCTTCCCAGCACTGTCTACCAAACTATCTAAACGACGGGTGATATCCGCAACCTTCGCACCAGCCAGGCAAAACACCTTGCGGTCTATACGCCCATCACACACCCCACTGTCTATGTTCCTAATGATCGAATCACCCACTACAAGGATTCCTCCACTCCCTGGAGATATATCCTCGGCACGAGAGGATAGCTGCTCATCCCCCAAGGAATGGGTCCCTTCTAAGGGATCGTTTCCCTCTTCCTCAGCTGGATGCTCTCCTTCCCCGAGACCATCGTTGTCCATGATAGCAGGAGAGCTATCATCGTTGGAGTGGGACACAGCTATAACGTCCCTGAAGGCCTCCTCCACACACCTCTCTGCCTCTCTCAGCTTTTCCAGGTCCGCCACCTTGGCCTCAAGGAAATGAAGTCGTTCCCGGAGACCCAGGAGCTCATTGCACCGAGAGCACACCCACGACTTCTGTCCAACAGGCAGATAGTCGTACATGCTGCAGGCGGTGCAAAACACTGGAAAGCCCCCACACCCCTGCTGGCTTCTTACCTGCATAGTTTTGTTTAAGGTTTATTACGTCAATGGGTTGGAGACTGCGGTTTAGTTGAGGTCAGGGAACAGATGGGCAGAGTGGTGGGCACTGGCCTCCTCGCCCTGCTGCCGAACTCGCTCTGCTGCTTAACTCGCCTTGACGCTTTGTCAGCTGGGGCCTTGACGCTTTGTCAGCTGGGGCCTTGACGCTTTGTCAGCTGGGGCCTTGACGCTTTGTCAGCTGGGGCCTTGACGCTTTGTCAGCTGGGGCCTTGACGCTTTGTCAGCTGGGGCTCCCTCTAGCTCGTTACCCATCCTTAATGATCCAGCTCTTTACCCATCCTCAATGATTTCACAAAGATAATAGACAGTGGTTCCAAGAGTTCTTCAGCCAGTGCCTTCAATAGTCTAGGATGCAGTTCATTGAGCCCTAGAGATTTGAACTCATTCAAAGAAATTAGGTATTCCTTGACCATTTCACTATCAATCTCACGCTGCAATCCTGCCCCTTCAACGTCATGTTTGCCAGGAGCTTCATAGACCCTCTTTTGGGAGAAGACAGAGCCAAAGTAGGTGTCATGACCCCCCTGCCAACACTCTGCCTTTAGCAGAAGGAGACGTGTTTTCCCTTTCTTTCACCACTGTTTCCAACAAAGCTGCTATTAGGGACTGTCCCTCATTCCCGCAGCTCTTGTTATAAACATCCAGGTTTATAGTCAAGCCTCACCCCCCCCATGTATCTCTATGTCTCTCAAAGATCACACCCTTGGGTTGGTCTCCTGTAACACGCTACAATTATTCTCTCAGGTACTCCACTGCCATCATTTATACAGTTTCCATCTTTGTTTATGTTTTGCCAGTACTTGTACTCTGTGTAATAGCTCACTAAGAATCAGGTGTGTTTTAAACCCCAAACAGATTTTATTTGACAGAAGATACAAATAAAACAAGAATACATTTAATTTTTCAAGCTTGTGGTTGTAGATTGTTGTTCTTCAGTTCATATTACTCATTAAGTTCCTTTATTACTACAAATAATCCTGCCTCACTTTGTTGTTGTTATGTGCCTCCAAGTTGACTATGACTTATGGTGACCCTATGAATCAGTGACCTCCAAGAGCATCCATTAGAGACCACCCTGTTCAGATCTTGTAAGTTCAGGTCTGTGGCTTCCTTTATGGAATCAATCTATCTCAAGTTTGGCCTTCCTCTTTTTCTACTCCCTTCTGTTTTTCCCAGCATTATTATCTTTTCTAGTGAATCAGGTCTTCTCATTATGTGTCCAAAGTATAAGTGGTATTCAGAGGTGGTTTGCCTTCCTCTGAGGTTGAGAGGCAGTGACTGGTCCAAGGTCACCCAATGAGCTTCATGGCTGTATGAGGATTCTAACCCTGGTCTCCCAGGTTGTAGCCCAACACTAGCCACTACGCCACACTGGCTCTCTGAATGACAATTAAGAAAACAGCAATCTTACAACCTACAGGTAGAGGTGATCAAAATTGATCAAAATGACAGGCCTCTCTTGTATCCCTAATGTTAGCTGTCTATTAATTACTGGATACTTATAACCATCTCGTATTTTTGTGTTGAATTCTTCCATTGGAGAATTTAGAGTTGGAGTTTTAGCCATGTGTATCAATTATAGTGTTTAAAATAATTACATGAAAGATAATCACTTTTGGACTGCTGAAAATATGCTTGTTTTACAACTACTGACGTAAACATATTTGTCATGACATAGGATGATAGAGTTGGATGGGGCCTCAGAAGTCATCCAGTTATGCTCCCCAATTGGTCCAGGAAATCTGCATCTCCAAAATCCTCAGAAGTTGGGCATTTCTTTAAAATTCCTTTGGCAAAAATTCTTAGTGATGAACGCCATCCTATGTAAAAGCTAAAATTATTCTTTTAAAACTAGAAGGATAAAACTATGACACTTGAATTTAAATGTAATACTTTTCCTTCTAGCCCAATTTGAAACCCCTACTCCTCTGCTCTGTGGGTGCTTCCAGCCTGTCACTATTTTCAGGTGGGATTCAATCACATAGTGGAAAATTCAGGATACACAAGTAAAGTTGATTTGATACACTTCTGCAACAAACCCACAACACATCTGCTTAGCCACAAAATCAGACATTTTGTGATAAGTGATATGGGAAAATGCATCTCCTCCCAACAATTAGGATGAATGCATAATAAACAGGGTTTCTGAAACTGCCTAATATTCACTGGACCTTATTTGCTATTCCTGTTTTCTCCATAATACTTACTGGATCTTGTTAACAGCATGAAGAGGACCCCAACAATGACAGGATGTAGGAAGCCACCGAAATATAATTCCCATGACTTTCAGACCATTAAGACATACCTTGGAATGCCCAAGCCTACCCTTTACATTGCATTAAATATAATGTGAGCAGCTGTAAATAATTTCACATTTACACACATGATGTCTGGACTGGCAGGGAATATTTTAGGAATGAGACCTTGTGGTCCTAGTGGATACCTCAGGAAAATGTCAATTGTGTGACAACTGTGAAAAAGGCAAGTTCTGTGCTAGGGGTCATTAGGAAAGGGATTGAAAGTGAAACTGCCAATCTCATAAAGACATTATAAAAAATTATGTTGAGGCTGCTTTTGGAATACTGTGTACAGTTTTGGTCACCTCATCTGAAAAATGATATTGTGGAGCTAGAAAGGGTTCAGAAAAGGGCAACTAAAATGTTCAAAGGGACAGAGCAACTCCCCCACAACAATTGGGACATTTCATTTTAGAAAAAATAAGACAAGTAAAAAAAAGCAAGTAAAGAAACATGTTAGGGGTTTATAAAACTATGTATTGTGTGGAGAAAGCGAATAGGGAAAAGGTTTTTTGCCCTCTAACATAATACTACAACCCGTGGCCATGCAATGAAGGTGAATGTTGGATACAGGGTAGACCAAGGAAAGTATTTATTCATAAAACATATAGTTAAATGATGGAATTTGCTCCCATAAGATGTAGTGGTGGCCAGCAACTTGGATGGCTTTAAGTGGATTCAAAATATGTTGGGAGAATTGGCTATCAATGGCTACTACCTCCACTATTGGAAGTTGTATACTTTTGAATACCAATGGATGGGAATCCCAGGTGAGTAGAGTGCTGGGGTGCTCAGGTGTTGCTTGTGTGATTCCTAAGGGCATCTTGTTGGCCATTCTGAGAAGAGAGTGCTGGACTAGATGGGCCTTTGGCCCAGTCCAGCAGGGCTCTACTTATGTTCCTATGTAGGAATTGGAATTAGAGTGTTGGACTTAAACCTGGGAGACCACGGTTCAAATCCCTGCTCGACCAAGAAGCTCACTGGTTGGTGGTCTTGGGCCAGTCCCTGCCTCTCAGCCAAACCCACATACAGGGGTGTTGTGAGGATGAAATCTGGAGGAGGAGAACCATGTTTGTATGCTATGTCGAACTCCTTGAGGGAAAGACTGGTTATAAATGTGGCAACAACAGCAAGAAATCATCTTTATCTCTTTCTTCGTATTAGTTGATCTCTGTTGTTTAACTCAGGTCTTACTAAAATAATGTAGCATTTTGGGAAAAAGATGCAACCCAACAACCCAGCACTGGAAGCCAAGATGGAGAAGATCTCCACAGCCACCATGTATTTTCCACTTGTGCTCAGGTAGGTTGGAACAAAGGATTGCCAAACACTGCAGAAAACCAACATGCTGAAAGTGATGAATTTGGCTTCGTTAAAACTGTCTGGCAGTTTCCTGGCTAGAAAGGCCACAGTGAAACTGATAATGGCCAGGAAGCCCATAAAGCCCACGACACAGTAGAACATGAGGATTGACCCTTCATTACATAAGAGTACAATCTGATCAGTCATTGTGTGTGTATCGAAATCTGGGAATGGGGGAGATGTTGCCAACCAGAGAGCACAGATCCCTACTTGAATATTGGAGCAGGATAGAATAATAGAATAAGCCAATCGTTTCCCCATCCATTTCCTCATCCTGGATCCTGGCTTGGTAGCCATGAATGCTAATACCACAGAGATGGTTTTTGCCAAGATGCTGGAGAGAGCCACAGAGAAGATGATGCCAAACGTAGTTTGTCGGAGAAGGCAGGTCACCTTATTTGGCATCCCAATGAACAGGAAGGAGCAGAAGAAACACAAGAGGAGGGAGATGAGGAGAATGTAGGTGAGGCTTCTGTTGTTGGCTTTGACTATGGGAGTGTCCCTGTGCTTGATGAAGATGCCAAGCACCAGCAGTGTGATAAGAGACAAGAGAAGTGCAGAGAAAGTTGGAATGATGGCCAAAGTTTCTTTGAAAGCCAGGAAGCTGGGAATCTTAGGAATGCATTGGTCCTTTCCTTTGTTTGGATATTGATCTTCTGGGCAACTAACACAGGTCTCCATGTCTGCAAAAACAAATGATGTATGGCTTTTTTGTTGTTGTTAAAAGGGGGAAATTGTTCTCAGGGTAACTGTCTTGTTATGAGTCTATCTAATGTAGATACACCGAGGGTTTCAAACAGAGCTTGGAAGTAACTAGTTACAAGTAACGAATTACTTGTAATTCATTACCTTTTTGAGTAACGAGTGGGTAATTCCTTTACATTTTGATTGTAATAGAACTAGGAGTAATTTTACTACGTTTTTGGAGTAACTGTAACGTTTCCAGAATTACTTTTGGGCATTACTTGGGGGGTGGCAGGGGAAATCTTCTGCTCCTCTGATTTGTGGATGAAAATCATGTGCCTCAAACTGGGCTTCTGTGCAGTGTCGCTCTTTCCTCATGCTCTGTGGATGGGTAGGAGGCGACGAGGGAGGCGGCGGAGAATGAGACAGGGATGAGTGGAGAAAACAATTATTTTAAAAAATGAATAGTGGTGGTGAAGAATGGAGTGGAGGGGGAAAGGATCCGGAGGTCAAGAACATGGATAAAGGAGGGGAAGGAGGCAGCAGCAGAATGGAGAGAAAGAACTGTGGAGGTGAAAGATGACAACGTGCGTGCGTGCGTGCGAGAGAGAATTAATACTGTGTTCGCACTTGGTACACAAAGTGGCCTCCACCACCCTCTCTGCTACTGTGTTGCATTTGCAGTATTTTAACTTTTTTGCATCTCAGGGGAAAATGTTTGCTTGAGTGAGTGTCCCTTACTTGGTGGCAGGGCAGGGTCCGGAAGGTGGTTAAGTGAGAGAGATTATGCTGGCTGGCTGAGTGCGGGGGGTGCACTTGGTTTGATGTGCAAAGATCTGAGTAGTGGCCTCAGCCTCCCTCCACACCTCCCTTACCAGTGGAGAGACCACCACTGCTATCTTATGGATAAAAAGAATTATTCTACTACCTCTGTATGTGTTTGTTTATTTTTAATGTTGTTTTAGGCTACTTAGATGTGCAGCAGCCAAGGCAGCACCTTGTAGGCTTTTTTTAAGTAACTAAAATGTAACTGTAGTGATTACTTTGAAGGAAAAGTAAAGTAATCAGTTACTTTCAGAGCTATTGTAATTGTAACGGTAATTACTACTTTTCTGGGCCATGTAACTGTAACTGTAATTTATTACTTTTAAAAAGTAATCTTCCAAGCTCTGGTTTCAAAAATGTCTGATCATGCCTTTTCTTGAAAAAGAAATGCCAAAGAGCAAAGGTGAAATCCTCTAGATAGATATGTTAGCTTATCATGGTTCTTGACCCCTTTCCCCCTCTTAGAATCACAGAACTATGTAGTGAAATGGGAGAAATGTAGTGCATTATCTTTGTGCAAAAAAGGTAAATTCAATGAAACTTTTCATCCTCACCCTGAATAATCATTTTCTTAAAGGAAGACCACCAGTTCTCTCCCATCTTAATGGAGTAGCTTCCCTATTTTCAAGCTCTTCTGTCTCATGATTCTAGGGTTATTACATTGTCCATGGACAAGCCAGAGTATATTCATGCCACAAATATGATGACCAAAATATTTGTCAAATTATTAAGAATATCCAATATCATTAACATAAGGTCTATCTATGTTAAGCATAGGGAACTGACTCCAGCTAGCATGCTGGATCCAATACTTCCATACCCTCCCATGTGGGAGGGACCTCCCAACTCTCAATTACCTGATTTCATATGATTCAACTTGAAAGAAAGAATTAGGCCTGCACTTTGAGTGGTCTCAATTCATCGTTTGGTCCTTTGCTGCTACAGCTTAATATTCAAGGTGCATTTTTAAAAGAAGATTTACCTGGTCTGAATTCATACCAGAAAGATTTTCAGTTATAATTTGGTGTTTTTTTAAAAAAGACCTGGCACCATTCTCAGTAGCTGTGGAATGACAGAAAAAGGACCAAATTGAAAAACTGCTAAATACTAGTGGCTGGAAAGGAACACTTAGTTGAGTGTGCTCCCTACTCTTCCTTTAAAAGAAAATTAGGCTGAAATTTAAAAATGATGGGAAAGTATCTATGTAAATGATGAGAACAATAAGTAATACCATAATTTGAAGAAAACTGCCATGGTAATGGCAACAAACTTGCAAAAGAGCAAACACATGTGTTTGTAGATCTTTACGTAACACGTCCTACCATCCTCATTGGAGAACATCCCGTTTGGACATGAAGCACAATCATAGCAACAAAATTTCTTCCCCTCCTTCTTTTTCTTCCTATAACCAGGAATGCAGTAGTCATTACATATGGAAAATGGGGGAACCTATCCAAAGAGATAGGAAGAGTTTAGGATTAAGAAAATTTTTGGAAAATCCATCCTACATCAGACAATCTACCAGTAAACTGGAGAACCAATTATGTGGAATATATAATCCATAAGTGCACAGGTAGCACATTCAGTGGGAGGAATATTATACTTAGCATTATACACACTAAAGATTAGAATTTCCACATGTATCCTGAGAAATAGTACATCTTGCTTAGCATTCAATCTAATGCTGTTCAGGAAAGAGTTGCCTAAGAGATTTCACAAAATATCATGAGGAGCAACACTGGTCACCTCCAGACTGTTTGTATTTTGTGGGAGGGATTCAGCCCCATACAGTAAATTTAGGTTCATGCAATTAAAGTAGTTTAAAGTGCTCTGGCACAACAAATTTCCTACTTTTTTTTAAAAAAAGCAGTGGTTAAGAACGTGACAGGGAAATGCACGCATAACTGTGGAATAATGATTGGTTGATGTGCAACATCTGCCATATATGAAGCAGGAACCACCAGTTTCTTCAGACATCTTTTCCCCAAGGCTTTCCCTGGCCCATAAGATTGGACCCTATTTTATGTGTATGAATCCCCTGAACCTCTCTTTTTATTTGCTTTTATGTGCCTTTGTGTTTTTATACTTTTGGTTTTAGGTTATAGGGATATAGAAAGCTGCCTTATACTGAGGTTAGGGCAGTACTGCCTACAGTGACTGGCAGTAGGTTTCAGGCAGGGTTCTTTCTCTAGCCTTCCTGGAGATATTGGGGGTTGAATCTGAGACCTTCCAGATGCAAGGCAGGTGCTCTGCCACTGAGCTTCGGCCCTTCCACTGAACAATAACCGCTACTGTCTAGACAAGCACACTTGGGCTGTAAACCATTTATTCTGGACTAGTCTAACTGATCTCCTAATGGTATTCATGGCATTGTTCCATAATTATTCTGCAGTAAATGTCTTGGTGAGTAATGCCTTAGAAACCATGATCCTCCTTTTTTATATTGTACTCAGTGTACACCACTTACTTTTTTTGAAAGATCAAGCGGTTTAGAAATGCTTTAAAATAAATCAGTAACAAAAATAACCTCCATGCAAAGACAAAAAACAAGGCAACACAGGATGAATGTTCATTGTCATATAACCTTCCACTGATTTTGTTGTACAACAAATTTGAGCAAATGCTAGTAAGAAACAGTTCATAACCTTTGCACAAGCTTTCTGCAAACAAATAAGATGGATACTAGAATGAACATGTCATCTTAAGAGACCATAACCTCTCCTCTGTTAGGCACTGGTCCTCCTTACTCAGAGTTGCCCTCTCCGGATGATGCACATTTTATCATGATTTGTTTATTCATAGATTTTTCTTCCAGGCTGCCTTACAGGACAATTTCCTCTATAGGTAGCTCACAAATACATAAGAAATAAAAATAAAAATAATTCCAATAAGATTACAAGCACAACACAAAGTACAGCCAACTGAGCAATAAGTGCAATGTAGCCAAACCTTTAAGACAGTATACAGCTCTTTATTTAAAAAAACCCTAACAAATCCAGTAACAAGCAGTGTAATAAATAAATAAATCTAAAATTTGAAGCTAACAAAATAAAATCATGATAATGATATAGAGAGCCTCTATGTGTGGCTGTAATGTGGTCTGGTCCGGAAACTTTTGCCTAGTGCAGAATGCTGTGGCCAGAGCTTGGAAGATTACTTTAAAAAAGGAATAAATTACAATTACTGTTACCTGGCCCCAAAAAGGAATAAATTACCATTACAATTACAATTGTTCTGAAAGGAATTGATTACTTTACCATTACTGGAGCAACAAATCCCCTACTTTTTTTTGTAGAAAAATACAATGGCTTATTTCAAGGGGCCTTTGTATCATGATTACTTCTCTGATGCCTTCAATTTTCTGATCATTTTCCTTACTTGTTTTTTTAGATCTTAAATTTCTGAGGTTTATGTGAACGAATGCTGCCTTGACTTTCTTGACTTTCTTAACTTTCTTAACTTTCTATGTTTGTAACAGTTTTTAATTATATGTTTTTAATTGGTTGTAACTTGCCCTGGGACCTTTGGGTGAAGGGCAGTAATAAATTCTGATATTATTAATATTAATATTATACTTCTTGTCCTCCAGTTTCACTGGATGAATATGGATGTTGATAAGCAGTGGAGTGCAGGTATTTCCCCACCTGAGTCAAGCCTGTGTGCCATTTGATTTCATCCTCATCAATAGTGAGCTCTTTTCCAGGAGCAGCCTGAGGATCCAGCCTTCCCACTTTGACCCTGAGGAACGACTGATTTCGGAATGTGACCAAGTTTGTAATATCAAATCCAGCTGCTAATTCCCCATGCTCATTAAATGCAATTTCATCGCCAGCACTGTTGTTGAATGAGATCCTCTGGAGGAACGAATGGAGCTAGTTGGAAAGAAAAAGAGAATCAAAAGCTCTAGAAAGTGTTGTAAGATAAGACCGTTGAAATACCTTGCCTAGGTGGATTTAAATTCCTGTTTAGAGGGAAGCCAGTTACAATTCACAATGGGCAGTATCTGACTTTTGGTAGTAGTTATAGGAAGAGTGGCACCTCATGAACCAGTGTCAATTCAACCGTTGAATGTGTGCCAAGAGGACTTGTTACCATGTTATGGTTGTTTAGGATCAGTTATCTCACAAGAAAGGGAAGGGAAGGGATGTTATTTCATGACCAAAAGAAGAGCAAGATGCAAATGTTCATGATCCATGAAATAGTGATATCTCTTTTGGCATCTCTTTTCTCCACCCAGGTCATGAGAACTGAGGTTTGTCAGTGAGGAAACATGACCTCCCAAGATTCTGCTTTCACAGCTCAGTTTTGTTACAAAGATATGTTACAAACTATCCTGAAAAAATCCTTAAAATTCAGTTGGTGCTGTAAGTTAAAAAAAAAGTGTGGGGAGCCTCCATTATGGAAGTCAGGCAAACCATGTTCAGGCAAATACTGTGTATTTGGCCATTTTCTACACCTCCTGCTTGATCCATTGAATGTTGTCTGTACCTGCATGGGGCAAATGTGGCAGCAGGCTGCATAGACACAGCAGAGGAGCCAATCCAGCACTCCCAGGAGTATGTCCCCACAACTCTGCACTTGCCTCTGCTCTACCCCATCCAGTCAAACTCTAGTGATAAGAACATGAGAGCCCGCTGAATCAGGACCAAGGACAATCTAGGCCAGCCTCTTCTTCTCACAGTGGCCAGTCAGATGCCTGTGGGAAGGCTGCAATCAGGACCTGCATGCAACAGCACTCTCCCCTTCTGTGATTTCCAGCAACTAGTGTTCAGAAGCATACTACCTCCATCAGTGGAGGTAGAACTTGGCCAATATAGCTAGTAGCCATTGATAGACTTAACCTCCATGAATTTGTCTGCACCTATTTTAAAGCTATTGAAGTTGTTGGCCATTGCTGCCTCTTTTGACAGCATATACAGTACTATAGCTTAACTATGGGCTGTGTGAAGTAGTACTTTCTTTTGTCTGTCCTGAATCTTCCAACATCCAGCTTCATTGGATGCCCCGAGTTCTCATGGCATGAGAGAGAAAAACCTTTGTTTCTCCACTTTTTGTACATCATGTATAATTTTGGACACCCCTATCATGTCTCCTCTTTCTTGCCTTTTCTCTAATCAAAAGAGCCCCAAATGTTGTAACCTTTCCTCAAAGGGGTGTTGCTCCATCCCATTGATTATTTTGGTTGCCCTTTTCTGAACCTTTACAATATCCCTTCTGATGTGAGGTAACCAGAACTGTACATTGGACTCCAAGTGTGGTCACACCTTAGAATTATATAATGGCATTATGGTTTGGTCAGTTTTATTTATAATTCTTTTGCTAGTGATCCCTAGCATGGAATTTGATGTTTTCACAGCTGCCACACTCTGGGTTGACATCTCCATCAATGTCCATTACAGCCCAGAGGTTCTGATCCTGGTCAGTCCCTGACAGTTCAGATCTCATAAGTATTGTGGAAATTAAGACTTTTTTATTTTTTTTGGGCCACAACATGCATCATTTTACATTTGTTTCCACTGAATTGCATTTGCAATTTTCCTACCCATTCACTCAATTTGAAGATATCCTTTTGGAGGTCTTTGCAATCCCTTTTTGTTTTAACCTCCCTGAACAATTTAGTATAATCGGCAAACTTGGCTACCTCACTGCTCAGCCCTAACTCTAGATCATTTATGAACAAGTGTTCACAATACTAATCTTTGGGTGACTCCACTCTCTATCTCCCTCCATAGGGACAAATGTCCATTTATTCCTAATCTCTGCTTTCTGTTTCTGATCCAGTTCCTGATCCACAAGAGGACCACTCCTCTTGTCCCATAAATGTCCAACTTACTCAGGAGTCTTTAGTAAGGAACTTGAATAACTTTTGAAAGCCCAAATGCATAACGCCACTCTTCCTTACCAAAACATTCAGAAACCTCCAAAATCTGTTCAAAAATCCCCTAGCAACAGAGGTTTCCTTCTCCGAGCTTATTACCTCCTCAAAATACCTCTGCCCTAACTCTCAATTGAAATTTTGTTCCCCCTCTCTTTATCTTTTCATTTCTTCCCAAAGCTTTGTCCAGTAGAACTTCAGGGTCCCCTTAGGTCTCTTTTTTATATTCACTTCAAGGCTCTCCACTGGATTCCCCCACCCCCAATTTATCTATCTTTCTCCCGAGATTCCTGATTATAAAACCACAAGCTCAGAAGCTCTTCAGCACTGAAATGGTTGTCTATTCCCTTCCCTAACTATCCCATTCACAGAGACACTGCCTTCATTTATCATCGCATTCCGTTCTTTCTCTCTTTTCCAAAATCTCTCTCTCTCTCTCTCTCTCTCTCTCTCCCCTTGAGTTATGTTGAACTCTTAGTGCTTCTGTTTCAGAATTCATCTATCCTTGGGTAGCTCACAAATACTTTTATCTCTTTAAATGCCAGCCGTTAGTGTGTTGCTTATGAAACCCTCCACCAATTAACAGCTCTTCAATATCTGTTAAAAAACTACCCTAATTCCTCTTTTTGATAACACAGAATTGCAGACCTAGTCGTCAGGTGATTCCAAAGGTGGAAGGAAGTGAGTAATGAGACCAGAGACAAATATGGGGTAGAACAAGGCCACAGAACATTATTGATTACATTTGGAAGGTTTGGCTTGGCTTAGGGCAGAATCTTCCATCGCACAGCTCACCTGCTATGAGATGTGTGAGCCCTCCCCCAGCTCTGTGTGCTGGAGGGGATAAATCTTGGCAATCGGGTTCTCCCAGAAGAAGAAAAAGATGTGGAGGTTGAGGCCCTCCTTGGTGTGGACTCCTTGCCTCCACACATGGCACATGGCATGAATTATTTCAATGCACTCTGTGTGAGGCTGTCCTTGAAGATGACTTGCAAACTTCAACTGGTCTAAAATGCAGCAGCTAGATTCCTGGCTGGGGTTCCCTTTAGAACTCATATTACCCATTTTAAAACAGCTGCATTGGTTGCAGCCCTTTCTAGGCCCAGTTCAAGTGCTTACGTTAGTGTTTAAAGCCCCAAACAATTTAGGTCCCAAATAAATGAAAGACTATCTCCTTGCCAGAGCTTGGAAAAGTTACTTTTTAAAACTACAACTCCCATCAGCCCCAGCAAGCATGGCCACTGGATTGGGCTGATGGGAGTTGTAGTTCAAAAAAGTAACTTTTCCAAGCTCTGCTCCTTGTCTACAGACCCTCTCAGGGGTTGAGGGGGCCCTTTTGTAGTTCTGCCACCCTTGGAAGCTCAGGGGTGATGCCATTCTCTGTGGCAGCTCCTAAGCTGTGGAACTCTCTCCCCACCTAGTTGCATCTGACAATTTCATTGTACAACTTTTGGCGAATACGCCTCTTTATTCTGGTCTTCAGCACCTGAGATTAGAGCCCACCCTATTTTCTGTGATGTTGTTTAGGTTATTATTAACTGTTTTTGATTATCTGTTTTAAAATTGTTGTAACCTGTCTTGGGATCTTGGATGAAGAGTGGATGATGATGATGATGATGATATAATGCAGCTTGCATAGAAACTGGACGTATGTCAGAACAGGAAACATTACCTGCCAGGCTTCCACATTCTGAGGAGACAGTCTGCCCCTTGACTCCATTTTTCCGTGCTGGGCTCTATCCAAGTACATCATATGTAAGGCATGTGCCAGAGCATAGACAGCATTATAGATACTGTAGCTGTGGCCAGTCATGTGCATTTCAAAGTAAGGAGAAGGAAGGCTCTCCAGCATCTCTTCTCCAGTACATGTGGTACCTAAGAATGTTGATATGGTGGAGTTTGACAATGAACACCCAAATGCCTGTTCCCAGAAATCTTTGATAAAACCATCTCCATTTGTCCAAGAAGGATGTACATTCTGAAGAAAGTCTGGGAAGTCTTGAATCTCCTCTGAGTGAATAGCAAAGGAGATAGCACCATGGAACATTTGTATATTAGTGGTAATTAACTTTTGCCAGGTATATAATGGAAAATCAATTTGGGCTGTCATAATCCACACTTTAGCTGCAAATTTGTATTGAGGAAATATTAGGTGAATTATTCTAGATGCTCCTATAACATTTCCTATAAATGTTATAACTGCATTTTCTCCATATATAACAACTGCCTTGGCTTTGCTCATCATGAAAGCTGGTAGAGCAAGCCGTAAATAATCTATCAATTTACTCATGTCATTGGAGAAAGAGGCAGTTTTTTTAATTCTGTCAGTGAATGCTGAACAGATCCCATTCTTTGTAAGCATTGGCTCTATGTTTTGTAAGAACCGTTCTCCACCTTCATCATCCTGAGCAATGAGCCCAACCCATTTCCATTTGAAATGCAGAAGTAACTGGACAATTCCTTTGTGCTGAAGGGCTTCATTGGGGACCATGCGGTAAAATGAATGGAAATTAACTGGATGATTCAGTTCTTGTTGAAATGAGCCAAAAGATATCTACATTTTTTTAAGAAAGCCAAAACATATTGGGATAGTAAAAGGAGCTCATTATATTCTCATTTATCTCCTTATTTCCTTAAAGTACAATCCTGTATATACAATATCTTCAACATACTTCTTTTTAGGACAATATGCCCCCCATTTTACAAAAACATATTTCCTTCTGATATTCACTCCATCACCTTTGTAGAAATCCTTTGATACACATATTACAAACACACTCTTTAGCACCTTCTCCTTCTCACACATATCTTTGGATACTCATATTATACCCCAACTCCACATATTTTTCTATTTTTTACTCACCACCACTGCTCCGTATTCCTCAATAATGAAATCACTACTGGAAAGCTGGGCTGCATCCAATGTTAGTCGAACTCAGAGCAGACCCACTGATGTTAATGGGCATGACTAGCTTAGGTTAAAAATTTCAATGGGCCTACTCTGAGTAGAACTTAGTTCAATGCAACCTCTAATATTTAAGGATTCAGTTCATATCAAACTCACACTTTCTGAAACAATACGAGAACCGAAACACAGCAATCCTGCCAAATTCCCACCTATCCAACTTTTGTGAGTAGTTCTCCCACCAAAACATGTTTACAAAAATGCATACGTTAGAGGAAAATGTTCATAAAACTGAATATAGTAGTGAAAATAACACAAAAAGGTGCATTCAAAATGTGTTCATGAGAAGAAATTTACACTAAAATGCTTAAGAATTTTCATGAGGATTTTGTTGTTAAAAATGCACAGATGGCTGCAAAAATGTGGCGTGTACTACAACATACCTTTCTCATTAGTAATTTTTGATTGTATATATTTTAAAATCGTATATAGTTTTGTTTTAAAATATTAATAATGATTTTGTTCTGCTATATTATCATTATTTGTATTGTTCCTGTTTATAGCTCCTGACAAAGGAGATATATCTCAAAAGATGTTGAGCTAAAGTTACAGCTGAGCTAAACAGTTTATTACAAAAAGCACCAGAACCTGGCTGTGGAAGACTGGAATGAGGGCAATAGATTGAAACATGATGGGAGATTAGGTGAAATCCCAATTTTTCCAGTAGTCTGATCCCACCTGTGGAATCTTGTAAAGATCCAAGATGTCTGCCATGCATGAAGAGATATCAGAGCTTAGGCCCCCAATGACTCCTATTATTTTTTCCTGGATGCCACATTTGTAGTTTGGTACAAACTGCTGCGATTTAAAGAGCAGATCCAGAATGGCACGGTAGGTCATCTTTGCCATGGCATAACTGTCATAGATGTGAAACCCAAGAGTGACATTGGGCAAGATCTTGGAATTCTCATTGATCTCATCAACAGCAAACACCAAAGCCAGGACATGCTGGTAGAACTTGGTCACCATGCTGCAAATAAAATGACTTGCTATTTCATGGAAGAATTAAACAGTGTACATCTCATCAATTTAACACAGTCTTTGTCCACTAAAGATCTGGTTGATTCATGTCCTAGGTATAAGGATAGGGCACAACCAGCAAAGATAATCAAAGTTAGTCCTAAAAAAAAGGACAATATGGTTATTGTTGCGTGGATTGTGCCTTTAAACTTGTGAGTTAAAGCATGTAGCATGATTGGATCCATCTTCAGCTCAAATTAGATGTTTAATGTCTCAGAACACATAGATTGTTGAGAAATCAATACTGAATGAATCACGTTTTCCTGAATATCACTGTCTTCATCTTCATTTTTTAAAATATATATATACTATCAATTTCAGCTAGAAAGATTGCCTGTTATGCTGCAGTTTTTTACAGACGGGATCTGAGTGCAAGAGCACTCTCCTTACCAGCTATTGGAATTGAGGCATCTGCCTTTGACAGAGGAAGTAGTGCATGGCCTTCATGAATCTGTCTAAACCACTTTTAAAGTCACACAAATTGTATAATACAAAGTTATCAGCGAGGTGGATTGTTTGCAGATTTAGATATTTTTGTCTGGCCTTAAAAGGAACCCACGGTTGTGGGTAGGTGGTCCTCCATAGGGCAGTCATTCCACAGAGCTGGTGTCATGCCTGAAAAGGTTTATCTAAGTAGCTTACAGCAGAAATTTTCATAGAATGGAAGCTGCAAGATTATTAGGGATTTGAGCAGAAAACATGTTGCCATTGCAGGGGTCAGGTTGGGAAAAGGAAGAACATATGAAAATGGCATGAAATGAAACCCACAAGGAAGTCATAAGAAGAGGATTTTTTTAAAAGGTATGAAGGCCACAGCAAATACATTCATGTAAAGCCTGAATGCATCACAGACTGCTATTTTTTTAAAGCATTTATGTGATGTTCTGTGTGGTCCAGAGGCTTGTCACATCTCATCAGAAGATGGTTTTGGGGTAGGGCCAGAGTTTAACTTGACTGGAGCTTCCCATTCTCATTTCCTCTCTTTCTGCCACTCATTTCCCCCTTTTCTCCTCCAAGCCAGCCTCATGGGCTGAGGTCAAATGTGGTTCTCAGTCTGCAAGGGGTTCACTCCTGAAATGCAGGGCTATGTTCATGGAATGTGTCTAAATGGGTGGAAGCTTGATGGAAAACATACAAATGTCCTAAAGAAGCTGCAGTACAGCACTTATGTATTATTTCCAGAACATAGAGCAAACTGTATCAAAAAAAGTTAATGTTAATGTTTTGGAATGTCCAGTTCAAAATATGGGCATGGTCTACTATGCATCAGTATTTTAGCATTTCATTTTCTTCACAACAATATTGTCCATCCATCCAACCTTATATTTATATGTAAATAGTTCTGTTCCTGTTGTCAATGAAGATATGTTGCAGTCAGGCTTACAAATATAAAGATCAGCAAAATGAAAAAAGACAATTTACTTACAATGGGATGTTAATGAAGAATTGAGGAGGGTGTTCATTGAACAAAAGCGTGGGGAAAACATAATTGATATGAGTCACTATCCCACCAATGAGGAGATCACCAGGCTCATACCACTCATGTGGAATATATATTGGATTATTTCTGGCGCACTTAATAGTATGCACTTTGCACACCATGTTTGAGAGCAGCAGCAGCAGCAGCAGACAAAGCACCATTCTGCTAGCAAATTTTCCCCTAAACATGGACTCTCTCAGGTCTCTCAGGCTACAATATTAATCCTCCCATCAGACAGATCTGAACACGATGGCTTGGTTGCAGCTAACTCTGCTAATGCATTACTCAGAGGGACATGAATGTACCTTATCCCCACCATCAGCAGCGTTACAAAAACATGGCTTAAATGGGCATGGCTGGAATGCTAGTTAAGAAACAACAATCAGATAAGCTATAAAAGGAATGGAGAAAATTGATGAAAATGACAGGGCCTTGCCTCTCTTTTGTCTCTAATCTCAGTTGTCTATGGATTACTGCAGTACTCACACCAATTTCATACTTGTTTGTTGAATTATCTCCCAGCTGCCCCCCCCCTTCTAGAAAAGCATTGGAGCTTTGGCCATGTGAATCAATTATAGCATTTTAGATAATTACAAGGAAGATAATCACTTCTGCAATATTTTGGTACTGGTGAAAATATGCTTGTTTTACAACTACTGAAGCAAATATGTTTGTCATATCATACCATGATAAGAGTTGGAAGGGACCTCAAAGCTCATCTAGACGATCTTCCATACTAATCCAGGAAATCTACATTTCCAAAATCTTCAGAAGTTGGGCATCCTCTTTAAAATTCTTTTGGCAAAAAATTCTGACTGAACCCTTTCCTATGTAGAACCTAAAATTATTATTATTATTTTTAAAAATAACTTGTCCATGATTTAATTCTGGAGGAGGTTGCCGACCTGGCATGTATAACCGAGACCTGGGTGGCTGATCAGGGAGGAGTTGCTCTTTCCCAGCTTTGCCCACCCGGGTATTTGGTTCAGCACTGTGGTAGATCTGAGGGCCGGGGAGGGGGGGTCGCTGTGGTCTATAGGAGTTCTTTTCCTCTCACCAAGCACCCTGTCCAGACGGCGACTGGTTTGGAATGTCTCCACCTTGTGTTGGGCCAGGGAGACAGACTAGGAATACTGTTGGTGTACCGTCCACCTTGCTGCCCAACAGCTTCCTTAGCTGAGCTGACAGAGATAGTCTCGGAGGTCCTTTTGAGGTCCCCTAGACTTTTGGTACTGGGGGATTTCAACGTCCATGACGAGGCTGTCTTATCTGGTGCAGCTCAGGACTTCATTGCCTCCATGACAACAATGGGGCTGTCTCAATTTTCTACTGGCCCAACGCATGTGTCGGGACATACTCTCGATTTGATCTTCGCCACTGGACATGGAGATGGTGATCTGATGGTGGGGTGTTTTTCATCTACCCCATTGTCATGGACAGATCACCGCTTGCTGAGATTTAGACTTACAGCGGCTCTTTCCCTCTGCAAAGGTGGAGGATCTATTAAGTTGATCCGCTCCCGGAGCCGGATGGATCCTGTAGGTTTTCAGAGGGCTCTGGGAGATTTTCCGGCTGATAGGTCTGGTGCTCCTGTCGAGGCCCTGGTCACACTGTGGAATACAGAAATGACCCGGGCTATTGACACGATTGCTCCCGCGCGTCCCCTTCGCTGTAGAGCTCATACAGCTCCGTGGTATACCCCGGAGCTGAGAGCGATGAAACATGAGAGGAGGAGGCTGGAGTGCAGATGGAGGAAAACTCCCAGTGGATACAATCATGCCTTGGTAAGTGCCACCAATAAGTTGTATACAAAAGCGGTAAGGACAGCAAAGAAGCTCTATTTTGCTGCCTCTATTAGATCATCCCTATGCCGCCCAGCAGAGCTTTTTAAAGTCGTGCGAGGGCTCTTACACTCTGGCCCCCACGATACTATGGAAACATCTGAGACCCGCTGTAATGAAATTGCTGGACATTTTCAAGATAAGATTGCATGTATCCGCAGGGACCTTGACTCTGATGTTGTGACAGATGAATCCATTGAAGTGTCCGGAGCACGGCCTTGTCTTTCTTTATTGGATGAGTTTCAGTTGGTGCAGCTCGAGGAAGTGGACAAGGTGCTTGGAATGGTTCGGGCAACCACGTCTGTTCTGGATCCTTGCCCATCTTGGCTAGTGAAAGCTGGCAGGGCTGGAACCACCGGTTGGGCCAAGGAGGTGGTTAATGCCTCCTTGAGGGAGGGAGTGGTCCCTGGTAGCCTCAAGGAGGCAGTAGTGAGACCTCTTTTAAAGAAACCCTCCTTGGACCCAGATAATTTAAACAACTATAGACCAGTGGCGAATGTCCCTTTTCTGGGCAAGGTTTTGGAGCGGGTGGTTGCCAGCCAACTCCAGGCGCTCTTGGATGAAACCGATTATCTAGATCCGTTTCAATCCGGTTTCAGGCCCGGTTTTGGCACCGAAACAGCCTTGGTCGCCCTGTATGATGACCTGTGTCGGGAGAGGGACAGGGGGAGTGTGACTCTGTTGATTCTCCTTGATCTCTCAGCGGCATTTGATACCATCGACCATGGTATCCTTCTGAGGAGTCTCGCAGAGTTGGGTGTCGGGGGCACTGCTTGGCAGTGGTTCCGCTCCTACTTCGCGGATCGTCACCAGAAGGTAGTGCTTGGGTAACATCACTCGACACCATGGACTCTCCATTGCGGAGTCCCTCAGGGGTCAGTTTTGTCCCCCATGCTTTTCAACATCTACATGCAGCCGCTGGGTGCAGTCATCAGGAGTTTTGGAGTGCGTTGCCATCAGTATGCTGATGACACGCAGCTCTATTTCTCCTTTTCATCTTCTTCAAGTGAGTCTGTTGATGTGCTGAACCGTTGCCTGACCGCGATAATGGACTGGATGAGAGCTAATAAACTGAGACTCAATCCAGACAAGACCGAGACATTGTTGGTGAATGCCTTCCCTGCTCAGATCGTGGATGTTAACCCTGTTCTGGATGGGGTTACACTCCCCCTGAAGGAACAGGTACGTAGTTTGGGGGTTCTTCTCGACTCTTCCCTGTCTCTCGAGGCCCAAGTGGCCTCGGTGGCATGGAATGCGTTTTACCATCTTCGTCTGGTAGCCCAACTACGCCCCTATCTGGACAGGGACGACCTCACCTCCGTTGTTCACGCTCTGGTAACTTCAAGATTGGATTACTGTAATGCGCTCTACGTAGGGCTGCCCCTGAAGACAATTCGGAAGCTTCAGCTGGTGCAGAACGCAGCTGCCAGACTACTGACGAGGACCAGTCGGTCTTCGCATATAACACCTGTCTTGGCGTGTCTGCACTGGCTTCCTATTTGCTTCCGGGCGAGATTCAAGGTGCTGGTTCTTACCTATAAAGCCTTACACGGCATGGGACCTCAATACCTTGTGGAACGCCTCTCTCGATACGAACCTACCCGTTCACTTCGTTCAGAATCTAAGGCCCTCCTCCGGGTACCAACCCATCGGGAAGCCTGGAGGGTGGTTACTAGATCTAGGTCCTTTTCTGTGGTGGCCCCTGAGTTGTGGAACAGCCTCCCCGAAGAGGTACGCCTGGCGCCTACGCTTTTATCTTTTTGGCGCCAGGTAAAGACCTTTTTATGCTCCCAGGCATTTTAATTTTCTTAACCATTTTAATCTTTTAATCCGTATTTTTAATTTTTGTCGTATTGTGTTTTTGTAGTGTTTTTTGTTGTTTGTTTGTATATGTTTTTATGATTTTTATTATGATATATTGTATTTTATCTTGTTTGTTCACCACCCTGAGAGCTATTCTGCTAAGGGCGGTATATAAATTGAAATAAATAAATAAATAAATAAATAAATTAAAAGAGAAGGATAAAACTATGACACTTGGATTGAAATGTAACACTTTTTCTTCTAATCCAATTTGAAACCACTATCCCTCTGCCCTGTAGGTGCTTCCATCCTGTCACTGTTTTCAGCTGAGATTCAATCACGTAGTGGAAAATTTAGGTTACACAAAGTTGATTTGGCACCCTTCTGCAACAAACCAGCAACAAGTCTTCTTCGCCCCCAAAATCAGACCTTTTGCTTTAAGGAAAGTGATGGGAAAATCTACTGGACAATGTGGGGATAGCATATGATTGATGCAACATTGCCTAACCTCTCTGCAAACAAATCAGAATCAATGTTTACTAAATAGCTCAAGTCATCTAATCCGCTCTCGAGAAAATCAGGATGAATGCTCAATTGTTGTCTGGAAGTAGCCTATACAATATTGACTAGACCCTGTTTGCTACCCGTGTTTTTCTGCAATACATACTGGGTATTGTGAACAATGTGGAAAGGATCAAAACCATGTCAGAATGCAGGGAACCTGGGAAATGCTGCTCTCATGACTTCCAGTCAGCCAAGACATAACTTGTATCTACTGGAATGTCTTAGGCTTCCCCTTTCATTGCAAGCCTCCTGGCATAGAAGGGGATTTCTGTGACATTCCTCTCTTGCTATGGTAAATAGTACCATAATGATCCTATCTCTGTCAGGGAAGGGGGATGTAAAAAAGTTTTAGGCATGCTGCACTCTGTATTTATCTGGGCTGTGCCAGACGTTAGTACTCTTTGAACCTCCTACACTCCACGAAGCATGAATCCACCCTTTCCTGCTTCCAATGCCATCCCAGGGTAATAAAAGAGAAGAGATTTGAGAAGTGCATGGTGGGAGTAAAGCACCAATGCTTGTAACAAGTAATCTGAACCAGTAGGGGAGGTGGAGGGGGTTATAGACATAAAGGCAACCTATTATTTCCTCTCTTGCTCCTTCTTTAGAAACCACTTGTTTGTCTTTCTCAGGTTTTACTCCCTTCCTCTTTCTTCTGAGCTAATATTAGTGTGTGAGAGTGTGAGTGATGACTCTATAATGGCCACATGTATGTCTGTACTCACAATGGCTTTATTTCCCAGCACTAATAAATCTTATGTATCTTTATTCTCTCAAACAGCAAAAGTGGGTGGCATCCAAGACTGCAGGAGGAAGAAGGGGGGGGGACCCCAAGATGCCAAAAAAGGAGAATTGCTTGATTAAGAAATCCAAATCGGTTTATTAAAAAGAGGAAAGAAGCCCAACACGTTTCGGCCACTCTGGACTTGGCCTTCGTCAGGGGCTAAAAATTAAAACATACATAAAACCCAATCATGTCTGAGGCCTTACTTTGCATTACAGTCCTCCTAGCACAGATGGTGACCTCTGTAACACCCTCTAAACTATGGTAAGAAATGCCCTAGTGGTCCCATAACTCTCAGGAAAGGTGTGGGGTGTAAAAAACAGGTCTTATGCCTGATCTGCTCTGTATCTGTCTACGTTGTGTCAAAGCTTAGTGCTCTCTAGATTCTCCTAGAATCTTCAAGGCATGGGTCAGTCCTCTCATATCTGCATTGCCACTCTGGAATCAAAAGAAAAGGGATTTGAGAAATGAAGAAAACCCAGTTCATTCCCAGATTGCAGAATTAATGACCATGTCTTCGCTTCCTAGGATGCCTAAGGGATGGCCTCAGCAAGTCTGTCCCCTTTTAGTGTTGGTTTTAACCATCAGTTTACAATGAAGTGCGTATTTTGAACTAGTTTGAATTTAAAAAAATGAATACATAAATAAATATATATGGAATAATCAAACTATGGCTGCATTCAGATCTTCCTAGTGTTTCCTTACCAGTTGATTATTGCATTTTATGTGATCTTTCACATGACATAAAAGCTACTACTGGAAATCTAGTGGAATCTAGCAGATGGTTTGTACTCATTTCCATATTAATTGTTTCCAGAAAAAAACAACCTGTTTGGAACTCTGAAAATTTGGAATAGCATGAGAGTTTTATATTTTTTCCATGGTTTTCATGGATCACACCCCTACCACTTATATGACAAACCTTTGGCCAGTGTGGTGTAGCAGTAAGAGTGTTGGACTAACCCCCTGGGAGACCAGGGTTCCAATGCCCACACAGCCATGAAGCTCACTGGGTGACCTTGGGCCAGTCACTGCCTCTCAGCCACGGAGGGAGGCAATGGTAAACCCCCTCTGAATACCGCTTACCATGAAAACCCTATTCATAGGATTGCCATAAGTCAGGATCGACGTGAAGGCAGTCCATTTGCCATACTGCATGGTGAAACATGGGGAAACAGGAGCACACATCCATGGAAAGGGTAAGGGGGTGACATGCCAAATGATGTTTGTTGCTGTGTCACACCATGCCCACTGGTGTGAATGAAATTTAGTGCAATATGGTGCTATAGCAATGAAAAAGCCAAAGATCCATAATGCAACAGGTAATGCAGTGTAAAAGAAGTATTAGAAATTGGGACAGAAGTGTTAGCATTATTAGCAGGAAAATGAATGCAGCTTATGATATACTGTTCATGATCGATGTTCTAACAGAATTACTACTCTCATGGAATTGGCACTTTCCATCAATGACTAATTAATTAGTATATGTGAGAAAAAAAATTGGACTGGTAAATACCACATACCATCTAACCCTTTTCTTTCATTCTTATCTCTGTGACCAAATTGATATCTACATCTCCACTATTCAGCTTTCAACCTCTGGAATTTAATTACAGGCTCAGCCAACTCTGTGTAGGGTGGTACTGCAGTGGGGTTGGGGAGATTAGCAAGGCCTCAGAAGGAGTTAAACCAAGACAAAATTAGTTTTTAATAAAAGCTTTTGTAAGGCAACAATATCAAGATTCCTTGAGAAGCTGGAGAACAATTAAAAACAAATGAAGATATTGTCGAAAAATGTTTCCAGCCTATCATGAATGTTTGCTACATAAGGCAAGGATTAGCATGAAGCATTTCCATCTCTGTTTAGGCCCACATCTGCACAGCTTCCAGCCCTTAGAGTTCAACTTCTTCTTCTGTAGTCTTATGGCTTGTCCCTTCTGCTGTCAGTCGTTTTTTATTTATCCCACAGCACTCCAACCCCATCTCACTCTCTGAAAAGCTCTGCCAGTTTTACTTATATTATTTCTACACCCCTGTCCCAGCTCCAATCAGAAGGAAATCCAAATTCTGTTTAGGTTTCCCTTCTCCCCCGAGTTTGAATTGAGTTGAACTTGAGCCTGATGGGAAATTTTTTTTTTTCAATAATTTTTATTCAGATTTTCATAAAACATACAAAACAAAATCATAAAACATTCAAAGACAAAAAACAAAATCAAAAGTAGCTAAACAAAAAAAAAAAAAAAGAAAAAAAAAACAAAAATAAAAAATAAAGAGTAAAATATTGACTTCCCATTTGTCAAAGATCAAATCAGTTATAAGTCTATAATATATAACAATCCTGTCTCTTAAGTCATATTATAAAATCACTTTCCTCCAGTAGTTATCTTACTTAATCATCAAATCTCATAAACATTACTTTATTCTTTCCACAAAAAGTCAAAGAGAGGTTTCAATTCTTTAAGAAATATATCTATCAATTTTTTTTTCCAGATAAGCATATCGATTAATCCATCTCATTACTAATTATGATAATCTTATTGTCATAACCATAGTCAAAATAAACATTTCAATTAATCCATCACATCAGAATCTGTTAGGTTCAGTAATTCCAGTAGCCATTGTTCTATTATCCCTATTAGTTCCATTTTCCATCTTCCATCTTCAGTAGTCTTGTTAAGTCCAGTAATTTCAGTATCCAATCTTCCATTATCAGTATTCCATAATAATCTTGCTGTCAAAGCCATAGTCATATAGTAAGAGTCTGATGGGAATTACCTCTATCCCAAATATTTTCTTGCCATCCATTCTGAATAGGTTGCTGAAATACTGCTGTAAAATCATATCTCTGTTCTTTTTTTCAAAATACACTGGGTCATCTCTTGAAAGTTTTTCCATTGTCACATGGCTGCAGTTAATTCCATAGATTTTCTCTATATTGGGCTCCATCACATCATTCCAGTCCAGAAGATTATCCATGCCATTGATAACTTTATCTCTAGAATCTTCATTAATTTCTTCAGAGATAACATTGAGTTCCAAACAATAGATTTTATTTCTAAAGTCCATAGACTCCAAATCTTGTTCCTGTTCCACGTTTGTTCCAATCTCCGGGATCTCCTCTCTCACAGGGACCCCTGTTCCAGTCTCCAGGGTCTCCTCTCTCACAGGGACCCCTGTTCCAGTCTCCAGGGTCTCCTCTCTCACAAGGACCCCTATGTCTTTAATCTCCTGTGTCTCCAAACAATAGATTTTGTTTCTAAAGTCCATAGACTCCAAATCTTTTTCCTGTTCCACGTTTGTTCCAATCTCCGGGGTCTCCTCTCTCACAGGGACCCCTTCCAGGGTCACCTCTCTCACAGGGACCCCAATATCTTTAATCTCCTGCTTCATTTTACTCAATTCAATTTTCAGCTCCTTACAACCCTGTCGCAGGTTTTGTTTCGTTATCTCAATCTCATCCATTATTTTCTGAAACATAGTTATTTCCAGATTCTCAGCCACTTTCTTAATTGCCATTTTAAAAGAAAAATATAGGAAAACCACTTCTTATTTCAGCAACAATTGGGTTAATACTCCAAACTTGGTGACATCACAGTATAAACAGAGCAGACAGCCTTATCTCTCCATGCTTAAGTAAACAAAATGCAGTTCCCAGGATCGAAACAATTAATGGCGGTCGTCAGGAAACAGATTCGTCAAAATAAAATAGACCAAAAAGAGAGTAGTCTCAGACAATATAATATTCTTCAAAATAAAAATCTGGAATAGAAATCCCTCTTCTGTGTATATCTTTAGAATGCAAATCCAGGACAGCTTTTTGCAACAAAAACAGAGATAAGCTATTAATTAGTGAGTAGCAGAGAGAAGTTATGGCTCCCCAGTGAGATGTCAAAAACCGATCAATCTGGCAAATCTCTTTTAAACAGCAACAATTTAAGTCAAGTAAAAGAAAAATATAGAAAGAAGGGTGCTTGCCTGTTAGTGCGTTCTCTCTTAGAAGATAAGATGAACGTTCGCTTTATCAGATAGAGCTTGTTGTTGAAAATCCGTCCCACCTTCGTCGGCTGGACCTCGTCCCATAAATTAATGAGATCTGGTCGTCCCAACAAAAATAGGCTTTGAGGTTAATCTCTTCGTTTCTCCCTACCCGGGAGAAGTTTAATCAGTCAAAAAAAAAAAAATCTGACTGATATATCTGAATAAGCTTCTTTAGAGGCAGGAGCCCGTCTCAAAAGCAGGCACAGGCTAAGTCACCCTTCCCGGAAGTCCGAGCCTGATGGGAAATTTTGACTGACATGGAGAGATTAGCCTGTATAACAATCAGCAACCATTTACATCCTCAAACCAAAACACAAAATTACTAGGGGAAAAAAATGTTCACATGGTTTTACTTCTGTTACACTGTTTTATGTTTTGGTGTGGAATACCAAGGACATAGAGGAAACTACAAAATCATCTATTATTTAAAATTGTCTTCGTATTAGATGCTCTCTGCTGTTCAATTCAGGCCTCAAAACAATAATGTAGCATTTGGGGCAAAAGATGCAACCCAGCAACCCAGCACTGGAAGCCAAAATGGAGAAGATCTCCACAGCCACCATGTGTTTTCCTCTGGTGCTCAGGTAAGTTGGAATAAAGGACAGCCAAACACTGCAAAAGACCAACATGCTGAAGGTGATGAACTTGGCTTCATTAAAACTGTCGGGCAACCTCCTGGATAGAAAAGCTACAGTGAAGCTGAGGATGGCAAGGAAACCCATGTAGCCCAAGACAGAATAGAACATGAGGACTGACCCTTCATTACACTGTAGTACAATTTCATCAGTCATGGTGTGCACATCTGAATCTGGAAATGGAGGAGAGGTTGCCAGCCACAAAGTGCAGATCCCTACTTGAATACTGGAGCAGGAAAGGACAATGGAATAAGCCAGTCTTTTCCCCACCCATTTCCTCATCTTGGATCCTGGCTTGGTGGCCATGAATGCCAAAACAACACAGATGGTTTTGGCCAAGATGCTGGAGAGGGCCACAGAGAAGATGGTGCCAAAAGCAGTTTGTTGGAGAAGGCAGGTCACTTTATTAGGCCTTCCGATGAACATCAAAGAGCAGAGGAAACACAAGAGGAGGGTGATGAGGAGAATGTAGGTGAGGCTTCTGTTGTTGGCTTTGACTATGGGAGTGTCCTGGTGCTTAATGAAGATGCCAAGCACCAAAAGTGTGACCAGAGTCAACAAAAGTGCACAGAAAATTGAAACAATGGCAAAAGTTTCATTAAAAGCAAGGAAGTTTAGAATCTTAGGAATGCATTGATCCTTTCTTTTGTTTGGAGATTGATCTTCTGGACAACTGACACACATTTCCATATCTGAAAGCAAACAAGCAATATATGCCAATTTAAAAACAACCAAAATTGTTCTTAGGTATTGTTTTATCATGAATCCACATAATCTAGATTAACAACAGAATTTTTTGGAATGTTCCCTCCAGATGCTTCAAAAAGAAAAGGCAGATATCAAATCTGTTTTTATTTCTCTCATGGATAGTTGTTTTCTAGGGCCTTTGTCATCTTCGCTCCTCTTAGAATAACAAGCACAATGGCACTGACATGAGTCCAAAACCTTTGGAGCCAAAAATGGTGAATTTGATGTGAGACTTCATCCTCTTCACAAACTAACTCATTCCTCAAGGAGAGTCCACAATTTCTAAACTAGTTCACCATTCTTTCAAACTCTTTTGTCATTCTCTCTTGATTCTGTGATATCTTAGTGGTTTGTGGACATTCTGTCCTACATTCCTACTACATATTATGCTTGAACATCTCTGACAGTTATCACAACATTGTTTTCTCAAAAAAGATTAAACAAACCTCTGAAAAGTACTTATCAAACCACTGCATCACAAGAGGTGGGAGACTGTGCTTTTGTGAATAGGACAAAAGAAAGGACTATGAAGGGGTCACATGAGCAAGGAGGAGAGGGGGAAGCTGGAGCAACTTAAAAGTATGATTACCCCTTCTTCCTCCCTTCTTCAGCATCAGCTCAGCATCTGCCAAACACAGAATGAGACAGTGTGAGCTTAGCTGGTCTCTTGTTTTTGAGGGCCATATAGGCATGTTTAACTTCCATGGTCTAGACTGGGTTAGTGGCTGGAGCTTTGGGGGGAAGGGAGGGGTGTGTTCTACACAGATTCATAGCTGATTTAAAGAGTGTTTGTCATACTCATGGTAGACAGCTTCACTGAGGCATTTAGGAGGTAGGAGTCTTCCTTAGGTCTTTTCTTTTAAGTTTGTGAGGTTTGAGGGAATAAGGACAGGACTTCCACTTGAGACCTACCCAAATCACCCATACAAAGCCATGAGGTTCTGAGGGCCTTGTGGACTTCAGAACTTTGCCAGCACTTCAGTGTGTGGGCTGTGAGGGGCCATTGAGGAAAGGAAGTATAGCCAGTGGCTGTGAGTCAGAGCAGACCAGCCAGTTAAGGTGAGTAAAAAGGAAAAGATACACTACACCAGTATTCATACTGCCACTGGAGGGAGCGAGTTTCTTGTTACACTCAGTAATACATATTTGGAGAGAAAAAAATCTTCTGTTTTGATGATCCAGTCTACATTTTAATCACAGTGTGTTGTTTTCTCAGGGCATTTCAATCACTTTGATTTTTTTACACATTTCTATGCCTTCCTACACAACTGATAAATATCAGTTGCGTATGGCCAGTACCCATGGGTGGCAGAAACCCTCTCCAGCCAATGATCCTTGGACTGATACAATCTTTGCTAGGGTGTGTATGCTATTTTCCCCACTCTAGTCTTTCCTGGGCATCCATACTCTTCTTTTCACTTTGCCCCTCTGATTCCTGTTGCAGCTACTCCAAAATGGCAGTCTGCCCTTGCGGAAGAACCACTGTAGGCATCATTCTGAAATTTTGCAGGCTTCGTCCTTTCAGAAGGGGGGAACCATGCTTTCAAATGTTATCAAATTCTGACAGAAATGAAAAAAAAAGTTGTACACTTTTCTTCTGTAAACAAGCAAGCAAACTTTGAAGGTGCCAGACATGGAAATTGGCTGTATCGCCGTAGGGTTTGGCAAGCTTAATCCAATCTGAAAGGGCACCTTTGTAAATTTCATCCACCTTGGCAAAAAGGGGAGGAAGTTATAGCTGGTTTTCAATATGCTGTCATTTTACACAGTGAGGCTTGGAACTCAAAACACACAGTGAAGCAGCAAGAGTACATAGCAACCCAGAAACAGATTGGAATTTTTAAAAATGCACAGATACAGGGTGAATCTTGGGTATTGGACACACACCTTTAACAACTACTATTAATGGAAGGTTTTTTTATATTTTCCAGAGCATATGCCCAGCCATAATTACATCAGAGTTATCTGGGAAATTATGCTATTATATATTAGCCTCCTTTGCTAATATGTATTTCCTTTGAGATGCTTAACAGGAAACATTAACAAAAACCATGTCCTTATTCACTAATAGGTAAAAAACTTTGCAGTTTAAGAATGTACCTATAGCCAACAGATATTTCTATCAAACTTTTAAAAGCAGGGAAATTGGGCAGCTATAGTGAATGCACCAGGGGAGCAGGAGACCATCTCTGACATATTGTACTCTTCTACAAATTTGTAAAAATACAAACACAATTTGGGTTGGTCTTTCACAGTACCAATCCACTTCCTGTGTAGTCCAAAAGGGGTCTTGTTTCCCCCCTCTTTTTTTTACACTTTGAACTCTCGAATCTCTCTGACTGTTTTGCTTATCACCGTGAAAATTTAGAGTGTTGTTAAGCAAGCTTTCTGAATTCAGGACTTTAAGGTTTGTAATGCTTTGTTTTGAAATGAGCTTATAGGAAGCATCAGAATGGCATGGGGGTATTTTTAATTTAATATTGCGGAATGTGAGAAATCCATGCTGGCTATAGTATACAACCACTCTCGTGGCTGTATAATAAACAGTGAGGACAAAACCTAGTACCATAATGTATTGAAATCACAAAGCTAAGGACAGCAAAACTCACAAAAGAGCAAATATATATTTTGGTATATCGTAAGTTAACATGTCCTACCCTTCTCATTTGAGACCATCCCATCTGGGCATGCAGCACAATCGTAGCAGCAAAATTTCTTTCCCTCCTTCTTTTTCTTTCCATAACCAGGAGGGCATTTGTCATTACACACAGACAGGGGTGGCACCTATCCAAAATGTAGGATGATGATGATGATTGAGGAGGAGGAGGATCAAAAATACTTGGGAATTTGTACCAGATATGTACCAGTAAATGGAATGGCCAATTATATGGAATCCAAGATCTATAAGTGTGCAAGTGATGTATTCACTGGAGGAATGTCTGCCAGACTAAGCATTACACACATGAAGTTCCTGCTGTCCTAAACATCTTACACACCCAAAGTTAGAATGTCCATATAATGCCAAGAAATAGAACAAATTTGCTTAGCATTCATTCTAATGTTGCTAACTAGAGATTTGCCTCAAAGATTTCACAAGAAATAATGGCAAGCTACATTATCTATCCTCTGTTAGGCACTGGCCCTTGTTAACTGACTCCAGAAAGGATTATTTCCATGGATTATTTGTTTACTGTCATTTGTGTTATTTTTAGTCTGCCTTGTAGACTAATGTTCACTCTATGAGGCATAAAAGCATATAGCAAATAAAAACACAATGCCAAAAATCTCAAATACTACACAAAATACAGTCAAGGCAAAAAAAGCAAACAGTGTTTTTGCACTCCTCCACACTATTAAAAGGACAATTTCATTAACAGGATAGATTTGTGCCTGTTCCTAAACTGGCGTAAATCTCTTCCTGATTTGGGTATGAATTCATGCCTTTTTTCATCCTACTCCAACATTTCCACAAAATGCCCCTGACCAGGTATCAGCAACTCTGTCAATTTCAGCTTCTCTCCATTTCTTATTTTTCCTTTCTTCAGTTCCATTCCCCACGTTTCCACATCAGTTGTATTTATGTCCTCGTTTCACAGATCAGTCCTGAGACATGAAAGGCTGTGTCATCTATGCCAGTTTAAGTTAAACCAGAGTAAAGTATGCCAGATCTAAACCTCATTCAGGAGTGAGGAATGAGATTTCTGATTAAGGCCTTGAAGCTTTGATTATGGCTTTATTGATTTCTTTGTATGAACTTTTGAAATGTCTAATCATGAAGAAAATTGTTTTTATTGGGACTTTGGGTCAAAGTAGAATCCAAAGTAGTGTTTAAGCATGAGATGTATTTTAAGGAACTATGCTCTGACGAAAAATGAAACTACCAGATGCTGACAGTTTGTTCAAGCTTCGTCAGCAGTTACAACTGCAGAAGTAGCAGACGAAACTTAGATGTATCTGGGGTGCTAATATTAAATTCTGTCTACGTGGATTTGGGGACTTTCCGAGACATGTGACAAAGGGGTTGGGCTGAGATGTATCTAGAGAGGCAAGGCCGAGATACATCTATATACCATCTGATAGGAAGGGGCAGGGGTCTAGATTTGTCTATATGTGTGATGTCAAATTGATTATAAAAGGCTAAGCATTACCTGTTACTGGCAGAGTGGTTCTTAGCAGCTGCTCTCCCAATGGCACTATTGGTTTTGTATTGTCTCAATAAACTCTGTTCCTTGGAGCACACTCAATTGTCTTGGGAAGTTTTTCCTTCCACAGGAGCAAGGCTACTGCCAGCTGGACCGGCTCAAGCCTGGCAGTGGGCAAACAAGCCTGGTTTGTTCCAGTGTAAGCCCTCCCTTTGGTCCCCCTGCCACTCCCGTGGAATGCCAATTTTTCAGAGCTGAGCCAGGATGGGTCAGGGCAGTGTATCCTAATACACATAATAATATACCATTTTTTGTATGCAGTTTTGCCTAATGTACACATTATTGCAAAGCAATTTCCCCTAATATAACGCATTTTGTATGTTATTTTTACCAATATGTGCATTTGTATGCACACTTTATCCTAGTATATACATTTTTGTACAAATTACTTGGCTGGAGAACTGCAATATTCACATATTGTTCATGCATCATTTTGGAGAGTGCAAATTTGGTAGGTTCCTCTTTAAATTTGAACTAATTTGAATTTCTCTGCCGTCCCTATGACTGACATGCCTCACTTTGGTCCTATTCTTGTTGGAGCTCTGACAGCAGTATGGCCAGGGCTATGACTGTTTCAACACTGAGTCCTTTAAATGGATCAGATGAACATTGGATATCATCACAGTTCAAGAGAGGATTGGAAGTAGTGTATGGCCCCTGGGATGTCCTTGCACAGGCTAATAGATTGCAGTCTTAATCCTTAAAACACTGTATGCTCTTGCATACAATTAAAGAACAAATCCAAGATGCAGCAGACTGAAAACAATCTAAAATTTTTAGTGGCAGAAAAATGAGGAGGTCCTCTGAAGCAGATAGCATGAGAATGTTCATAAGGGTGAAGGAGGTGCATCAAATTGTGGCAGTCTCCACTGAATATTCACCAACTGCATATTTATTTTAAGAATCCATATCTTCCATTTGCCAACCCAACACATTCCAGTGAATTCCCAATTAAATTATGGATTATGTGAAGAAATAATATGTTGACAGTTATTTCCTCACTTTACTCAAGTCTCTGTGTCATTCGATTCTGTCCTCATCAATGGTGAGCTCTTTGCCAGGAGGGGCCTGGGGATCCACGTTTCCCACTTTGACCCTGATGTAGGAGTTATTTGGGAAAGTGACCAAGTTTGTAATATCAAATCCAGCTGCTAATTCTCCCAGTTCATTAAGTGTAATTTCATCTCCAGCGCTGTTGTTGAATGAGATCCTCTGAAGAAATGAGTGCAGCTAGAGAGAGAGAGAGAGAGAGAGAGAGAGAGAGAGAGAGAGAGAGAGAGAATCAAATAAGTTTACAGAGTGTTGTAAAATTCTCATTAAGATTATTTAAATAGGTTTCCTGGCTGGACTTAATTATATTCTTCTACGAGAGGCCATTTACAATTTGCAGAGGCCATTTACAATTTGCAATGGACGGTATTCAACTTTGAACAGTGAAAATTCAAGAGTTTTGGGTATCACTGAAAGAACTTTGAAGAGGTTCTGTGGTGGAGAAATAAGTTTCTTATAAATACATGTACTATGAATATTATTATTTTGCATTGGCAAGAAAGGAAAGTAGTATGAGAAAATGACCACAATAGAAACTAGATGCTAATATTTGACAGAAATTTAGTAGTAAATGCCATGCTGGATGTTCCATGTCATAGCACTGTCCTGTCCCAAGGCTGCGACAGTTGGGTTTAGTGTCTGAGGATACTTTACCTGCCAGGGTTCTACATTACGGGGAGACAGTCTTCCCCTGACCTCCATCAGTTTGTGTTTGGAACTAGATGAGTACATGGTATGCAAGGCGTGTGCCTGAGCATAGACAGCATTGTAGATACTGTAGCTGTGGCCAGTCATGCTCATTTCAAAATAAGGTGCAGGAAGGCTCTCCAGCATCTCTTCTCCAGTACATGTGGTACCGATGAATGTAGATACAGTGGAGTTTGACAATGAACACCCAAATGCTTGTTGCCAGAAAACTTTGATAAAATTATCTCCATTTGCCCAAGAAGGATTGACAATCTGAAGAAATTCTTGGAAGTCTTGATGTTCTTTGGAGTGACCTGTGAAGGAGAATCATGGAACACTTGTATATCAACGTCAATGACTTTTTGAAAGATATCTAATCTGAAATCAATTTGGGCTGTCGCTATCCACACTTTTGCTGCAGAGATCTTGTACTGAGGATATATTAGTTGAATTATCCCAGTTGCTGCCATAGAATTTCCTAACCATGAAATAGCTTCACTTTCTCCATATATGATGACTGCATTGGCTTTGCTTCTCATGAAAGCTGGGAAACTAATCTGTCCAATATTCATCAAATCACGTATGTTATTGGGGAAATGCAGAGCGTTTATAATACTTTGGGTAAATGCTGAACAGATTCCATTCTCAGAAAGCATCGGCTGTATGGTTTGGAAGAAACGTTCTCCACCTTCGTCATCCATAGCAATGAGACCTACCCATTTCCAGCTGAAATGCAGAAGTAACTTGATGATTCCTTGATACTGGAGGCTTTCATTGGGGACCATGCGGTAAAATGAAAGGAAATTCATTGGATAACTCACTGTTGATTCAAATGAGCCATATGAAATCTGGGAAGAGGGGATGGAATCCATTATTTTATATAGAGAACAGGAGATTATTATATTATAATTCATCTAATTATTTCGTTACTATACAGGTCTATTTATCCCTAATTTAAGTCATTTCAGGAAACACAGATATTCTTGGGTAAATTATCCTCTAGATATACACTTGTATCATTTTTTTGAGAAACTCTCCTTCACACAATCTCTGGAACTTCCCCATCTTGTGCACATCTTTGGATATGTCAATTAAACTTGAAAGCAACTCCACATATTTAAACACCATTTGCATTTTTTGCATTGTAAAGTTCAAACATTATGAATAATGAAATTGGTACTGGAAAAAGAGAGAAGAGTGAGTTACAGCAGACATTAAGGGAAATTCTCATTGTTCCCATACTCAGATCCTACCTGTGGAATCTTGTAAAGACCTAAGATGTCTGCCATGCATGATGAGGTTATAGAGCTCAGTCCCCCAATGACTCCCATTACATTTCTCTGGATGCCACATTTGTAGTTGGGTACAAACTGATGCAATTTAAAGAGCAGGTCCAGAGTGGTACGGTAGGTCATCCTTGAATCAGAGTAGCTGACATAGATGTGGAACCCAAGAGTGACATTGGGCAAAATTTTGGGAGTCTCATTTATTTCATCAATGGCAAACACCAGGGCGAGGATGTGTTGGTAGAACTTTGTCTCCACACTGCAAATAAATGACTTTCTATTTTATGGAAGAATAAATATGACACATAGGTGGCATATGTTTGAATGAAATAAAATCTACCACTTCCACACACCCTTTCTAGAGTAGAAAGATTTAACTCCTGTGTATTATAACCACACAAGAAAACAATTGAATCATAAAAAGTTACTGTTTCCAAATATCAAATTCCCAGTTAAAGCATGATCTATAACAGGAAATGGGGAACATGTGACTCTCCAAATGATGTTGGACTCCAACATCCATGAGACCCAATCACCATGGGCAATGGACATAAATGATGGTAGCTGTAGTGCAGCAACATCTCGAGGGCCACAGGTTAGCCACCCCAGGTCAATATGCACTATTATCAGCAATCCATCCTTTTTTTAAAAAAACAACAACCTTCTACTGTATATTTTTAAAGCAAAGTATTCTGCAGTTGTCTTACAAATAGAAACAATCAGCAAAATACAATGAAAGACAATTTCCTTACAATGGGATGTTAACATAAAAATGAGCAGGCTGTTGGTTGAAACGAATTTTTGGGAAAATGTAATGGATATACGATGCCATTCCACCGATGAGGAGATCAGCAGGTTCATACCATTCATGTGGAATATGAACAGGATTACTTCTCATGCATTTCACATCATGCATTTTGCACACTATGTTTGAGAGCACCACCAGCACCACCAGCACCCTGATGGCAAACCCGTCTCTGAACATGAACACTCCTGTGCCTCTCAGTCTACAGGCTGATTTGAACAAGATAGATTGAGTAGCTGCTGCCTCTGCTAGTGCAGTACGCAAAGGGGCATGTATCCACCTTATTCTTAAATTAAACAGCTTTACACAAGCATGCCTTGAATGCCAGTTAAGAAACAGCAACCTGAAAACCCGTGCAAGGAAAGATGGAAATGGCTCAAGCTCACAGAGCCCTGCCTCTCTCCTATTCCTAATCTTAGCTGGCTATGTAACAGTGAACGACTGGCAATCGTTTCAGGCTTGCTTGCTGACCCCCACTCTACCTTCTAGAAAGTCATTGGAGCTTTGGCCACTCAAATGCATTATAGTGATTTAGATAATTACAGGGGAAGCTTCAATATCTCTGGACTGCTACAAATATGTTTGTTTCAGAAATGCTGAAGCAAACATGTTTGTTACCTCATGGAAGCATAGAGCTGAACGGGACTTCTGAGGTCATCCAGCCTACCATCGGATTCTGGGGAATCCAGAGGCACAAAATCCCCATAGCTGGAACTCAAATCCCATTTTTAAATCTCTTTGTCTAAATATCCTTTGTGATGATGACACTCCACCCTTATCTGGCAATAGAAATGAAATTATTTTTTTTAATCGGATGAACTTATAAGAAACTTCCATTAAAAATTAACACTTTTAAAAACACTACTATTGGAAATGCCCTCTAGTATAGATAATATTAACTGAGCCCTCTTTCCCAACCCATGGTCTGCAATAATTACTATACCTTGGAAGCAGCATTGGAGAGGATTTCAACCATGATAGGATACAGGGAGCCTGGAAAATCTACTGGCCTCCCTTCATGCCTGGTGTACACCATATCTTTCAAGGATCTACCAAAGCTTAGGACCCTCTGATGTTGTTCTCCTCCCCAAGGCATTTAAGAGTCCTTTTCTGTGTTCTATACCACCCCAGTCATACAAGCACAAGAAGAGAGGTTCACCCAGAGAGGTTGCAGAATGGTTTGAATCCTCTAGATCTCCTTCTCTGTCTTGATTGGAACATGTGTTTTGGATCCACCTCAATTAGTCTATTGAGGTGTGTGAAGCAAATAGATTATACTGTTATAGGCCAAATTGACACCATACATTCATTCTACTACTATTCCACTTTAAAAGTCCTGGTGTCCCTCAAAGAATCCTGGGAAGTGTAATTTGTGAAGGGCGCTGAGTGTTGTTAGGTGACCCCCATTGCCCTCACAGAGCTATAGTTCCCAGAGGTCCCTTCAAGGACTGATTGTTGAACTCTCAGCAACCTTCGCAAGTTATGAGTTTGTTTTGACATTATGGGGTTAACTTTCTATACTTGACCTGTCTGGGGCTCAAATTGGAAACTGGAAAATTCATGTAAGTTGTGCAAGTCTGCTGTTGGGGGAAAGAACTGCCAGGGACTGGCTTTGAGAGTTAGATCAAGATTGGATCTTAGAATGACAGAATAACATATGGCCGGGCTGGAGGGCATACAAATGGCAATCCTGAGGTAAGTTTATAATTTTAGGAACTATGTCTAGATAGGGAAAATGGATGGCGTTTAACCTTTTGTTTCTTTGTTCTCTTGCACCACTGGTGGGAGGTGCTGGTTTTCTGTAAATTTTCCTGTATCAAACCCTTGTGCTAAGAACTATTATCTATCATTTTAGTAAACATTTAACTGTGTTCCATGAAAGCCATTTATGCACCACCCATGTCTGAAAGCTAAGTTACATACTACTTTGAGTTGTTCTTGGGGATTTTAAGTTGATTGGTAAAAGCAGCCTTGTAGAAAAATTACTCTTCTCCGTGATGGCAGGAGAAAGGACCAAAGGGAAGAGTAATCAAGCAGAGGGGAACACTCTGTTTTGACCGGATCTCCCTTCCCTGCATAGCACAGGACACAGGGTGCATCTAGGGTGCCATGACATGGTGTAAAGAGTAGGCTCGATTCAAGGTGCTGGTTTTGACCTATAAAGCCTTACACGGCTTGGGACCACAATACCTGATGGAACACCTCTCCCTATACGAACCCACCTGTACACTACATTCAAGATCAAAGGCCCTCCTCCGGGTGCCTACTCCAAGGGAAGCTTGGAGAATGGCAACAAGAGAGAGGGCCTTCTCAGTGGTGGCCCCCAAATTATGGAATTATCTTGTTGACGAGGTGCGCCTGGCGCCAACACTGTTATCCTTCCGGCACCAGGTCAAGAGTTTCCTCTTCTCCCAGGCATTTTAGCATGTGTTTTATATTGTTTTAAATTTTAAAATTGTGTTTTAAATTGTTTTTTTAAAAAGATGTATTTTAAATTGTATTTGTTTTTAGTTACTGTATACTGCCCAGAGAGCTTCGGCTGTGGGGCGGTATACAAGTATAATAAATAAATAAATAAATAAATAAACAAATAAATAAATAAATAAATAAAATCTGGTTTCACTACTGCTTTGCCATTTAGCTATGGACCTTCCGTGCCTGAGACATCCCAAACTGCATCCTTATTTACCTATAAACTATTCTTTCACTGCTGTCAGAAATACAAATCAGAAGACTGGCTGGGAGATCCAGTCATTGTCAGGAAGGGAGTGTGGATGTAGAAAAAGTTGTAATGTCTTATGTATGCTGTTATCTGGGATGGGTAACCCAAAACTTAGCACCCCCTGTTCCTGCTACATTTCTCGAAGCACAGATCAGTCTATTTCTGATTCCTGTGCCACCCCAGATTCATATGTCAGATAAGATTTAAGAAGCACAGAGATCTAAATGCATCAGAGAGGTTGCAGAATGGTTAGTAGACTTGGCATTTTTTTCCTTTGCCTATAATGTCCAGGGGATTATTTGAGTGATTTATGCCCTATTTGGACTCCATTTTATTATCCACCTTAATTGGCACCACTGCCTCCTTCACTGGGTGGGTTCTAAGTGTGCATCATGACTTCATGGGCTAGGGTGAGGTGACACAATATTTCCTCACTCCTCTGTTGTCTGCCATAGCTCCTACCAACATTGCTTGATGATGCCTTTAGGAAGGGCCAGCCACCACAGTGACTCTGGAGAGAAGGAAGCAGTGATGGGAGCTGAGGTGAGAGAGAGAGAGAGGCCTCACCTCTGCCTCTTTCTGTTGTACCCACATTTGGCTTCATCGCAGGCCATGGTGAGATGCCACCCCCCAGGCACAGACACACACACACACATACGCAAACACATACACAGCCCTTTCACCAATTTCACGTTATTATTAGTATTAGTATTAGTATTAGTATTAGTATTCACATAGTCCCAATTCCTTTGAATTTATTTCTATTTGTATTTATTTGATATTTCAGTATAGAATACCAAGAAAATAAAGAAACCTACAATCACATTTATTTAGATTTTTTTTTAGATTTTTCTTCGCATTAGATGCTCTTTGGTGTTTAACTCAGGCCTCAGGACAATAATGTAGCATTTAGGTAAAAAGATGCAACCCAGCAACCCAGCACTCGAAGCCAAGATTGAGAAGATCTCTACAGCCACCATATATTTTCCTCTTGTCCCCAGGTAGGTTGGAATAAAGGACAGCCAAACACTACAAAACACCAACATGCTGAAGGTGATGAATTTGGCTTCATTGAAACTGTCTGGTAACTTCCTGGCTAGGAAAGCAACAGTAAAACTGATAATGGCCAGGAAGCCCATGTAGCCAAAAACACAATAGAACATGGAGACTGAACATTCATTACACTGCAGAACAATTTCTTCAGTCATTAAATGAGTGTCCAAATCTGGGAATGGAGGAGAGGTTGCTAGCCACAAAACACAGATTCCCACTTGAATACTGGAGCAGGACAGGACAATGGAATAAGCCAGTCTTTGTCCCAACCATTTCCTCATCCTTGATCCTGGCTTGGTAGCCATGAATGCCAGAACCACAGAGATGGTTTTGGCCAAGATGCTAGAGAGGGAAACAGAGAAGATGATACCAAAAGCAGTTTGTCGGAGAAGGCATGTCACCTTATTAGGCCTTCCAATGAACATCAAAGAGCAAAGGAAACACAAGAGGAGGGAAATGAGAAGAATGTAGGTGAGGCTTCTGTTGTTGGCTTTGACTACAGCTGTGTCTCGGGCCTTGATGAAGATGCCAAGCACCAGTGCTGTCATCAGAGAGAATAAAAGTACAGAAAAAGTTGAAATGATTGCCAAAATGTCTTCAAAACCCAGGAAATTTAGTATCTTATGAATGCATTGATTCTTCCCTTTGTTTGGATATTGATCTTCTGGGCAATTAACACAAGTTTCCTTGTCTGGAAAAACAAGCATTGCATGGTGATTTTAAAAATACTAGAAATTATCTCAAGGTTAAGTAATGCCTTGCTAGGAGTCTTCCTAACCTCAAGCTTTTCCCCAGGAAAACGTTCAAATTCTTCTTCCCAATATGCTTTAAAAAGAAAAGTCATGTATCATATCTGGTTTTTTTTTATATGAATGACATGTGGATTTATAATGAACTGATACATTCCAGTTTTATTCAGTGAAATGAGACAATCATTCTGGCAAAAGCCTAAGAACTTTTGAGCCAACAAAGGTGAATTTCATGAGGCATTTCACAAACTGCTTCATTCTTGGGCAAAAGACCATCACTTCTGTCCCAACCTAAAGTCATTTTCCCCTTTTCTTTTAAAGCTGTTTCAACTCAGGCTGTCTTGATTCTTGAGTATCTAATTGTTCATCAGCATCTACTGCTACTTCTATTATAATACAATGAATAAAATGCACTGTGCTTTCAAAATCTCTGAAAGTTGTCCCTTTACCCTTTATCAAAAAGGATTAAATATGTGCATGAAAATAACTGAATTATGTGCTATATACAGAATCTTGCAATATTTCTCATCCTCACATGCTTGTGGGTGGGGGAACAATTTTTCAATTTTTCATGCAGCCTTTCTGGAAGGAACAAGAAGAAAGGTTGATTTAGGGCCATTTGAGCTGCACTGAGAGGGTGATGAAACTGTGTTGGAAACGGAGGAGTGGAGTCTGATCCATTTAGACTATTGGAGCAAAGTCCTACCGAGGAGGATGTCAAGCATTTTTACACCCCCCCAAATCTCAAAGCCACACATTCTTCCCTGTCCCACATACATTTTATACTTCTATTAACTTCCAGAGCCTTGGGGAGGTATTTCTTTCTGTGTCCTGTACTCTGACCAATCAGGTCTCTGCATCACTCATCTGATCCAAATCCACCTTTGCTATGGCAGAGGTGTACCTTCCATGTGTTTCTAAGCAGAAAAGCATATGGCTTGAGGAGGGGGCTGCCTGTGTTCCAGGCCCTGCTAGTAAGGCTCCTACTCTGTTGTTATGAGGGCTATAAGGCAGTGTCAGTATAAAACTTAGTAGGGCTGCCTTGAAAACCAGTCCAAGCATGCTCAGAGCTGTTTCCTTGAAGGGTTCACCCACATAGCCTTAACTAGGCCCCAGGACTGTTTGTCTTCTCTAATTATCTGTTTACTTATTTTTATTTTATTTGCTGAATTTTATTTAACTGAACTGCCTATTTATGTGAGTGAACACCATTGAACACACTGTTAAGTAAAATAAATGTTTTTTACAAATACCATTTTTTTGTTTATTGGATGGGAAGTGGGGGCTTAACATTATTATTTTAAAAATTGTTTTGTAATCTTGCAGCTGTTCACTCTCATTAAAAGTTCATGGAATAAATAGGATAATTATGTTCAGAAAGAAGGGGGAGTGGATTTATTCAAACACATAATGGGATATGTATTTCTCACAACTTGTTGATGCAATTGATGATGGAAATGTTGCTTGCAGCTTGATTTAACCCGTATAAGTGTATTGATTGTTGTTGTCAGTTTGGTGTGTGGAGACTGGGTACAGAGCAGTACTAGTGTGGTGATTGTAAGATGTACTCTGAGGGCCGGCTCCAGGCATGCAGGGGCCCTTGGGCGTCAGCTTGCCCTGTCCCCCCAGTGGGTGGGTGGGTGTGCATGCGTGCACATACACGCACGTGCAGTCCCCCATGGTCCCCCACAGCCCCCCTACCTGTCTAGTCTTTACCATTGCCCTTAATGAAGATGGCGGCCGTGGTTTCCCTAAGGGGAATAAAGCCTCCACCACCATCTTTGTTGATGGCACACATGCGTGCTATGCACACACATGTCTGCCATCAACTAAGATGGTGGCAGCGGCTTCAGTACCTTAGGGAAGCTGCAGCCGCCATCTTCATTAAGGGCAATGCTAAAAAGCCGGCTGACAGGTAAGTGGGGTGTGTGGGGGGTGCGGATCGCGGAAGGCCCCTCAGGGGCTCCTGTAGCTCTGGGGTCCTCGGGCCAGTGCCCAACCTGGCCGCCCTTTAGAACCGGCCCTGTGTACTCTATATGTAAATGATGGGGACTAAACCATTTTATTTAGAACAAACTGGAACACACAATTTGTGCATACAAAAAGCATAGTAGAAGTTAATCTCTTCAACTACCTCAGGGCTTAGCTGTGGATAATCTGACCCTGTATCATCATCATCATCATCATCATCATCATCATCATCATTATTATTATTATTATTAAAAAATAAGTATAAGAATAATATTTATTGAGTTATATGCTGCTTATATGCCAGAATGGCTTTTCTGGGGAACTGTGGGGAAATAGAGAAAAGTGTGGACTTTGGGGGCACATTCTTGAGTCCTGGCTTAACTGTCTGTCAAACTGCTGAAATCCTTCTGCAATACAAAAAAGTTAATTTGTTCACATCTTTCTTGCCTGGAGTGTAATATCGGTTCCTATTCTTTTGGTAAAACCAGGCCTGGAGCTGCTCTCGATTCTGACTGGATTCCCTTAACATTCCAGTGATTATTGTCTGTTGGTGCTAGAGCTAGATATTTTTGTGGTTTTTTTCCCTTGGTATTTTGCTAAATGAATAGCTGTGATTTCCATGTATCATGTGAATGACACGCAAAGAAGAATGTGTATTTCAGGCTGAAGTTACTGTTGTGGAATCATCTTATTAAATACAAACAGATTCCACATTGGGGAGGTGCCACCTAGCCATGGCTTAAAGCAGAAATGAAACAATATTCAATAGTACTTTAAAGGCTATCAAATGTATTATTGTATAAGTTATGTAAAGTATGCCAGATCCAAACCTCATTCAGTAGCAAGGCTATTGCTGGCTGAACCAGCCCAAGCCTGGCAGAGGAAAAAGAAGCCTTTAGAACAGAGTTTGCGTTACACTGGTGTAAGTTCAGCCAGGTTGCCAGATCATGTGACTGAACTGAATGGAGTTGGGATCCAGCATAAGTCCCCCATCCCTCAGTCCCACCCCCACCATTCCCCTTCAATGCCTGTTTTTTGAAGCTTACACCAGCATACATTATACCAGAGTCACCTCAGCTGGCTGAACCCCGGCTGAGCTCTGGCTGAGCCAGGATGAGCAAATTAAGTCAGCATAGCCCAGCTGAACCAGAAACCAGCTGGCTGGGCCTGAGACCTACCAGATCCTAACTCACTCATCCTGGCAGATCTTGGGATGGGATTGACCCTTAGACAAAGTAAGCAGGCAGACAATTGTATGATTGTTTTATAGAAAAACAGAGTGTATTTACAGTATAATGTACTCGTGTAATAAAGTACAGGAAAATGGAAATCCACTTTTTCTATTAGGTATATTATAATGCATTTCTGCATAATTATATAGAGACTTTACTAGATTAATAAAGGAATATATACTATAATTTTCCATTAATATACTTTTAAAATTTCTTTTGTTCTCTTGGATTAATATGCATCTGAAAGAATGAATAAAAAAGAAAATGTATATATTTTTCCTTGGTAAAAATCAATACATTGTTATCTATATAAAAAATGAGAACCATAATAATTTAAAAACACCCACAAAGTGAATGATAAGAAACTTGCAAAAGAGCTGCTCGCTTTTTGCTTCAATAGCATGGATAGTTTGATCTAATATAACATAGCATGTCCTACCCTTCTCATTTGAGATCATTCCATCTGGACATGGAACACAATCATAGCAGCAAAATTTATTCCCTTCCTTCTTTTTCTTCCCATAACCAGGAGGACAGTAGTCATTACAAACTGAAAGGGGTGGCACCTATCCAAGGATATAGGCAGAGTTTAGTATTAGGTAAATGTTCTGAGGAAGTCATCTTACATCAGGTAATAGCCAAAGCCCTCTCTATCCTCACAATCCTGCCAAGCATTCTCTGTGGGGCAGCTACTAGTTGTTTTTAGTCATTGATGTCCTTTTTAGCGATGTCCCTGTAACTGTTTTGATGTTGGACCTTTCTTAGTCCTGACGGGCACAGCAATCCAACTCAGAGGAAGCCGGTGTAAATTGTGCTGGAGCAAGAGAAGCCAGCATAAAGTTCTGCTACATCCACTTGCCATTCAGGAGCCTCTGGGTTGGCTGAATGCTGGCTCAGCCAGGAACTGTGCACAGGGACCAGAAATTAAAAGCCTGCTCTCCCAAACACCCCTACTGGGGAGTAAACCCTCTCCATTGACTTCTATTGCAATTACTTTCTGAGATTGACCTTTTGCCTGGTGTAACTTTTGCCTGGATTGGGACCTGCAGGAGTTCTCTGAACACAAGTTGGATGTGGCCTACGTCCCCTCGCCTTGGCCCCTCCCCAAACATGCCCCTGACATGTCCCTTTTTGGGGTCTTATGCTGGCTTACTCTGGTTTCACTTGTAGCAGTTTCTGCTGAGCTGGCTGAGTCCTGGCTAAACTGGGTGGAAGGATTTATGCCAGCATAGACTGGTTGAGCTGGGACCCAGCTGACTCAGCTGGAGATCCACCACATCCATCTCCCCTAAGTCTGGCATAAATACGAATTGGATTGTGCCCTTATTTATAGTTCTTTTTTTAAGGCTGCCATTATTAGGCAATGTCCTGTCTAGATGGTTTATTTATTTATAAAAATATTTGTATACTGCTATTTCATTAAAAATATCAAAGCGGTTTACAACACATTTAAAACAATAGAATTAAAAACACATTAAAAATACAATGAAAACAAAGGTCAATTATTGTGAAAAAAGCATGGTCTTAATTGCCTGCATAAGTCTCGCAGAACAGAAAGATTTTCAGCAGGTGCTTAAAAGTTAAATCAGAAGGTGCCTGCTGAATCTCTGTTGGCAGAGCATTCCAGAGAATTCAGCCAATGACACTGAAGACTCAATTTCATGTCAAGGATAAATGAACCTCACCAACTTGGGGGAGTTAGTTTACACATATATAACAAAAATACAATTTCAGTAAAATAATAACATGTAAAACACTAAGTACAACAGTGAGCAATTGATCAAAATTTTTAAAAGTATATAAAAAAAAGGTAAAGGTGTCCCCGCACTTACAGTGTGAGTCGTTTCCGACTCTTAGGGTGATGTCTTGCAATGTTTACAAGGCAGACCGTATATATGGGGTGGGATTGCCAGTTCCATCCCCGGCCTTTCTTTACCCCCCAGCATATGCCGGGTACACATTTTACCGACCACGGATGGATGGAAGGCTGAGTGGACCTCGACCCCCTTTACCGGAGATTTGACTTCCTCCTTTCATTGGAATCGAACTCCGGCCGTGAGCAGAGCTTTGACTGCGTTACCGCCGCCTACCACTCTGTGCCACGGAGGATGTTCAGTATAAAAATAACCAACAAATCCCAAAAAAATCAGCAGACTAAAAACAATATTCTAAAACCAGCAGCAACCTCAAGCAAATTCTCTTAACTGCCAGTTGGAACACATTTTTAAGCCAGCAGTGGCAAGACCAAATGCACATCCCTAGAGAAACAGTTCCATACACTGGGAACCACCATTGAAAAGATCGTGTCTCTAGTGGTTGTTGCTCTAACTAAAAGTAAGTGTTAGTCAAGAAGCAGAACTTCCAGAGTTGAAAAGACATGAACATGTTGTTATGGTGGGAGGTGGTCCTTCAGATGGTGGCTTCTCTCCAATGAAATACTCAACCTCTACATATTAATTTACCCATTTAATAAAACAACTTGTCCTATTTGCCAACTGAATATGGTATTCCAAATGATTTATTATGCGAAGAAATGTGAAGAGATTTGTTTCAGTTGATTTATCATTTCATTTGATAACCATAAAGGTTGACACTTGAGAGATACTGCAGTTTTTTCCCCCACCTGAGTCAAGCTTTTGTGCCACTTGATTCTGTCCTCATCAATGGTGAGCTCTTTACCAAGAGGGGCCTGAGGATCCAGCATTCCCACTTTGACCCTGACATAGGATTTATTTGGGAATGTGATCAAGTTTGTAATATCAAATCCAGCTGCCAATTCTCCATGTTCATTAAATGTAATTTCATTTCCAACGCTGTTGTTGAATGAAATCCTCTGAAGGGATGAGTGGAGCTAGGTGGAAAGAGAAAAAGACTCAAAATGGCTATAAAATGTAGAAACATTCTCATTAAGACTGTTGAAATTGATTTCTTCAATTTCTCTTTTCCTTGAAAAGTAAACCACTTACTCATAAAGCTTGCTTGGTGACCTGAAGCTAGTACAATATCTGAGCCTAACAACAGCAGTGTTGTGTGGATAAAATGGAGATGAAGGAGAATCATGTACACCACCTTGAGCTCCTTGGAGGAAAGGTGGGATATAAATGAAATAAACAAATTGCAATTCACAACATCTGATCTTCCATAGAAGATACAATATAAGAAAAAAGTGGCACATCATGAATTAGTGTAAATTTATTGCTCAGTAGAATGCTGGCTGAGAGCCAGTGCGGTGTAGTGGTTAAGTTGTTGGACTACAACCTGGGAGACCAGGGTTCGAATCCCCACATAGCCATGAAGCTCACTGGGTGACCTTGGGTCAGTCACTGCCTCTCAGCCTCATGAAAACCCTAGTCATAGGGTCGCCATAAGTCAGAATCGACTTGAGGGCAGTACATTTACATTTTAGAATGCTGGCTACTGCCCGTCACACCACTGTCTAGCACCAGGCCATGACAGCTGAATTTTATAAGTGAGGAAACATTACCTGCCAGGGCTCCACATTCTGAGCAGACAGTCTGCTCCCATCCACTATTGTCCGGTGGTTGTTTCTAGCTGAGTACGTTGTATGTAAGGCATGTGCCAGAGCATAGACAGCATTATAGACACTGTAGCTGTGGCCAGTCATGGTCATTTCAAAATAAGGAGAAGGAAGGCTCTCCAGCATCTCCTCTCCAGTACAAATGCCAAAGCTGAATGTGGAGTTTGAAACTGAACAGCCAAATGCTTGTTCCCAGAAATCTTTGATAAAACCATCTTCAGCTGCCCAGGAAGGATTTACAATCTGAAGAAATTCTTGGAAATCTTGAACCTCCGTTGAGTGAATTGTGAAGGAGATGGCACCATAGAACATGTGTCTATCAATATTAGTAATCTTTTGGATGGTCAGTAATGTGAAATCTATTTGAGCTGTTGTAATCCACACTTTTGCTGTAGAGACTCCCTTCTTATATTGAGGAAACAGTAGTTGAAATGCCCTGATGCCCCCTATAATCCCACCCAACCATGTAATAGTCACACTTTCTCCATATATTACAACTGTGTTGGCATTGCTCACCATAAAAGTTGGTAAAGTACTCTGTTTGTGAGAAAGCATTTCAATTATGCTACTGGAGAAATGCACATTTGTTTGAACTCTTTCTGTGAACGCTGAACAGATTCCATTCTTAGAAAGCATTGGCTCTATGGTCTGCAAGAAATGTTCTCCACCTTCATCATCTATAGCCATCAGCCCAACCCATTTCCAACTGAAATGAAGAAGTAACTGGACAATTCCCTGGTATTGAAGGGCTTCATTGGGGACCATATGGTAAAAGGGAGGTAACTTGATTTTATCATTGACGGAAGTGTCAAATGAGCCATATGAAATCTTTAAAAGAGAAATTTGTTAGTCAGAATAGGAGCTGATCATATTCTCTTTATTATAATTATTTTCTCAGTTAGCAATCCTATATGTCCCCAATTTAGTTTTTTAAGAACAACATCCCCTTCCATTTACACTGAAGAACACCCACATACAGCAAACGACCAGATCTTGTTAAAGTTACTTTTTTGAACTACAACTCCCATCAGCCCAATCCAGCGGCCATGCTGGCTGGGGCTGATGGGAGTTGTAGTTCAAAAAAAGTAACTTTAACAAGCTCTGCAAACTACACATATTCATTCAAAACAAGCACTCTTGGACTTGACAATATTGGTTAACACATGATCCAGTTATGGTACAAATTGGTACTCTTTTTTCCTCATCCTGTGACTAATGTCTTTTTAGGCTAATATCCCCATTCTGGTACATGCTCACACACATACACACCTTATCTTTATCAACTTTTCCTCTAGATAGTACCTCCTATGATGCCAGTGGTGGCAGTTTCCTATTGGGCCTGAGAACAGGACAGTGAGTGGTAGATGAAGCCAAGGGGGTCACAATAGGTGGAGCTCATAGTAGGCATGGAGCTCATAGTAATCATAGATAGTTTCCCCAAATGTTTTCATCTGCTCCACTACTGTACCTTTAACTGTAGTGTGACATTCAGAAATTAAACAGGTGAAGCTATTTGTGGTATAGATATCTCAATAGCTGGGGAGGGCAACATCCAGCTTGAGCTTCTCCAGATGCACTTTGAAGTCCTACTGTGATCAAGAAGATTTATTCCTTAATGCATAGGACTGCAGCATTCATCTGTATAAACTCACAGGAACAGAGCCATTAAAAATGTTGGCAATCCTGCTGCTGCCATGTAGTCTAGAAAATTGCCTCAGGTTGTAAATTTGCAGGGACAAGCAAGGTTACCACTTTTTCTGCTCACGGGGCTTAATACCCTCAATAACCATCTCTCTTTCTCTCTCTGTCTCATCATGGCTGCTGTGCTCTCTCAACAGCCAAAAGACACAGTTTGGAAAATACTGCAACTGGATTGGTTGGGGGAGCTGGCTACAGCTGTCCCACTGGAAGATGCTGCAACTATATAGACCGAGGGTGTTGTTTAGGATTGTCCTATCTCTGTGCTAAACTGCTGTATCTTAAGGCTTCCTGAATGTTAACCATTGGGTGGGGGGATAGGGCTCATGGAAGAACGGTGGCTCCTAGTCTTTCTATGAGTCAGATGCAGGATCTAGCAGCGCACAGTGATTTGCCATTGATGCCGGTGTGTGTACGTGTTTGCACCTCTGACTATCAGAGATGGAGTGATTTGATTCATAATTAAGTGGGGGCAGAGAATGAGTGAGCTCTGGCTGGGGAGCTGGCAGGTAGGGCAGTCTCTGACCTAAAGAGGTATTTCTTCTAAAAGACTGCCTGAGTGAGTGAAAAAATAATAAATATGTATGTGGGAATCAGGAGTGAATGTAGTCGTTTCTGGCTTTGGGTTTCTTGGGAGAGTCCTCCCCTATTTGATGAAGCTGAACAGCTCCTTCCTTCTATCACATTTGAAGCAATCCTCCATGTGTCTTAATTAAACATGCATTCCTTTGATACCTGTGGAATCTTGTAAAGACCCAAGATGTCTGCCATGCATGAGGAGGTATCATAGCTCAGTCCCCCAATGACTCCTATTACATTTCCCTGGAGGCCACATTTGTAATTGGGAATGAAGTGATGTGATTTGAAGAGCAGGTCCAAAGTCGTCCGATAGGTCATCCTTGAATCAATATAGCTGTCATAAATGTGGAACCCAAGAGTGATATTGGGCAAGATCGTGGGATTGTCATTGATCTCATCAACAGCAAAGACCAAGGCCAGGATGTGCTGATAGAACTTTGTCACCGTGCTGCAAATAAAATGGTTTGCTATTTCATGGCAGAATCATATAGTGGACAAAATCATTTTAGGACAGTATTCATCCATTCTAGATCTGAGAATTCAGCCACCTGGCTTTAAGGAGAGGGCATCAGCAGCAAAGTTAGCCAATAACTAAATCCTTTTGAATAGAAAGAAAATGTATTGTGACTACCTTTTGCTGGATTGCCCCTTTAGGTTTGAGCATCATCAGGATGGGCAGTTTTGGAACTGACTTCAACTCTGATCATAATGGATCAAATGAAGATGTTTTTGCCATGTTCAATCATGTGGTTTAGATATCACTTACCCACAAGTGCTCTATGGCAATATCTTCAATTACAACACCTTTTGGTATCTATTTATGGACTGCTTCAGCATCTCCTATTATATTGGGAATAATTGGATCTCTACAGAAAGCTAATTGTTGTTTACAAATGTGTATTGGAATGTTGAAAAGTAGATGTTCAGGATCTTAAAGGTGAATGAAGTAGGAAGTTAGAGTGTTTCATTCAACCTAATCAATTGAAAGTTGCTTTTGAATCTATATGTAATGTGTCCTTAGATTTAAAATTTAGATTGATTCAACATCACCTTTGGCTAGCTCAGATACATGTTGGTGATAAAATGGCAATAATACCTCACTGAGGTGTATAATGTGAATGTGTCTTGTGGTATTTCCTTTTGGGTTATTTCAATATTGGAAAAATAAAAACCCACAATCCAATACTCAATGGTCTTACTGCCCTTTCTACATTTGGATGTATATATTATATTCTTCAATCTCATTTGGATATCTATTTTGACATATGATTACTTACATTATGTATATGTTTAATTAGGATTGATGGATGATTCTTATCTTTTTGATGCATAGATTTATTATTAATGCTAATAGGATCTATTCATTATTTTTTCTCTTATAAATGCAGTATTTGTTGAAAAAAAATAAAAATATTTATTTAGTTAGTTATTATTTGATTTATATCCCACCCTTCCTCGCAGCAGGAGCCCAGGGCAGCAAACAAAAGTGCTAAAAACACACCAAAACATTATAAAAACAGACCTTAAAATACATTAAAACAAAACAACTTTAAAAACATTTTTTTAAAAAAAGCTTTACGGACATCTTTTAAAAAGGGTTAAAAACATATTGTTTTTTTAAAAAAAAAATATTAAAAGCAATTCCAACACAGACACAGACTGGGATAGGTCTCAACTTAAAAGGCTTGTTGAAAGAGGAAAGTCTTCAAAAGGTGCCGAAAAGATAACAGAGATGGTGCCTGCCTAATATTTAAGGGGAGAGAATTCCACAGGGTAGGTGCCACCACACTAAAGGTCCATTTCCTATGTTGTGCAGAATGGACCTCCTGATAAGATGGTATCTGCAGGAGGCCCTCACCTGCACAGCATAGTGATCGACTGGGTATATAAGGGATAAGATGGTCTTTCAGGTATCCTGGTCCCAAGCTGTATAGGGCTTTGTACACCAAAATGAGAAACTTGAACTTGGCCTGGTAGCAAATGGTGCCTCTGTCTTGCTAGGATTCAGACTCAGTTTATTGGCCCTCTACACCTATGTCCTGTTGTAACCAGACTAGAGAGCTACTAAGTCATAGGGAGTTAATATTTCCAAATGTCCAACAGCCAGTACTGGCACCTTCTAAAAGCACCAACATTTGAGCATTTTATTTTCTTACCAGTAAAGATTGGACACTATCCATCCATTCCTATACCTTTAAAAAGTTCTGCTTTTCTATTTTCAAATTTAAGTAAATAGCAGTTGTTCAAACACATATGAAGAATGACTAAAACAAAATTAAAAGACCATTTCCTTACAATGGGATGTTAATGGAGACCTGAGAAGGGTGTTTGCTGAAGAAAACTTCAGAGAGAAAATAATGGATGTGAGAAACCATTCCACCGATGAGGAGATCACCTGGCTGGTGCCACTCATGTGGAACATGTACAGGATTGTTTCTGGTGCAGTCAATGCTGTGTACTATGCACACCATGCTTGAAAGTAGCAGCAGTAGGAGCACCATTCTGATGGCAAACATCCCTCTACTTATGGATTATCCTATGTCCCTCAGGGTAAAACATCATGTCATTGCCCTGATTTAAAGATGGCTTGGATAGCTGTTTACTCTGTGAATGTACTTTTCACAGGGACATGTTTCCGCCTTCTCCTAAAACTCGTCAGCATGCCCAACTGTGCTTCAAATGCAATTTAAAAACACCAACTTGAAACTTGCCCTATAGAATGAAAGAGAGGAACTGGTGAAAATGACAGACCTTCCCTCTCTGTTGTCCCTAACCTTAGCTGTCAATAAAACACTTGGTTACTTATAATCATTTCAGACATGGTTGTAGTATTTTCCTCCCTCCTCCCTTCTGGAAAGCCCCTGTAACTTTGGCCTGGTGAACTGATGATAGTGATTTTGATAATTACAGGGGAGATAATCATGTCTGCGATGTTTTTAGATGTTGTTATGCATCTTCAGTAGCAGAGGTCCTGAAGCAAGCTTATTTGTCAGAACATAGAATCAGTCAGATGGAAGGTACCTCAAAGGTAATCTAGTCTACCCCCTGCAGATGTATGCAACCCACTGTTATAAAATCCGCAATAGCTCAGTTTCCAGCCTCTAGCAATCAAAGTCTACCACCATCCAAGGCTATCTGTCCCATCATCAAGCAAGTCATAGTGTCAGGAAGAACTTTTTAATGTATAAGAACTTCCTAATTTAGCAGATCACAGCTGCATAATGGCAGAGAAGGAAATAATAGGGAAATTTAGTATAACCTACAGTGACTCGTAAGATGGAATCAATGAGGAAGTGGAACATGCTTGGGATAGAAATATAAATAGAAATTTATAAAACACTTGTCTTCAAAAATCAATACATTTTTAGCTTGTCCAATTTTCAACTGCTGGAAACGCCTACATACTATGCCTATTAAATATTGGAAGGAGACCCAACTTAATTGAGAAAGAGAGTAATGGGTGAGTGTGCAATACTTTAAATAAAATAAAAAGTTTAAAAAAGGAAAGCTTCAAAATGGGTCCCACAAAACATATCCTATGTTTTGAGAGAAATATAGAAACTGGAACTGGCACTTTCCATTGATTTCATTCATTAATTGCCATAGGTGAGGGGAATGTTTAGACTGATAAATGCCAGAGTCAATGCTCTTCCTCCATATTCAGAGGCAGTATGCTTCTGAATATCAGTTGCTGGGAAACACAGGAGGGGAGAGTGCTATTGCACTCAGGTCCTGCTTCTGGGCTTCCCACAGGTATTTTGTTGGCCACTGTGTGAACAGGTTGCTGGACGAGATGGGCCACTGGCCTAATCCAACAGGCTCTTTTTATGGTCTTATGTTCAATTCTAGATGGACTACTTTAGTATATAATAATATGAGCTGTAGCCTGCATTGTGAGAGGGAGGGGAGATGAGCAAATCTAGTAATCCAGCCCTACTCCTTGGGTTGCTTCTGTCACTAAGTGCATATAATTATTGTCTTTCTCCATTCAACAGCCTTTAACTTCTGGAACTTAATAGCTGGCCCAGCACTGGAAAGCTTGGCAAGGCATGAGATGAACAACAACGCTTCAGACAGAATTAAGGCAAAAGGTTTTACTAAATATAGCAATATAAACATTTATAGCAACATAAACATTTATTGTGAAAGTATACGGGGTAAGAGGAGGAACCTAATTATAAAATAGTTAATCATAACAATCATAACTGCAAATGAGAACAACTTAAGAAAGTGCTAACTTAGTTTAGACATATTCTGTACTTCAGCAAATATTCAGTAATAAAATAGTTCTATCTCATATCTGTATAGCTTCCAGCCTTCAAAGAGGTCAGCCTCTTCTTTCCTTGGAGTCTAGATGTTCTGAAGTCCTTCATCTTCCATCTTCAGCTCTTTCTTCTCCAACACAAATTCCAAGTCTCTCTGAGACACTATACCCACCTGCTTTACTTATATTATTTTTCTCCCCCTTCCTCTCTGTTAACCAGTCAGAATAACAGTAGAGTTCTTTTGAGGTCTCTATCCCCCCATGAAGTTTTAAGTCTCTGGAGTAGAAGTTTTAATCCTTCTGTGAGCCTTTGTCCTATCTAATAAAAACAGCCACTAAAACACAAAGCACCTATTTCACAACCCAAAAACAAAACAAAAAATCTGAAATAGTTTCATTTGTACGTACAATACCACAAAGTCTTCTGCCATTTATACCTTTTTTTGTATCAAATGCTCTTTATTGTTCAACTCAGGCCTTACCACAATAATGTAGCATTTGGGGGAAGAGATGCAACCCAGTAACCCAGCACTGGAAACTAAGATGGAGAAGATCTCCACAGCCACCATGTATTTTCCTCTTGTACTCAGGTAAGTAGGAATAAAAGATAGCCAAACACTACAAAAGACAAACATACTGAAGGTGATGAACTTAGCTTCATTAAAACTGTCTGGTAACTTCCTGGCTAGGAAGGCCACTGAAAAGCTGACAATGGCTAGGAAACCCTTGTAGCCCAAGACACATTAGAACATGGTGGTTGACCCTTCATTACAGAGCAACACAATTTCATCAGTCAGTGAATGCATATCCAGAGCTGGGAATGGGGGACAAGTTGCAGGCCACAGAGCACAGATCCAAATTTGAACACTGGAGCAAGAAAGGACAATGGAATAAGCCAATCTTTTCCCTACCTATTTCGTGACCCTGGATCCTGGTTTGGTTGCCATGAATGCCAAAACTACAGAAATGGTTTTGGCCAAGATACTGGAGATGGACACAGAGAAGATGATACCAAAAGCAGTTTGTCGGAGAAGGCAGGTCACCTTATCAGGCATTCCAATGAAAAGGAAGGAGCATCAGGATGGCTAAAGTAGCACAGAGTGCATATTTCTAGCTATGTGGTTTATCAAACACAGCTAGTCCTGAACAGGAATTGTTTCACTACAATAATCAATGCTAGGGTCCCATTTTGACTAATGATACTATATTTGATCTTAGCCAAAAGCTGAGAAGCTTACAGAATAGAGAAGGTTGGGTACAATTTTGTAGATGTCTGATGCTGTGCTTTTTGATTCCCTTAGCAATGACAATACAGGATGTATCTGATTGCAAGATCTGGGGTACAGTTTTTGACTAAGATGACAAAAGAGATTTTGAACACATGAAGAACTGCAAGTCTGCCATTTAGTATACCAACATTAAATCAGACCATAAATGGGCAACTTCTTTGCAGGAATTAACCTTTTTTTCCTGTTAGGCACTCTTTCACCCAGCTTAGAGTTCAAACGATGCACACTGAATATCTGGCTTGCAGATTTTCTAATAGGCCACCAAAATAACATTTTTGTGTATGTGGATGAGACCAGACTGAAGATGTGCATTATATTCTATATTGCCATTTGCATAATGCACCAAGGGCTAGGTTTCTTCTACCTCTTCAGACCTCCTTAGAAGGTCGATCAGATGGTTGCTGGCTGATCTAAACTAGTCATCTATAGGGTAGCTTTATTTGCTTTAGCTGCAATAAAGATGAGTGGCCTTTTTGAATCATGCTAGCATCAAATGTTAAGGGGAGCTTTTAAATTAAATGACTTGTTTTAAATTTCATTTATTTGTATTTTCAGGGTATTACCTCTGTTTTATTGGATTGATTGTCTCTCTGTTTTTATATATCTGTAAACATTGTACTCATACTGTAATGGCCATTGGCTATAAACAATAAAACTGAACTGACAGACTGACTAATGCAATGTGGTCTACATTAGACTTGCCTTGAAGACAGTTCAGCAATTGCAAAAACTTCAGTCTCTAGACCATAGATAGCTCTAATTATTCAAGACCATATCTGTATTGGCTGCTGATGCATCACCAAGCCCAATTCAAGGTTTTGGTTTTGACATATTAAAGCCCTGATTGGCTTGGGATATGGCTACTTAAAGGATAACCTCTTCTGTTACTGTCTGGCCAGAGGCCTGAGATTTGCTGGAGAGGACCTTTTACAACTCCCATCATCTAGCAAAATTCAGGGGTCCATGACATGCCAAAAGACCTTTTTGGGAATAGCACTCCAAATATGGAATATGTTTCCCCTAGAAGTTTGGCACTAGCTGAAGTCTTCTGCTTTTTCATTTTTTTGGGTATTATTTAATAGGCTGGTATCATACCATGTTCACTAATAGGCAAAAAGCCTTAGAACATAACCTCCAATTTGAAACACAAAAGGCTGTCTTCACCATCATATGACATTGACCAATAAAAATACTTTGAAATTAATGAAAATAAATTTGACACAGATTTCTAGGATGAATAATGAGGGAAATAAAATTTCCTAGTTTAGATTCTCTGTAGAAATATTAGTAACACAGGAAAGAAGCAAAGTAAGAAGAACACCAGCAAACATACAAAAATATAATTCTTCATCTTTGGAGATGGCAGATGTTGCCACCACTCACCATATGCTCAGAGGCACATGTCACCAAATTCTTCCAAACTACACAGCAAGTGGATTGGACTGTGAACCACCAACCCAAATTGTGTTTTCATTTTGACAACTTTGTAGGGCAGTACAATATCTCAGAGAGGAGGTCAGGTCTCCTGCTCCCCTGGTGCATTCACTATAGCTGCCCAATTATCCTGCTTTTTAAAGTTTGATAGAAATATCTGTGGGCTATAGGTATATTCTTAAACCGCAAGATTTTTGGCCTATTAGTGAATTTTCCGTTTTTTAATCCGGGAGGTAAGAAATGGGATCCTGTCCAAGTTTGATGAGAATGGATTGATCATTTGTATACTTTTTGAGTTCAATGGGATTTATTTCTGTGCAATCATATTTGAAAATGGAAATGGACTCCCTTTAAGTCGACCGGACTTATGGCGACCCTTTGAATAGGGTTTTCATGGTAAATGGTATTCAGAGGTGGTTTTACCATAGCCTTCCTCTGAGGCTGAGAGGCAGTGACTGGCCCAAGGTCACCCAGTGAGCTTCATGGCTGTGTGGGGATTTGAACCTTGGTCTCCCAGGTCATAGTCCAACACTGACCTGGGGGAGGGGCAGGGAGGGGGGGAGATTGGGTGGATGGGCACTGGGCAGAAGGGAAGCCCCTTTCCTTTCCAAAAGGAAAACATTGTGAGTATCATTGCTTTTCAGCGTTTTCCCCACCTTTTTATTCTACAGAAGGCACATGTAGCCTCCTACCCAAATTTAAAACAAAGCTGTCCCTGGCCACATCCACACCAGACCTTGATTTCACTTTAGATAGTCATGGCTTCTCCCAAAGAATCCTGGGAAGCATAGTTAGTGAAGGGTGCTGAGAGTTGCTAGGAGAGACCCTATTTCCCTCACAGAGCTTCAACCAGAGAGGCTGAGTGTTAAACCACTCTGGCTACTGGAGCTCTGTCAGGGGAATAGGAGTCTCCTCTCAGCACCCTTGACAAACTACACTTCCCAGGATTCTTTGAGGGAAGCCATGACTGTCTAAAGTGAAATCAAAGTCTGGTGTGGGTGTGGTCCCTGATTAGGCAAGCCAAGCAGCTGTGAGTCTGGCTTTTAGAACACTGACAGTTGGTTCGTACTGAGCAAGCCTGCCTTTATCATTTGGTTCCAGCCAAAATTTCTTAAATTAATTAAAAATCAGCCAGGCATTTTTAAAACCTTTAAACTGCAGAAGATGAAGGTCAGAGTATGGGGTATTAGGACTGCAGGTACTCTATGAACATGGCTGATTTTTAATGTATTTTAACAGATTGTGAGAACTCTGAAAGGTCCAAAAGGGCTCTGGCTTTTCCCTCTCTCTTTTTAGACTTTGAACTCTCTATTCTCTCTGACTGTTTTGTGTATTGCCATGAAAATTGACAGGGTTGTTAAGCAAGCATTTCTGAGTTCAGGCCTGTAAGTTTGGTAAGCTTTTATTTTGAAATGAGCTTATGGGAAGCATCAGAATGGCATGGGGGGTATTTTCAATTTAACATTGCAGAATGTGAAAAATTCACGCTGGCTATAGTATACAGCCACTCTTGTGGCTGTATAATTAACAGGTGTTTGCCTTTTAATGTTTTGTCAGTTTTGTTATTGGTTTTATTTCAATATTGTAAACTACTCTGAAGTCCTGTGCCGAAGGATGGGATACAACTTTGTTTTTTCTTTAATTCAGCTAAATCTAGACTTGGCAAGTTCCCTGAATATACCAATACTTAGCAATAATGCAGGTCCAGCTTTCCTTAGGCTGATATTAATGTAGCTTTCAAGTCTCATAGAGTTCAGCCTATTCCTTTTGTGGCATTCTGAAACCTCTGACTTCTATCTTTTGATTTCAGCTCTGCCTTCTTTTTTCATCAGTCCTCTGATATCAACACTGTCTGAAAAAAAATTTCTGCCTGTTTTATCTACCTGTTTTTCCTACCCCTCACAATCTTTTGGCCAATCATACAGGCAGTAGATTTCTGTTTCTATTTCAGGTTCTTGAACATTGACCCTCCGGTGAAGTTTTGGCCCAGATAATGAGAACAGGCCCTTAAAAAATCCAAAAGGTCAGAATCAGCTGTTGCTAATGGGGTCGTACTGCTGGTGATCTCTCTTCCTCTTCTTTGTCTCAGTCTCAGGCCACCTCACTCAGATTGACTTGCTCTGAGGAAGGATCTTATCCTTCAAAACAAGACCTAGGAATGGGGGGATGCACTGGAGAGCTCTGGAAAAGCCAGGTGCATAGTAGGTAGAGCAGATGGCTAAGCAGGGAAAACAAGACAGTAGAAGCCTCTGGGTAAAAATTTGCTGCCCCTCCACCTGAGGCAATTGCTTAAGTTTGCCTAGTGGAAGAGCTAGGCTTCAGCCAAACAGCCTCCAAAGCAAAGCAAAAAGTTTCAGTTTTTTAAAATTTATTTTAAATTTATATTCTGCCCTTCCTCCCAGAAGGAGACCAGGGCTGAAGCATAAGACAAAAATCCATAAAGGGTTTGATTCCTTCACGTGGTCTCAGTTCAATAGTACCTCTTTTATATTTATGTGTAAGATACCAGGAACATAAAGGAAAACAGAGTATTCTATAATCTATATTTTTCTCCTTATCAGCTGCTCCCTGCTGTTCAACTCAGGTCTCACCAAAATAATGTAACATATTGGAAAAAAGATGCAACCCAGTAACCCAGCACTGGAAGTCAAGATGGAGAAGATCTCCACAGCCACCATGTATTTTCCTCTTGTGCTCAGGTAAGTTGGAACAAAGGAGATCCAAACACTGCAAAAGACTAACATGCTGAAGGTGATGAACTTAGCTTCATTAAAACTGTCAGGCAACTTTCTAGCTAGGAAGGCCACAGTGAAGCTGATAATGGCCAGGACACCCATGTAGCCCAAAACACAATAGAACATGAGGACTGACCCTTCATTACATAGAAATATGATTTCTTTAGGCAGTGAGTGCATATCCAAATCTGGGAATGGAGGAGAGGTTGCCAGCCACAGAGCACACATGCCTACTTGAACTTGGGAGCAGGAAAGGACAATGGAATAAGCCAGACGTTTCCCCAACCACTTCCTCATTCTGGAACCTGGTTTGGTGGCTATGAATGCCAAAACTACAGAGATTGTTTTGGCCAAGATGCTAGAGAGGGAAACAGAGAAGATGATACCAAAAGCAGTTTGTCGAAGAAGGCAGGTTGCCTTATTAGGCATTCCAATGAACAGGAAAGAGCAGAGGAAACAGAAGAGGAGGGAGATGAGGAGTATGTAGGTGAGACTTCTGTTGTTGGCTTTGACTATGGCAGTGTCCCGGTGCTTGACAAAGATGCCAAGCACCAGAGCTGTGATCAGAGACAAAGAAAGTGCAGAGAAAGTTGAAACAATGGCCAACATTTCATCAAAAGCTAGGAAATTTGGAATCTTTCGGATGCATTGATCCTGCCCTTTGTTTGGGTAGTGATCCTCTAGACAACTGACACATGTTTCCGTATCTGAAAATATAAATAATGTATGTCAATTTAACAACAATCAGATTTTTTTTCAAGATTAAGAACTATCTTATCAGGAGTTGATGTAGCCTCCGCCCCCTTTATTTCCATCAGGGAAAGCTTAAAAACTCTGTGGCCAAGACCCTTAAATTGTTAAGCATCAGCTCAGGAAATTTCTGTATTATGACATTTTGTTTTTAGTGTCTTGTGACCCCCTTGCTCTTTTTTGATTTGTATGTTTAAGCTTCCAAAATGATGGGACAAATACTGGTAAATTTGTTGAGATTCTTCATTCTACACAGCCTCAATCTTAAAGAAAACACAATACCTTTGCTACCCCAACCAGGGGTGTAGTTGTCCATGGTTGTGGTGGGGGGTTGTCATAGACCCATTACTTTTTTGGGAGCAGGTTCCCAGCCAGGTCCTTAAGTACAAGCCAATAATTATGAAAGGGAATGTGTTAGCCACTGAGAAGTGTCCTTGTCCTTTTGTACTGATTGAAGCCAATTAGCGTAAGAGGAGGTGAGCCAGCCACTGAGAAGACTCTTCTCAATAGCTACCTTGCAGGCTCCCCTTTCATGTTGATTGGCTCTGTCTGTTGTAGTAAAGTGCAGACTCAGAGAACATACAGAGAGTAAGGGAGGTGAGGTAAAGTGGAAAAGGGGGCTTGGCATGACTATCATGAAGGGACCCTGCACTACTGAATTTGCCACTACGCTTCTGACCCCAACCTCACATTACGGTAGGTAGCTCAGTTAATTTATGTGCATTGGAGGTGTTGAGAAGAACAACCAGCCTTGTAAGCCATATTATTCTGTATCAAAAGTAAAATAAAATAAGCAAAATGCTTAAAATATACTAAATGCAGAATATTGGTATTCGTCTTGCATCTCTTTTGTTTTCCTTTAGGGGAGGGACTTTGCATCTTGTCTTTGTGGAGGGAATGAAAAGAAAGTCTGCTTCATGTAAAGGCATGTAAAATAGGAGAGGAAGTGGATGTACATAGAGGCTTAAAAGCATGGTTGTGCCTCTCCTCTTTCTTTCACCATCATCTATTCAGATAATTGAGATTCCTTGCAGTTAGTTGGCTGCTTAGGTTGCATAGCTGTTAAATCCTGAGACCAGCATGTCTCTAAAATAACCACCACCACCACCACCAGCAGCAGCTTTCATTTAGCCTCCCAGTACAGCAGTGTATAGATAACTTTACCGCTCCTCTCTGGTATGCAGAGAGAATAAATTCTTGGATTCTTCCATACATTACATTCCCTCTTTTTGAAACAACTACACCTTCTCTCTCTCTCTCTCTCTCTCTCTCTCTCTCTCTCGTTTGTTCATTCATTCTTTGAGAATAAATAATAGAATTTCTCAGACTGGGACATAGTTGTTTAAATCTTTGTATTTAATAGCCAATCATATATGTAATATGAATTTTGATCTGCTTGCTGACTATTCAAGGTAAATGTAAATGTACTGCCTTCAAGTCAATTCTGATTTATGGTGATCCTATGAATAGGGTTTTCATGAGGCTGAGAGGCAGTGAGTGGCCCAAGGTCACCCAGTGAGTTTCATGGCTATGTGGGGATTCGAACCCTGGTTTCCCAGATCATAGTCCAACACCTTCCATTTGAAACTGCACACCTTCCTGAGTCTCACCTTTTCATTTTGGTATGTGAGTACAAACGCTTGTGTCATTTGCCATTGAGGGGAGAAATAAGACACTGACACATCAGCTTGGGTTGAACAAGGGCCACTTTATTAAATTACAGCAGGCAAACCCAATTTTAAAGTGGCCTGCAGAGGGAAAATCCAGGTGCGGGACTATCTATTAAGCAAGTAGCTTGCCATACAGCTCTTGGGCGACCAGCCCCTACTGGGGCAAGGACAAGCCCATCTGCTTACCCCTTACCCCGGCCACATCTTGTAGGTGAGTAGGGGTGCCTTCCCACATCATCCCCACCCGGGGTTGAATAACCCTTGGGTAGATGAGATAAGTTGGCCCCAGAGGCAGGCCATATCCTGTCCTCGAGCCGCAAAGCCTTGCCAGACGGGCCTCCGGAACTGCCAATCACCTCCAAAGGTGTCTAAGGGGGCCTTAACTATTTCCCTTCCTGCGCTAGTGCTATAATGAAACTGCCCCATAGGGCATTAGCCTTCAATATACAAATGTGCCAAATCAGCCAAATCCACCTATTAATAACAATGCCCCCTAATCCGATTCCCTCCCACTCCCATAGTGTGGAGCAGGCGAAAAACCTGCCCACCAACAAGGGTGGGCAGGATAAAAATTCCTACTCGGCCCCAAAGTGACCCATAGGCACACCATAAAAGAGGGAGAGCAGGGTGGGCGTCGCAAATCCAAAGAGGAAGGTGGGAGGGGCGGCTGGGCTTAAATAGGCCCACCAGCTTCGCCCCTCCCTTCAGCCAAATTGCGGTCGTGTCATAGGCATGACGCACAACTTTGCCCCACTTCAGGATGGAGGCGGCAGCTTTGCCCTCATCGGCAATTATGCCCTGCCCGTCAGCTGTGCAGCGAGCAGGGCGTCATTTGTCACCATTACCAGCAATGCAAACGATCATTAATCATGTAATGAAAATAATAATGATAATTAATGATAATAAAATATTTTCATTTTTAAAAGATTTTTTAAAGCTTTTTAAAAAATCTTTTAAAAGATGTTTTGTGTTAATATATTTTAAAGTCTGTTTTTATAATGTTTTAAAGTGATTTTTGTGATTTTGTTTGCCGCTCTGGGAAGGGTAGGATATAAATCTAATAATAAATTAAATTAAATTAAATTACTGAAAAGTTGTTTTGAGTATTCCAGATCACAGGTTCAGCCATTATTACATCAGTGTGATCTGTGGACTTGGTTACAGCAAAATGTTTTGCTGATGTTCTAAAAATGTTTTCCTGAAGATCACTAAAAGCACATATCAGTACAATTGTAACTATATGAACAATGGGGACAATACATGATACAATAACTTTAAAAAACCTGCAAAGTTAACAATAACAAACTTGCAAAAAAGCCGCTCACATGTAACCGCAATAAACAGGATCATTTAGCATATCTTAAGATAACCTATCATACCTTTCTCATTTGAGATCATTCCTTCTGGACATGGAACACAATCATAGCAGCAAAATTTCTTCCCCTCCTTCTTTTTCTTTCCATAACCAGGACAACAATTGTCATTACACATTGAAGTGGGTGGAAACTATCCAGAGACACAGGAAAGAGTTTTAGTATTAAGAAATGCTTGTGGAATGTGCCTAGTATCAGATGGTCTGCTAGTAAATAGGAAAGCCAATGAAATGGAATATAAGATCTTTACATTCACAGGTGGCACATACTAACAGAGCTTGGAAGTTACTTTTTTGAACTACAACTCCCATCAGCCCCAGCCAGCATGGCCACTGGATTGGGCTGATGGGAGTTGTAGTTCAAAAAAGTAACTTTTCCAAGCTCTGCACATACAGTGGGAGCAATACCTGCTATAGAAATGGCTATTCATGGAGAGACAGTGCAATTATTTTCACATCCCCACCTGAGTCATTCCTCTGTGCCACCTGATTCTCTCACCATTAATGGTGATCTTTTTGGCAGAAGGATCATGAGAATGCAGACTTCCCACCTTCATTCTGACATATGAGTTATTCCGGAAAGTAATCAAGTTTGTAATATCAAATCCAGCTATTAATTTTCCTTGTTTATTAAATGTAATCTCATCCCCAGCACTGTTGTTGAATGAGATCCTCTGAAGAAATGAGTGGAGCTATGTGAAAAGAGAGACAAAATCAAAACTTTTGATTACTTTTGTCTGGGGAACAAGCAATCTGGGGATGCAATGCTTTTACTCTTACTAATAGAAAGGATAACATTTTAGTTACTTGATGTGAAGAAAGGGTGGCAAATCATTCAAAAAATTGTACCATCTTCCATCAGTGGTGGTGATGCTAACAGAACATTATAAAATCCATGGAGGAGAAATTTGGCTATCGACATTATGATTGTATGGCAATAATATTTGGCAAAGAAGGGAACGAATTTGAGAAGAGCAGCAAGACTAGAGCTGTGCGCTCATGTTCTGCGGAGAGTTACAGTTCCTTGTCATTTGGGTACTGCATGATCCACCACTATCATGTACTCAAGTTTCATCAACTGAGTAAGGGCAGTGAGGAAACCCTACCTTCCAGGATTCCACTTTTTGAGGAGACGCTCTGTCCCTGGTCTCTATTGTTCTGTGGTTGTCTCTAGTTGAGCGCATGATACGTAAAGCATGAGCCAGGGCATAGACAGCATTATAGACACTGTAGCTGTGGCCAGTCATGCTCATTTCAAAAAGAGGTGCAGGAAGGCTCTCCAGCCTCTCCTCTCCAGAACATGTGCCATAGTTGAATGTGGAGTTTGAAACCGAACAACTGAATGCTTGTTCCCAAAAATTGATGATAAAACCATCTTCATCTGCCAAAGAAAGGTTGATCGACTGAAGAAATTCCTGGAAGCCTTGTAGCTCCTTTGAATGAATTGAGAGGGAAATAGCACCATGGAAAATACGTATATCAATGTCTAAAAGCTTATGAAGGGTATGTAATGCGAAGTCGATTTGGGCTGTTGTAATCCACACTTTTGCTTCAGAGAATGACATTTTATTTTGAGGAAATAGTCCTTGCATTACTCTGACTATCCCTATCATGTTTGCCAACCATATAATTGATGCAGTTTCTCCATATATAACAACAGCATTGACATTGCTCGTACTGAGAATGGGTAAAATACTCTGAGCGTCCTTGATAAGTTCATCTGTACTGACAATACGCAAACGTTCTGGAGCTCTCTGTACAAATGCTGAACAGATTCCATTCCTGGATAGTATTGGCTCCATGGCCTGCAAAAAATACTCACCACCTTCATCATCTTTGGCAATGAGCCCTATCCATTTCCAGCTGAAATGGAGAAGTAACTTGACAATTCCTTGGTACTGAAGACCATCATCGGGGACCATGCAATAAAAGGAGGGAACATTGATTGGATCATTCACAACTGGTTGACATGAGCCATACGGAAACTAGAAGAAGGGGGGGGGAAAGTCCAGACAACTGAGATTGGGAACAAGAATATCTAATTGCCTGTTCACTCATTCTAGTCTAATTTATTTGTTAGCTTAAACCCTGTTTTTTCCTTCTAGAATAATCCCAAGGCAATATAATTTATTGTGCTCAATAACCACAACATATAATAAAACATAACATGTGCCTCTGAGCATATGGTGAGTGGTGGCAACACCTGCAGTCAGCCCAAATAACAGAAACAAGATATGTGCTGTGCTGATCTTGTTTTAGTAGGGAGGAAGCAACTATATTAAAACAGTTCATATCGTTCAGATAGCCACTTTAAATCTGTTTGAATTCTTTCGCAATTTTAGTGACATTTCCTATAGTAAATCATTCTCTTTTGCTTCTGTTCCTGTAAATATGTGAACTACAGCAAGTCTTTGCAACACTAAAAAAAAGCTCCAAAAACAATTGTGGAATAATGGCACTGACTGTTCCGCAGAATAGTTTCCAATGGAGATGAGGAGTGTCTCAGTTTGCACAAGATAAAACAGTGGGAAGTGAAATATCTTCTAGCAAAATTCTAGGTGTGCTCTATGTTTTTAATTGACTGTGCCCACCTTTCCTTAAATGGAGTAGTTTAAGCATAGCAGGCTGAAAACATTGATCTTGGGCAGGCCAAGTTTGTTTTTTCCAACAGCTAGAGTCATTGCTTAAGTAGCAACATACTGTAATCAGTCTGATTTTGCATCAAACTGCAGTTTCAGATTCAGCTGTTAAAGTGCCCAAAATAGAAATAGAGCATAACCTCCAGTTTGAAACAAGGCTATCTTCACCATCATATGACTTCGACCAATAAAAAGGCTTTGAAATTAATAGCAATAAATTTGACACAGATTTTTATGATGAATAATGAGAGAAATATAATTTTCTAGGTTAGATTCTCTGTAGAGACAGTAAGAACACAGAAAAGAAGCAAAGTAAGAACACCAACAAACATACAAGAATATAATTCTCCATCCTTGGAGATGGCAGGTATTGCCACCACTCACCATATGCACAGAGGCACATGTTACCAAACTCTTCCAAGCTACCCAGGAAGTGGATTGGACTGTGAACCACCGACCCAAATGGTGTTTGCATGTTGCCAAATTTGTAGGGCAGTACAATATCTCAGAGAGGAGGTCAGGTCTCCTGCTCCTCTGGTACATTCACTATAGCTGCTCATTTTCCCTGCTTTTTAAAGTTTGATAGAAATATCTGTTGGCTATAGGTACATTCTTAAACCACAAGGTTGTTTTTTTTTGCCTATGAGTGAATAATACCTTTGAAGACTTTATGTTAGTGGGTGATGAAAATAAATACCTAGCTACTTGTAGTGGAATATGATGGATTTTAAAATTTTGAATTAAAAACATTATTTTTTTGAGGGTTTAGAAAACACTAAGATCTTATTTTTGTTAAAATGATTAACTATGTATTGGGGGGAATTGAGCAAAAGCCTTCAGCAAACAACACAGTCCAAAAAGGCTGTGTATACAGAAGTATTTGTACCTGCCTGAAAGCATGGGAGTCATCGAATTCCAATGAAGAAAGTAAATCATTCATAAATTTATTTATTCATAAATAAAGTAGACACCAATATTCAGTCTTATGCCTTGGGTTGGGGAGACTATATTTGTCAGTGCCCCAGCTGGATCACACTTAACTTTTGTTACAAGAAACAAAATTATTTATTGTGATTTCTTTAAAAACTCCCGTAACAATTCTCAAGGAGTAAGACTGAAGCAGCTTTGAAATCAATAAATGCTGCAAATAATTTCTGACTTGGTCCCTGGAGATATTTTTCTGCTTGGTGTGATGAAGCCCTACAGTACTGAGAAGAGACCAGCCATATCTAACACTGTCCTGTTAATTTCCTAGTATATTAAATACTGTTATTCAGGGATCAAACTTTTTAAGAATATGAGAATATGAGCCTAATACATTTTCCCACCAAATAACAAATAAGCTAATAAACTGATTAAAAAAAATCAACTCATCTGAAATGTGGTGTTGGAGGAGAGCTTTGCGCATACCATGGACTGCGAAAAAGACCAAT